>NW_008794447.1:187111-226752 GCF_000699145.1 Aptenodytes forsteri | reverse complement strand
ACAGCCTCTGAAGTAAATGAGTTGTTCACACTATTTAAACCATAGAGTAACAGGTTCATTCCACGGGTTCCTGCCATTTCTCCTGCTTCCCAGGAATATCTATGCACAAACCTGTTCTCTCACTAATTAAAAGGCAATGAAGTCTGAACCCCCTGATTGTGTGCTGATTACTGAGCCCTTACTCCATGGCTCCAGTTCCTGGATGGCCTTCAAATACCTGTTCTGCCCAGTGTTATGAATTGAAGCTTTGGTGTCTTTTGGCATACACAAATGGATACATTTAGCAATTCTAAAGCAACTTAAAAGAAAATTTCTCCAAATAGATTTCCAAAAGTGTTACTTAGTCCTTAAATCATGTTTGAAGAATCATCTGGGACACAATTTCCATGGAAGATATATAAAGACTATGATATGGCAACTGACCCGTTAGTAATTAATAATTAATATTTCTTGTTCATGTGAATTAATTAAAATCAGAGCTTACCAAGAAAAAGTGTGTCCTGCCCTTCTTGTAACTATCTCCTTTTGCTCCACTATGCATGCTGTACTCTCACTTAATCTTGCCTCTTATGACCTTCCTGTACATGTGCCACCAGGAGCAGTATTTACAGCTCTGCTGATGTGCGTGAGGTAATTTGCATGACTCTGGTTCTTTCTTTTATGGTTTGTAACACTGTGGGCAAAATCAGGCCACAGTTACTAAAATCTTTGACCAGTGTTATCATAACGGTAGTGTTATCATGGTAGTAATGGTAGTTCTCCAAGATCTGAGAATGAAAACCAAGTTTCAAGTTTTTGTGGTGGCTGGATTAACAGCATTTACTTTAGAAAGGTAGAATATAAAGAACATGTAGCTGGCTAACAATTCAGCTGTATCTCACACTAGATTTTCTCTAAAACCTAGTAAATTTACCCTGTACCCTGCATTACAAAGTCAGAAGCTTGCCTGCTAATGAAAATATAGTGCTGCTCGCTTCAGATGTGTAATTCTCAAATAAATCTCTCATCCAGGGAGTACTGAGGTCTCACTTGGATGCAGTATTGCACAGCTGTGTCCTGTGGATGGGTGTCAGGGATGCAGTGCTGCAAGCAGACCCAAACCTGGCCACTGCTGATGTTTACAGTATTTCTGAAATAGACAGAAAATAATCAACCACTCCATAGATTATTAATAGTGATAGTCTAAAAAAAAAAAAACCAACCAAAAGAGTCCAGCTTGCCTCTCCTTTCACTTCTAGTACTTTCCTATTAGTATTTCAGGAAACTTCGATTTATGTCTATAAAGGATCGGAGAATTCTTGCAGATGTCAGCATAATTCATTTTTATAGTTTGCTGTGCTCCTGCGGTCGCTATGTTGACTCTCTCCATCATAAGTAGATACTCGATTTTTGCCTTCATTCCGATCACACGTCCCTACTCTTTCTTTTTCTTTCTGCAATAATACACAGCCCCAGTTTCCTCGGTCATTCCTCATTCTAGGTAGTAGCTTGCCAGGACTTCTTCAGGGCTGGAGTTACAGCGTATGGGTCTGGAGCTGAATATCTGGATTTTACCCTGGCTATTCTAGCAGTTAAAATTCCCCTTTTGAGCATCTGCAGTTCTTCCTTCTGTGACTTAATTAGAAATTTATTTTGCATACAATTTCACATCTTTAAATCTTTTATCTGCCTCTAAATAACAGGTTTAAAATATTTCAAGGTTTTTTTTTCTTTTTTCCCCAAATGTCCTTTTTCAGCTGAAAATACTCTTGTCCAGAAATCTGATCCAAGAGGAGAAGGACCAATTGTACTAACAGATAAACCTTTGCAATGTTGTCTTTCCAAGGAATGTTCTGTGGAGTCTGAAATGAGTGTGCTATTGAATTCTTCCCACCTTCTCTAGCATCTGTACTGCCTGTTGGCATGGATCACAGAGACCACAAGTTAGGGTTTTGAGGAGAATAATAGGAAGTAGCAGATGAAAGGAATTTGACTTCTGCTGTCATGTGAAGGAGGAAAATCTCTACTTGGAGGAAGTTGTCTGTAAATGGATACAGACAATATAATCTGGGTTGGCATGGCTACACCTCTTATTAAATTCTATGATATTTAGCTGTATATTGGAACAGGCCTTAGTTCTTCTCTACTAAAACAATAAGTGTGTCTATAATCTATGAAATGTCGTAGAAGAAGAAATAATAATAGTACAAAAAAAATTTTTCCCAACAATAAAATGGTGATGTCCAGTGGGATATGTTCTTCTCAAGCATGTTAAAAGTCTCTGCCAGATGCTTTATTCCTTTAACATTTGCAAAGTTTTTGTTTCTGTTCTCATGAGTCCTGCTGTTTTGTTTAAGGCTGGAAAGGGTAAATGTTGGTGCAAATTCATTTGCATCAAAAATACCGAGCTGATCACAAAGTAATCTAAGAACAAATACCCAAGACTCCAGAACACATACTTAGGCATATTCTGTTTTAGTGTATATCAAATGACAACGAAATTCTTCTATCTAAGGCCATATCCTAGTAGTTAAGGGGTTACACAGTTTTGTTAAGAAGTTCGGGGATTTTATTTTTTGCAATTCATTGTTGACTGAATTGGAAGGTAATTTATTTCTAACTCTCTACCTATGGTTTTGCTTAATTGAAAGTAAAGTGAATGTGAAACAGGACCTTTGTTCCAAATAACCTTAAGCATGATGTGGTAAGAGAGTTAATCAAGCAGCTTTCCTAGGTGATATGAAATGTTACGACTGGTTCAGTAAAACTAGTAAGCTTACAAAAGAAATCATACTTGATTATAAAAGAGTATGAGTAGTTTAGAGACAAGGAGAGCAAAGAGATATAATACGCAGAGCAATCTGATAGAGATAGCTAGAGATAGATGGCAGACTCCTGTGTGTCTGCCACATGAAGGAGGAGAGAGAGGCAGCGGACAGCTCTGTGGCCAGTCTTGGTCCCCTCTTCACAATGTGCCTGTTCTGACAGAGCATAACTTGCTCAAGAACAAGATGAAAATGGATAGTTTCTGTCTCCAGAATAATTACCTTCTCCTGAGGTGAGGTATTCCACTGTAAGGACAGAAATGAATACCTTGAGAGTTCCTCTTGTTTATTTTTCTTCCCAAACACCTCAACCACAGAACCATTCTTCCTTCCTCTTTCTTGATTGTTACGTTCACAGGCTAGGGTTGTATGGAGAGTTTCAGTGTGGATTTAAGCTGTGCGGGGCTCAGAAGAACTTTTGTGTTCCCCGTGTCTGGGGTATCTAGAAGTTTGAGCTCCTCAAGGAAAAGAGCGGGAAAGTTTGCTCCATGCAAAGGGTCCTGAGCAAGAGTAGCTTTAAAGGAAGTAGAATGGCATATAGTTGAAACAACAGAACATTATACTTATTCATTTAGGACCAGATTTTTGAAGGCAGTTTGGCACCTGGAGTTCAAAGAAAATGCCAAGACGGAGTAAGAATCAGGTGTTTATTACCACTGATTTCAGTGGGGGTTAAGTGCTTTTTGAAACTAAATTTCATTAAGTGCTTGTTTCCATCATCTTAAAATAAAAAGAAAAAAAGAAAAAAGGAAAACCAGAATAAGACTTCATGTCAAATCCAAAACGTTGTCTCCTTGCACTCATTCCTGTTGACATCCTCTTGACAAAGCCGAGCTGGAAGTGATAGTCCAGCTTGCTGGAGCTGATTACCTAGAATAAGCACCAGCTGTCCCCACTCCTTTAATGCCTCCTTGCTCGTTGCTGGGCTCCCCTTGCTCTTCTGGCTTGGACCCCAGGGGCTGCCCCCTCAGCTGCCCCAGGGGCTCGCTTATTACCCTGCCAGTGGTGCCCTGGTGATTCTCCCTCTCCCTGTCTTTGCATTACTGTGATGTCTGTTGAGTCCCAACCCGCCTCCGTGACTTGAAAACTGTGTACCGAGGGTTTCTTGATGTACGTGAGGCTTGCTCCTGGCAAAGGCAGAGGTGAGCCTTGTTACTGAGCTTTCTGGGAGAGGAAGGAGGTTACTTCAATCCATAAGAATAAGCTGCTCTTTATCACAGGGTAAGTGTAAATTAGTGGATACAGTGGGTTTTTATTTAATAAGTAGTATAAAAATGTTACAAGATATTCTGAGGTGATGGGCACCCTAAGTACTCAATGAGCTTAATTAAACATGGGTGAACCCAAAGGCTGCTAGTTAAGGATGCTTTGCATAGGGATTTAGGTAACTCATTTCCCATTTTAGACACCTGTCAGCATCTTGGCCAAAAGTTATACTTCAAACAATGAGTTAATCTTCTTTGAATGCTTTAATTCATTTATTAAAACAAATGTGTTGGGTCTGTGGTATTAGTGTATGTTTAAAAATGCTGTATCACTGTAAGTCCTTATGTTATTATCAGCCTTACTAAATGGCATGGCTAGCACTGGTGATGAAATGAAATTGTGGTGAAACAATGTTGATAGTCTTCTTTTGAAAGGTGTGGCACTGGATCAGAGTTCATCTATTAAATCCTTTACTCTGAATGATCAACTGACACACAGGATTTCAGCATCATGCTTTGTCCTCAGAAAGTAATGTACAGCTTTGACCTAGGAATATTTCACTGAACCTTTAATTTTCATGGCTCACTACTGAAACTTACAAAGGAGATAGCTTTCTTCTTTGTTACTAAGGTTTTGCTGGCAGAAACGTGTCTTATTATGCTTCCATTTTTAAAGACTGAGAATTCAACCTTTCTAATATGCTTCTAAATTCAAATTTAATTTGCTACTTTGTTCTATAGATGTTGTTCATTAAAACCCTTGGGCAACAATATGTTCGTGTTCTGCTGCTCGAGCCTTTGATGCTGAAATCTCTTCTGCTAAGCATCCATTATTATATTGGACTTCTGCAAGAATCTGTTGATTTACTCAATTTGCTGGATTGAAGCCTCGGAAGTATATCCTTCTGTGTCCTGAACAAGTCCGGTTAACTGTAGAGGCTTGCAGTCTTATATTTAGACTTATGTCAGTAGTCATGATTGCATATGTTATTCTTTAGTCCCTTTTACCAAGAGAATTGTATGTGTGGAGCAGCTGTTCATCTCATGTTAGAAAGTACTGAATTTTACTAATGAATAGAGTTTACATATGCATAGAAAGCTGTGAAGATAATAATATTTCAGTGTTAGAAGAACGTTTCTCCCTTCTGTAATTGCAAGGCTATTAGATGTAGATTTATTATACCATTTAACTATGAATCTCATATTGGCAAAGTGATACAGAAATGTGGAAAGTTATGTCGATTCAGGAGCACACTAGAGCACAATTGTGATTCGCACCAGGAAAATGACCCTTTCAGTGCCTAATTCAGGAAGGACTTAACGAAAAGCAGATCTGTGCCAACTGCTCACCTGGCACAGGTTTAGCTCACCACTCCACACATGCTAAGCAATGGTCAGTATGTTAGCATGAGTTGGCATATGGGTAAGTGTAGTGGTGCTAGCTCTCAGGTGGGAAGAGTAGCCCTTTGAAAGTTGACCTCATACTGCACATTTAGACCCAGAGCAGAAGTAGCTTACTTCTTCTCTTACTCTGTGTGTTCAGCAATGCAGTGGCTTTAAAATAATTAACAATGAATCACAGAACAGGTGAGGTTAGAAGGGACATCTGGAGGTCATTTGGTCCAACCCCCCTGCTCAAGTAGGGCCACCTAGAGCAGGTTTCCCAAGACCCTGAATATCTGTGAGGATGGAGACTCCACAACCTCCCTGGGCAACCTGTGCCAGTGCTCAGTTGCCCTCACAGCAAAAAAGTGTTTCCTGATGTTCAGAGGGAGCCTCCTGTGTTTCAGTTTGTGCCCATTGCTTCTCGTCCTGTGACTGGGCACCACTGAAAAGAGCCTGGCTCTGTCTTTGGTACACCCTCCCTTCAGGTACTTGTACACATTGATAGGATCCCTCCCTGAATAGGCAGCAAATTTAAAGAACCTTTGGGTAAAGGTGTGATGATGTTTGGATAATCATTCCTGCATAAAAAGAATGAAAAAACAAAACAAACCCAAAACCCACTTTGTAATAAAGAAAAACACTTCAATTAAAGTTTAAGAATACGTTTCATTTATTAGCTTCTCAGGAACCATTCATTACATTTTCACCCACGGTGAAATGGAAACATGGAAACAGCCATGGTACTATTACTTTTCCCAAGTAGGATGACTCTTAAATCCACAAAGGACTTTAAAGATTGATTACTTTTATAGCTAGTATTTGTTTATATGGGTATTCACATGATGTGATTTCTTTCTGTTGAGTTTATCACAAAACAAATTTTGCTAACCCGATTACTCATAGGAAATGAATAAAACAGTTTAGAAATTCCATGGAAATGGATATATTGCTTTTATTTAAATGAATATTTATAAATATATTTTTATAATATTTCCCATCTTGCAATTCTTGCCCGATTACTCATAGGAAATGAATAAAACAGTTTAGAAATTCCATGGAAATGGATATATTGCTTTTATTTAAATGAATATTTATAAATATATTTTTATAATATTTCCCATCTTGCAATTCTTGGAACTAAAAAATGACCTTTTTAATCTGCAGTAGCTATTATATGAATGTGAATGATTGAAATGCTATGACGATTTGCAACCATGATATTAGTAAACATAACTAATCATTACTCAAAGTAAAACTTGATTTTCTGAAATGTTAGTTATTTGTCTGAACCCTAGCTGGAATTTACAGACTATAATTTTCCTCCCAAATAATTTGTTTGTGCTCAGTATAAACAGCTCATTAGGAGCCTCTGTCAGCATCCATGATGAGTTAAAACACAAACCTGAAATCAGGCGACGGTACGCCAGACTGATAACCTGCATGTTTGTATTCACATTGCTAGATGTCTTTGAGTGCAGTGACATCTCCTTGTGGGCAAGGCTGTGATAGATCTTCCCTGCGCAGAATTTATGGAGGAGACAAATTTATGCCTTGAGCTTTCTTCTCTAGCGTTTGCACTGATTGCATGCTTGTACATAAATGGCGTGAACGGTTGTTCAGTCTGAACTTGGGTGGGTGTCAGATACTCAAGGAAAATGGATTTTGTACTGCCTGAGATGCTGACTCAGCCCCCTACGGATGCTTAAAATGTGGGTGTAGCACTTGCTGGAATTCACGATACAGTGCTTAAAAAGGCTGTGGCAGGTCTTTTCCCCTTAAAAGATTAGCCACTATGTTGGATGGACATGAAAAGGATAACACCAGCTGAAAGTGTTCCTGATCAACATTTTTTTAAAACTGAAGTTGTTTACTCGGCCAGCTAATAAAATACCAGTAACATCCTGAAATAATGAAATATTTTATTAGCCAAGGCTCAGCAGAATTGCCTCAGTGCTATTAAAAATATTTATAAAATGAATTTGAAGGGCATTGTGGCCCATTAACGTCATTGCTCCTGACATGTTATCAGGACACCATACTACAATCTAATGTTACTTAGCAAATCTATCAGCTAATGCCAGGACTAAAGAACTTCCTCTTAGCAGGATTTGTGCAGTTATTTAGGTGAGTTGGCTTTGGAGAATAAGAAAAGGACAGCTTACTCTAGAAATGTGTGATTCTTTTTATTTTCTGTATGTACTAACATGTTTTAAATAGGAAGAGAGGAGGAACGTATAAAAACATCAATTCTATTGGTCTGATGACCAAAGACATTTTAAAAGCGTTAAATGGAAACTTATGCAAATTTATTGAGCTTTACATCCCAAAAATTTCATGGTATTATGCTCACCGTAGTATAACATATTATTCACCTTGCAGATTTTCTACATTATTTCCTTGTGTAGTATGTGATTATACTTCAGGAAAATAATACAGAGGGAAAAAACCAGTGTTATATGGGCAAGCAGATGCTGGACCAGAAAACTTTTTTGTCTCCTTTGTTTTGTTTTGTTTTCCCCTCTTTGTCTTGCAGTTTTCTGGCACATCCTCAGAATCTGCACCTCCGGCTGCACAGGGATGTCCCGTTTCAGAATACTAAATCAGCACAAAATGAGTCGCTGCTTGTTACTACTGTGTTGGGGCAGCTTTCTGCTGAGCACAGGCATCAAAACAACCTGGCACAGGGCAGGGGATGTACCAGATGCAGGGGAAGGGGCTCACGGCAGCCAGGGGGAGGTTTCGGTGCCGAGGCTGGGTTGGCTCTGGCAGAGCTGCACCCTCAGTCCGTGACCCGGGAGAATCTCTGAACACCTCTCTGGAGACTTCTTAATCAGGGCTAAGATGGCACAGAGATCATGCTGGAGATAACGTACCTGCTGGAATGATTCTGGGCTTTGTTTTGCTGCCGCTATTAACGTAGAATATTTTTTCCCAGGAGGGGGATATTTCACTTCAGCAGGATTATTAGTTTGAAGGAGTGTTGCTTCACACAAGTGGTCCTGTTTAAATAAGCTGCGTTTGACAGAGAGGGCTGCGGTATGCTCCTGTGTTTCCTGAGACTGCACAAACATAGATCTGTCTGGGCTATTTCCAGTTCTCCCTGTCAGATTAATTTCAAGGAGTCAGGAGCATTAACAACTCCTTCGCTTGAAGAGCACTGGCAAGGATTTCTGTCTCTCCCCCTCTTCCATGCCTTTAATCATACCCTAGGCCCTGGGAGAAGCCTGTAGACCACTAATGCTGCACTAATATACCAAACTGATAGTATCCCTGAATTACCTGTGCAACAGAGAGGTGGGGACGAGGCGTACTGGATAACGGAGCCTTCAGCTGTGCTGACATCTCCTGTACGATGTGGAGGAAAGGGACATTTTCATCAAATGTAGAGACTTCATGGAGGTATGCAGGGAACAGCAAAGAAAGGAGGGAGCAAAGCTCAGTCACAGATTGCAAGAGCTTGCTGGGTGGGACATGAAGCTCTTGAACATAGAAATTAATCAGTTTCTAAGATTTAATGCCGACAAAAAAAATGGTGACTGCATATCAGTGTGCTTGCCTCTTCTCCTGAAGGTCAGAACTCTGCTGGAAACTCATCCAAGGAATATATCATTTTTCCCACTGTCTTGAACTCTCTCATATTATGTGCACACTCATACACAGACTGACCAGGAAGGTCGGCTGTAAGCTGTGTATTCCACAGGAACATTTGTCGGGCTGTTAAATAGTAAGCTGTACAGTGAAAGATGCTTTATTTGAATTAGGTCCCTACATGTTAACTAAAACTGGACTACTCTTTTTGTATATATTTAACAGTCAGAAAATCTCCTTTATGTCAGATGTTATATAAATTACCAAGTATTTTGAAAGAACTCTCTTGTTTTGTGCAAAGCTATTTTGCTGACTCCCTCCTATCCAAGGTGTTCCTATGCTGATAGCATCTTGTTCTCTTAAGTGAATTTCTTGTAAAAAGATTATGTCAGCTTTTTCTGTTTCAACAGTTTTTGTGGTTATAACTTTAAGCCATTTATGTTCTCCATTACAAATTCAATTATTTTATTTGCCATCATTCACCTCTGTAATATTTGACCATTTGATATACTATACAATGTCACTGCCAAGATTTAACATAACTATAAAAAGACTAGCATATTCCAAAGCTATTTGTTTGGAGATGTTGGTCTTCAAATAAGTTAATATATTAATATAACCCTGAGAAACCTACTAGAACACTTTGCATATTTTGACACTTTATCTTTAGCCCAGTTTCTCATTAACAGGCTCTGTTGGTTTCTTATATTGCCAACGAATTGCTTATCAATAAAAATAATAGAATTAAAAAATTTGCAACAAAAAGGAAAGAAGGAAGGTTGAAGTAATAGTAATAATCAACACAGTTGTGGATAAACTGGTGTCATAAGCAAGAAAGACTGGCAGGGTGCGAATTTTTCTTTCATGGTATGCAGATGTAACTAAACTGGTACAAAAAAAGTGGGTGTTGGGTTTTTTTTGGCCTTGAAAAATTCTGTTACTGACCAGTCATCATATCCAAATTTCCCTGGCTGATGGAATCTGACAAGATCGCAGCCTATGGGAATATGGCTGCAGGCCAGTAATTTTTTTTTGTTCTTGTCAGGCATACGCAAAAGGGTAAGGCCATCTGCTTTCCAGCAATTAGATACTCCCTTTTCAATTGTAATATACTGTGAGTCAGATAATTTATTCATCCCAGGGTAAACATATGCACTTGCAGTATGGTGAAATGAAGAGAACTAAGCCTGGCAGAGGAATAAATAGCTCTGCTGTCTCTTGTCCAGTCCACACAGCTCCCCAGCAGCTCACCCATGCTGTCCCTCTGAATGAGCATGCCTTCCTGCTCCCCTTCTCCTGCTTTGGCACATAAAAGAAAGCTATCATTGCCCAGTTACTGGAGGATTTCTGAAGGTCCATGGTTATTTGGTTTAAATGTTTTCAGTAGTCCATGAAGACCTAGGTAGATGGCGGGATTCAGGGTGGTAATGTGACTGGTAATGGTGAAAAGAATACAGAGCAGATGTAGCACAACCTGTTTGCAAGAAAGTAGAGTATCAAGGAAACCAAATTAAACAAACAGAAATGTGGACCAATAAAGTGAATAAAGGAGACTTTTGTAGTGAACAGTGTCACCCAGCAAATAAGATTTGTTGCATTGCTAGCAAAAAGCCACTGGCTTTACGTTAAACAAAGGCAGGGTCTTGACTTGGTATGTGACTGTGTCCTCTCCTGCAAGGCGCTGGCTCCAGCAGTGTTGTGTATGTGGCAGGGAGCCTGATCCCTGCGGGCTGCCCCTCAGGCAGCAGGAGCCTGGTGGGTAGCCAGGGGCTGGAAAGACACTGGTGCAGGTTGCAGACCTGCCCTGGGCACTGGGAGGAGGAAACACAAACAGATAAACCCATGCAAACCTGCAAGTGAGGAGGTGGGGACCCACCACAACACCGCGCCTGTCTGGAGAAGCCTTCTGGACGGTGGCAGTTTGCTGCAACCCTCCCACCCACGTCCTCCTGAAGGAAGGCGTCAACCTTGGGGCCAGAAGGGCATCTGGAGGGTGAGCGTGACACCAGGCAAAAGTGGTAGCTATTAGTAGGTTTTCTCATATAATGATTTACATTGTCGTTAATGAGGCTTTTCTTTACCAATTAGGATGTGAAGTGTTGATAGTATTGTAACTGGACTATACTGCTTATTGTATTTTGATTAGGGTGCTAAAACATGAATCGGGCAAACAGCAAATTCTTGGCTCCATGTATACGATATGTTCCCTCTTTCCTATAACAAGGTTTTGAGTGCAACCGGTGGAAGAACTTCCTGCTTTGCTGGGAGTTAATTCCGTGTGAGAATGAAAGCTTTGACTGACTTTGAACAAGTTAGCGCAGAAATAGCCAGATTTAAAGATCCCAGGCTATCAACAGACTAAGGAAAAAAGTCTTGTGAATATTAATGAAGCCTCCAGAAATAAGCTGTCTGTCCTCTTAACTGTATTTCTATATAAATGGTAATTATAAAATTGTTAAAGAATGAGGTGTCAATTAAAAAATTTTCTGGAGGAAAACTCTGGTTCCATGCTCTTTCTTCAAGATTTGGACCAAGTCTGATATAAATCTGGTCAGAATTCTCTAGTTGATAATATACTTTGTAATAGTAAAATAAAAGAAAATGTCATAGCTGATCTGCTTCGAAAACTGGAGAGACTCAGAAAAGTTTATCCCACTTAAATTAAAAATATGAGAATTTTGTCTTGTATTTGAGAGTTTGTCCCAATTACAGTGTGTAGCTTTCATGAACGCACATTGATCAAATTTCATTTGTTGGAACTGGTTTTAGAAAATATGTATCCAAGATATATACATCCATTCCTAGAAATCAGTCTTAAGTTATCATTCGCATGCATATGGTAGGAGATAATGAAGAAGTGAGCTGAGAACTAAAAATATCACAGGGCATTGATCAGAATTAAGAAGATCAGTTCCAACAGAGCAGGTCCTAGAAATTAGAGTGCTCCTGGGAGAAATTAGAAATACTTGGTCATCACACAAGTCAATATGCTAGGCCCTGTGCTTGTGTAGATTAGCATTGAAATCAATAAAGCTCTTACAGTTTGTCACAGCTTTTGGTGGTGTTAAATTAGGGTAATATTTATGACAGTACTTTCTAGTGTTCTGTCTCTCAGAAACGTGTAGATGGTCAGAAGGGGTTTGTGTGCTGTAGAAATGCATCACGAAACATTGGGCATGAAATGGAGGAGGCTAATGGTGAAGATGCCACGGTTATAGCTGTACATACTTGATCTGGAAGTACTTCAGTAGCATATTGTCCCATTAACAGACTGAACCTTTAAGAGAGGAGACAGTGTATGGAGCCTTATTGCAGCACTTTCCATCTGCTAAGAAGTTAGATGTTGACATTAATTCCATAGGCTCATGATTTAGCACTCTCTCACACCTGATGTTTTGTACGCACCCCCTGGCAACCATCAATTGCAGTGGAGACTGGAATTTGTCTTGCTTTAGGTGAAACAAAGTGGTATTTACTGAAATATTAAACGGGAGAACAGATTGCAAAACCGCAGGCTAGACATCATGAGGAGCTTCAGTGACATCTTCAGGGCAATTTTTTTCTACTTCACTTCATAAGTAGGATAAGGTAAACACCTACCCTTTATGAGCAAACATTGCTTTATATAAACCCATAGGCAGAAGATATTTACTTACTTACAAAAGAAAGTTAAAACCTGATAGAAATGTGATGTATATTACCTCTAACTTAATGGAAATGTGAGGATTAATTTTCATTTTATAGAATGAACTTGCTTCCCATAAATTCTTTGAAAATACACTCTTTGTTTTAAAAAAACTTCAGTCTAGCTGAATTGAGGTTACAACCCTAAAATGTTTCCTAACACTAATCTCACATATTACCAGGGTGATAATAACTTTCTTCAGCTGAGAGTGGTGTAAAGTGAACAGTGAATAGGATTGCTGATCTTTCATTTTTGTTCTTTCAGTTCCTTTTCTGAACATATATGCTATTAAATCTTTAGCTTAGGAAGAACAACAAAGATTTGTTAACTCAAAGCAGTATTTCCCAAAGACAAAAACTGGGGAAAAAAACAAGGTGGTTGGTTTGTGGGTTGGTTCCTCCACCCCCTGTATATGCTAATATTAAATTATTTTATCAAAAAGGGGGAAAACTCGTAAGACTAAGGAGTGCTTCAGAGATGGGCACTCATCGTGAGTGATATTCACAACCTTGTCTGCGTGCCCACGCTTCCTGGGGATGAGTGGGAATCTGCAGAGCCTGCGAATGAGATGCGTAACTCCAGCACATTGACTGGAGGATGCCTAAGCTGAATTTCCAGAACAGGTATTTGCTTGAATTTGTTTCTCTCCGAGTTAAAGACTAAGGAGTGCTTCAGAGATGGGCACTCATCGTGAGTGATATTCACAACCTTGTCTGCGTGCCCACGCTTCCTGGGGATGAGTGGGAATCTGCAGAGCCTGCGAATGAGATGCGTAACTCCAGCACATTGACTGGAGGATGCCTAAGCTGAATTTCCAGAACAGGTATTTGCTTGAATTTGTTTCTCTCCGAGTTACACTTTGGGTCTGAAACAGACATCACTGGAAGAGTTAGATTTTCATGCTGAAGTTCTTCCGTGCATGCCAATTCACTGAATTGCTCTGTTGGCTGAGTGGGGCAATCTCGGTGCTCCTTTTCTTTTAATATGGTACAGGCAGTTTGGATAATTCCCAGCAAGAATCCTGGTCTCTGTTTGAGAGTCAGGAATGTAATCTGATCTTTTTTTTAGTATTTTTACTATCTATTTGAGAGTCAGGAATGTAATCTGATCTTTTTTTAGTATTTTTACTATTATTATTACTTTCAAATTCCATTTCTGGAGCATTGTTTCTATGGTACAGTGGAGATCCAAGGTCTCTCTGGAAAGGGGCCTCCAAGCCTGGCTCTTGGGGAAATCTTACTGCAGTGTTGTAACAGCAGCTGTAGCTGGGGCTGAGACTTGTGGCACTACTTGTTCCCACTCTCTTTTTAGATGGCTGCAGTTTCTCTGGCATTGGTCTGGTTTAGATGCCACCTCTGGAAGCCATGCACAGGGTACTGTACCTACAGGTGAAACCACTTTTTCAGTTTGGCACTGCAAGCCCCACCATTGATTCCTTTTTATACTACTCAAGTACGATTTTTCGTGGGTCAGCTGTTTTGTACATCTCTATCTCGCCCTTTTTTACTCCCCTCAGCAGGAATTGTTTTTACAGTCCCAAATCACCTGAAACATGAGATGGCCTCAGACTGACATACCAACTCTGTGCTGCTGCCCACCTTCGGGGCAGTTTCTGATCTGATCCAGGTGTCATGGTTCAGCCTTTTCTCTGCGGTAGCCACTGTGTGAAGCATGAAAGTCAGATGCTGTAAACTGAAAAAAGTTCAGATCCAGGCACAAACAGGCAGGATCTCAACTTTACGTCACAGGTCCACTGAGAACTGGGCTATGGTACTTAATCCTTAGTCCCGTGAGGTACTTCAATTCCCTCTGACCTCAACAGGAACCGAAAGAGCTCAGAACAACCCAACATTGACCTTGCAATGAACAAAGTGTAGATGAGGCGCTTAGGGACATGGTTTAGTGGGCATGGTGGTGGGTTGACAGTTGGACTCGATGATCTCAGAGGTCTTTTCCAACCTTAATGATTCTATGATTCTAAAGTGCTTCTAACACTGCAGTAACCATTTACATGAGTATTTCCTTCACATGGCTTCAATCATTTATGAAGTGACTTGATTATTCCAGAAGATAAAATGTCTGAGTGAGATTTAACACTTTTAACTGGGAAGAATTAAATTGTGATCTACCTAATATTTTAGATTTAGGTTCATATTTTCAGGATAAGACTTACTTAAGAACTCATGCCAAGTATACTTACAATTCTCCATCTATAGCTGTCAATCCAGAAATCAGCCAACAGTGAGATATACAGTACCATATAAGACAAATAATAAGGGAGCAGAAACTTTCTTCTCATACTGTTACCTACTTTGTCTGCTACAGTAGTATTTAAATACATATACATATATTTCAAGACATATATACGTATTTCCTTTTCCTTCTTCAAGTCTTAATACCAAACACTCATTTTAACTTCATTATAACTGCTACACAATTTTCTGTGTACATTTGTGCTTTGCAAATAATATAAGCTATTAAATGGAGCCCAAATTCAACTAAGTGTTGGCAAGGCTGTTATTTATTTATTTTCATATGTGACCATTTCTATGCCTATTTCTAGAAAAAAACAATTCATAGTCTTGATCAGTTCTTTCATTGAGAAATGCAGTAATTTATTTATCTTAAATACAATGGTTTGGAAAAGTTGCCAAAACTTAAGTTTAAAACCATTCCATTTTTGGCATTGTTTGTAGTACTTTTCATATATTTGGGAAAGGGTAAGGGAAAGCCAGAGACCCCCCTCTGCCATTTCCCCACCACCCCATTCACATACAAGCCACTCTCACACCAGTGACGCTGCACACTTTGATTAACGTACAGAAGGCTTCATGTTTGTGTAAATGTGAAAGTTAAGGTATTTCCCCAAAGAACGGAGGGAAATCCTGGCTATTGACTGCTTAACTTGAAATGTCAGCTATCAGTAGCTAAACAGAAAGTGCTTCAGATGCCGCATAAACAGCTGTCTTTTCAGCTGACTCCCTCTATCTGTTTGCATTTTACAGAGTTCAATCATCAAAATATTTTTTTTCCAATGTCTTTCTTTTTTGTGTTTGGAAAAAATCATAAGCCTATTCTGCATATTCCAATGTTGGCTTTCAGAATATTACATGGGTACTGCCGTGCAGCTAAATGGCTGTGCACTTATTGTACCTTTATAATCTTATAAACTTTAGTAATTATTGTCACTCATAAATGACAGTTTTGTTAATTTTCTACAGTGAATGTCATAAAATAACTTTTAAAATGATATCTTATTCAAAAAACAATTAAAAGTAAAAGCAGTTGAGATTAACATCTGAACCCATTTATATTTATTAATTTAAAATGTCTAATCTACAGCATTTGTATCACGCTTGCCAAAAATAACAACTAAGTGTATGAGATGTCAAGATGCAGCAGCATACTTTGATTTGCTTAATTGTTTCACATAATTAACTTAGTTTTGTTCTCAACCTTGTATTTGTTTTACGGCTTCTACTTCAGGTTTAACAAACGTTTGTGCTAAAATTTCATCTTTTTCACCTCTACCAGTCACTTCAGTAAAAGATTTTTACCTCTTCCTACAACCATGTTAATGCCGTCCTGCTCTCATGATTGCACCAGTGGTAACAGTACAGCAACATATTCAGTTAAGTTATTCCAAATCACAAATTCAAATTCCTTTTGCTCAGTTTTGTATTTTGTCACCAGTGTTTGTGTCTATACTCAAAGGCAGTTTTCAGTGTGCTCTGGTTTTTGCCATCTCCTGTTTTCCATGTGGCTTCGTGGAATTGCTTAGAAGTAGGGTGCTACATAATGAGGCTGAGATTATTAGAATCAGTGTAAAAATACTGTTAATTTCTCATGATGTGGTTTAGCTTTTTAAATGATGACACTGTAGTCAATTAATGAAGAAGCCAAGCCCAGCCTTAAAAAATATACTATGTATCAGTCATTCAGTGACAATATTTATTCACCTATGATTGGTACAATGCTGTTGACGCAGAAATATCTTGTCTGCAGTCATATATACAAACATGAAAAAATCCTGTATGTGGTGAGTCTGTCTGGAAAAAAAGAATCATTCCCAGACAAACAACAAATGTTCTTGAAACCTCTGTAAGCAATTTATAAAAATATTTACCTTGCTCAGCTGTTGGAAACGGATTTTAGTTCATTGTCTGATCTGAGGCAGTAGCCTCAAGGGCAGCAAATCCTCTCTGGAAGTATTAAAGGACACATTCAGCCCTGATGCAATGTAAAACAATATTATGGACTCCTTGGGTAGTAAGAGCTATGGGTGAGGACTGTGTTGTTGTCTGTCTTCTCCTCCTTCCCCCTTTCTTTGGTACATGGTTTACAGTGGAGTCCAAGAGGTAATGGTGATTTCTGTTCTTGTTGTTTCTGTAATCTGGATTATTCAGGGATGTTTGTTTGATGCATTGTTCTTAAGAGTAGCATGTAGTTGTTTCCAGTTATTCCTGTCACAGTTTCTTTAAACCTCTTCAGGGGGTAGAGTGGTTCAGAAGGACTATTGGGCATGGAGGGTACAGGGGGGAATAAGGAGGTACTGTTAAGATATTGGGTAACCAACACACAGCCGCTGGAGGTTACTGAAATCCTAACCAGCCTTCTGGGAGTATAAAGGACTTTTCCAGGGTTTGGGGCAGCTGGGATTGGGAAAGGATGCCAAAGTTAGCAGCACAGTGCTTGAGTTTTATGCATTAATGTGGCTCCTTATGCTTCTTATCTTACTGAGGGAGGGGATGTGGCATACCTGTCTCTGTGTTGCAGTATTCACTTTACACTGTCTCTGTGATCTCTCAAATAGCTCTGTGCAAAGGTGTTCTAAGGCCACTAGTGCATCTGGGGAGGAGGAGACCTCATCTATTCACCTTATCCACTGGCTACATATTGGGGACTAGCTCTTCTAGAGGCTCCAGGAGTTTGGGAACTTCACTGTCAACTTCCCTTTGTGGTGCAAAAGTAGAGCTGTTTTCTCTCTCACAACAAGATAGATAACTTGGGATTTTGGTAACCATGAGAATTAATGACTAGAAACTGTGAACTGTCCCAAGAGTTTAACTAACTGGCAGCATGCTCCAAACAAAAATTCTTGTAAACTATTTCGAAAGTGCAAGAGTATTTCATATTTTCATATGATGAGTATTTTATATTTTCATTGTTGTTATTACTGAGAAACTGTGTGGCTCCTGCATTATACCCTTTTACAATCAGGAGTGCCTGGAGGGCACCTCTTATGTGTGACAAAGCAGAGATCCTTCTGCTCATTCATAGCACATTTCCTTGTCAGCAGGGTTGTTTTTAACAACATTGCCATGAAAGAGAGAATAACAACACTGAGAAGTTTGTAAGACCTCTCTGGAAATCTGTGGAATTTGTTTGTTTAGGACCTCCTAATTGTTCTTGCATTTTGCTCCAGATTGAGGATCATGAAGCCCTGTCTGAGAAAATAATCAGTATCTTATCTAAATTAAAATCTAAATTAAATCTATGTGCCTTGTGATTCGACCTCTTCTTTTCTGTGTCTGTTTTATTGTTGGGCTGAATTCACTCTTGTTTCAAACAAGGTGCAGAAACCTTAAAATCTCCAAAAGAATCAGTCAGAACAAAGCTATCCCATTTAAAGGAAGAATGAGAAGAAATAGGAAGAGCAGGCTGGGGTATCACATTAGCCTACTGTCATCATTTTCCTCCCTTTTTATTAGAGACATGACATGATGGGAATGCTGGATACTACTACTGCTGTAGGTAGTAGTAAATGGCTAAGTAAACTGGCTAAGCAAAATAGGTAGATGCTGCCTATGTTTGCCAAGCTATTTAATTTACATGTTTCTATATAATTGTAGGGATCACCTGGGAAACTAAACATGACATTCTTCTTTATCTGGCATCTGCCTTTCAAACTGGATGAGTAAAATACAGTCTGAACATAAAGTATTTCTGGGAGAAAAAAAAAAAGGTAGTAAACACCATCTGTCTTCCAAACTATAGACTTAATCTAAGAAATGGAATGTAAACTAAAAATGTTGGTGGTATTTCTTGTATCAAAAGTAAAGATGCTGTGAGTATTGACAGGACTCTGACCAGGTCTGCAGATCAGTCAGACTGTTCCCATCCCATGCAAGTCAGAAACGGCTGGCACATTCACTCCCCTATGCTGGTCTAGGACCCATACCCCAAGAGCTCACGTCCCATGGGGCAGGCATGGAGGGGCCCTTCAGGCAGCCACCGCCCTCTGAGGGTGCATATTGCTGCTTTGGGAATTCGAAGTTCAACATTATCTGTTTTTTCTCTGTCTACCTTTGCATAAAGGACCTTGTGTATCTCCTTGGAAAAGTCTTATGAAAAATCCATGCTGTTTTAGTGCCTAGCAGGGAACATATTTGTATTCAGTTTACAGTCAGGAGTAGGTTATGGTAAAGATTATTTAACACTACCAGAAGCAGAATGCTATAGTATGTCTAATTAAAAATAAAGTCTACCAGCTTCAGCCGGTTCAAAGGCAGAAAGTATTTTAATATTCTGTATGTCACGCTATATAATGCAAAAATATACTGTTGCTGTTAACTTTGTTTTGATCTAATATTCTTCGTGTTGGAAATAAATGTTAGGGAGCTCTGGAAAGTTTGGTGTTTTGGTTTGGTTTTTTTTCTCTGGACCGGATGGGAGAAATCCAGTAATTGTTCTTTGGAGTGCAGCATAAAACCTATAGTCAGCAATTGAGCATTGGCTCGTAACTTTTTAAGAGCCTTTTTCATGCTGTGTTGATGTATAAATACAATTCGTATTTTCGAGTTTATAGTGAGCCTGTAGGGAGGAAAAAAAAAAAGCCTTTCAGAATACATTGCGGTATTTAAAATAGAACATAAAGTAGTTCAGGGAAAACAAATACAATAGGCCATGTTCTTCAGATGCATTGCTGTGCTGGGTCTGACTGGAGTGAAGTTAACTTTCTTCATAGCAGCCTCTACGGTGCTGTGTTTTGGATTTGTGTAAAACAGTGCTGGCAGCACACCAATCGTTTGGCTACTGCTGAATAGTGCTTGCACAGCATCAAGGATTTCTTTTTGTCTCACTCTGTCCCCTCCAGTGTGTAGGCTGGGTTGGGCAAGAAATTGGGACGGGACCCTGCCGGGACAGCTATCCTGAATTGGCCCAAGGGATATTCCATACCAGATCACATCATGCTCAGCAATACAACTGGGAGGGGTTGTTGGTTCTCAGGAACCGGCTGGGCATCGGTCTGCTTGTGGGAGGTGGTAACTGATTGCCTTTGCATCACTTTTTTCCATTTCCTTCACTTACTAAACTGTCTTTTTATCTTGACCTATGAGTTTTCTTGTTTTTTTGCTCTTCTTATTCTCTTCCCTGTCCCACTGGGGTGGTGGGTTGTGGAGAAGTCAGTGGAGGTATGGGTGCTTAGCTGCTGGCCAGCATCGACCCACCACAACTGCCAAAACTCTGTAGTGTGCTCTACAAAGACAGGTAGAAATGTGGTCATGAGGGACGTTTGTGGCACTTACCCAACTGCCAACTGCCAAAACTCTGTAGTGTGCTCTACAAAGACAGGTAGAAATGTGGTCATGAGGGACGTATGTGGCACTTACGTGAAATATTTTTAGAGAGAAAGCCAGGAAATATTTGAATAAATATTATCACCTTTTAAAACAAATGTGAAGGAACATTGCTGCAAGACCTAGCTGTTTGTCCATGAAGAATTAGTTGTATATAAATCATGCACAGAGACAGAAGAATTTCAAAAGTTTACAAGTCACTGTGACAAACTTACTGCTATTACAACTACATGCCTCTGTGTTGAACATAGGTGAAAATATTTCAGCTGTGTATTTTACTATTTCTTGCTGTTTGATAGTGTAAGAAAGAAGATTTTCTATAGGATTACTATTATATTCTTCTTTTCCCGGGTATAATAATGGTGCATAGTCTCTTAAGAAGAATTATGATGGAAGAAACTAGTTGGAATCTTCCAGGAGCTTGTTACCCACAAATGTTAAATGTCTTAAGATCAACAGCTGGAATCACTGGTAAATTTATTTAATTTGTTGTTTGCATAAAATGGCATTGCAATTATACTTCTGATTTTCATGTAGTTTCACTGAAAAATACTGGTTTGGTTATTAGGTGTTTGGACTTAAAAAAACCAAACCAAACAAAAAAAAAACAAACAAAAACCCCCAAAAAACCACCACCAAAACCCAATAAAGGAGTTTCAAAGACAAATTACATCAAAGTCTAGAAGTTTAATAGCAAGAAATTAAAAAGAAGCAGTTTCTATGTGATTCAACCATTCAAAAAATCCAGTGAAAATTTGGCTAGAAAATAAGAAAAGGCACTTGATGTATGTACTGAACAGCCAATTAAGTATCATTAGTGGGTATTCTTTCCTTCTCATGTTGTGTTATAAAATGTCTAAAGGATAGTGCGGATGCAACGACCTTAGACACACAGAGACTGACTGTGTGCTTTATCTCTTCTCCTATCGTTCACTGAGTATTGCCATCGCTGGAGTAACTGCGTTCACTAATTGCTTAACTATTGCTTTGTGCGCCCAGATCAGCATCATTTGGCTCAAAGAGCAGCTAGGGAAAGATTTCAAAGAGATCTTCTGAGAGTCAAACCTGGAAATCATATATATTAAACTTTGTCTTGAATTGACTTTGGAAAACAGAGTTGCCCTTTCCTCTGAAATTCAGCAATTATTGTTTCAGTGATAGGCAGGACTTACAGAAGCAATGACGTCTCAGATACAGACTCATCTTTCAAGTGTTACAAGATCTAGATTTTGAAACAATTATTTTTCAAAGAAACATCTATACTCTCCCAAAAGCTCTCCCTAGACTTTAAGTATTGGTAACTGTCCCATCCCTGGCTTTTTTATCATCGCAAGAGGGAGCTGCTCAAAGAATTACATTTTGTGAATGAACAAAATGCTCAAGTTAACATCCTGTGATTTTTGTCTGACTTGACTAGCCAAGCCTATTCGGTGCCTAAAATAAGTTTTCAGTTATTCAAGTTCAAATTCACTTTAACTTTCTAAAATGATAAAACCTTACAGCCTGTAAGAATGAACTGTAGTGCGTTTGGCAAACTGTATAGTTGCAAGACTAAGCGCCAAGTTCCCTCTTTGTGGCATAGTCAGAACTACACACTGTGGCTAAGAATTGCATCATATTTTCTTTCTATATGCCAATGAAAGTTTTATTTGGGAGACCCTCTTGTTACACAAACACAACACCCCACAACAACTGCAAATTCTAACCTGCTGTAATATTAATGTGAACGACAGTAAAGGCTAAGGCAGAAGTGTTTACTGAATGCATAGTTTATTTTAACCTGCCGTCTTGCTTGGCAGAGTTTCTCATATATCACTGCTCACATACAAGTGAGAGATGCAGCCTCACTAATAGCCTTATAAAAAATGATGTTCTCCCAGGCTTTCCTCAGACAACACTTTCTCCCTCTGTAGTATGACTGCTAATCTGAAAGAGTATTCTGCTTCTGAACAGGTCTTTATTTTCAGGGATGGGACTCTACTATTCTTTTTATAGCCGCAGTATCTAGTCTTAATTTCCCTTTTCATTCACATTTTCTAAAGGAACAATCCTTATGAAAATTCTTTTGATGTTTGGTTTGTTTACTGTGGTCAAAAGTAATTTCAGTAGAACCAAAACAACCTATAATTTACTGAATATTTCCACTTCCAATGTTACTGGCATATTAGCGTTAGAGCTGGTTAATAATATAGGTGAAATTATAAGAATGTGCAGTGTAGCTGCTAACTCTGGATGACACAATTCTAAAAACTTCGAGATAGGTTCCCAAAAATCCTACTTTCTATGTCAATGAATATGAGGCGTATGAGACATGGACAGCATGACATACACAATGAAAATTGGCTAAAAAGAGTTACTGTATGTCCTTTGGTAAATTTAAGTTACCAGTGTTTCACTTTTTACATTCTGCAGAAATATTTATCAGGTACAGGTCTCTCTTAGGTAACTAATACCTTATGAGCTGCCAAGCTGGAACAACTTATGTTTTTGCTGATTAACGTACAATACCTAGCCCTATTTTTAGATTGAGCGACACTTTCAAAGCCACCTTTGAGCTGTTCCTTTAAGTGCATCACATAATGGGTGCTTTTTTGCTAGGATGTGAGCAGTCTGTTCTCTTCAACCTTATTGTCCTTTTCTGTTTTCCTTCTGTACCACTACGTCAGTCAGTAACAACATTTTTCATGTTTGTTTCCTAAAATATCTGGTTTCCTCTTTATTTTGTGAACAGTAGATGTAAAGATTTTTACTGTTTCTTTTCCTGGCCAGATTTCTAGTGGAACTATCAGAAATATTTTATAATTAAAAAAACCCCTTCATATATTTCTGTGTCTCTGAGCAATGCCTAACACAAAATCCTGTTGTGAAATTTAGCAGGCTTTTTGAGCTCCTTTGAGTTATACCAGTGGAATTAGGCAAGTGCCCTCCAGCCACAACCACTTCTATTATGCACAATGACACCAGCTAAGAAACATGTGGAGAGTCTTCTAAATAAGAATTAAATATTCTTACATCAACTTGAGAGAAAATGTTTCAAAGTATTCCCTCTGGAATAATGCAGATCTATACCACTATTCTTGCAGCTTCGTAGCTAAATATAAACAAGCCATAGATATGTGTGTGTACTTATTCATTTCTTCAAAATGTATATAATAATATATGTATAGCATACCAATCTTGTTGACTCAACTTCAGAGGCATGTTTTTATATATATCCCTTATGGGATATGTATTAGACATTTTGGTGTATGCCATGCTTTGTGGTGTTGATGAGCAAACATCTCTGAGGTATGGGTAATTTGGCTGATGGGCACAAGAAACACGTTCAGTAACCGGTTATGGATGCAATCATTGCATGACAAAATTGGGAATCCACTGATTTATAGGCAGAAGTACATTGTTTTGGAGACATAAATCTTAAAGTTTCAATCAGTGTCCCACCAGTCTTAGTCAAGACTGCCAAAAGGTTGCTTTAAAAACTACAAAGTGTTATCAACAGCCTGGAAGTTTGGATTTTAAAGTGCTGCCTTGAACAAGATGATTACTCTAGGAACCTCATCACTCACTCTCTGTCCTTGGGTGACCTTCGTAATGACTTTGTTGATTTCCTCATGATCAAGAAGAAAACAATTGTTTGCCTCTGCTTCTCCAACAGGTAGGTAAGACATGGTAATGGCAGACAGGTTACCATCTACAGAGGTCAGTGAGTTGGAGCTGAGACCACCGAAGAGCAGAATTCACTTGCAAAGCAGAAAGGGATGCTTGGCATGCATGCTTGGCAGCATGGCGTGCTCTGCTTTCTTGAGGGCAGAGCAAGTTTTCTTGAGCTCTTCAAATGAGCTGCCCTGGTGGCAAGAAGATCATTTTTCTCACATATTCTGCTCGCGTTGGTAAGAAGTTACTGTTATGAGCTGAAATTAGTCAGACCAAGTGAAGGAATTAATTACAAGCTAGCTCTGAGCATGCATATATTTTAAATACATTGTAAATCAAATTTTCATTATTTCAAATTGTGTTGAGAGATGATGTATTCAGTAAAAAATAATGGAAATATAAACTTCTCCACTAACCGGTGTGGTGTAATGTAATGTATGCTGCACAACATCTAAAGGGTACCACATATATCACAACACAATGCCCATGTAGTTTGCTTAGCTGCATTTTGCAATGTTGCCTCTTTGAAGAGTCCTGCTCTTTCATTAACAGCTGTATCACACTTGAGAGGAGCTAATGATAAAAAGATTTCCTGGCAAGCAGCTTCTTCTGTTAAATGGGGAATGTGATGTGTTTGGCATGTATAATTTAGCTAATTTGTACAAGAAACACATTACTTAATCAGCTGTAGACTTGGTTATTGGATGATAAAGATGGCAATCCATTAATCAATTTATAGACATAAATACATTATTGTTCAAGAGAAAACCAAGGATTTAAACACCCTTGAATCAATAAATACAATTAAAACAATGGTGTGTTGCAGTCATTTATTTGATTGTCCTACAGCTGTCTGATGCATGGTGAGATTACTGAAGCATGGAGCCAAACAGCCAACACTACATTTAGTTTCCTTTACTGAAATAATGAAAGGGTATTAATGATAAAGTACAAAAGTGTGTAATAGAAAGTAATGTACTGTGAAATAAAATTATGTTTGGAAATCCAAAAGAATACAATAAAAGTTAAAGCCTTAAAATATATTTGGAAACCACTTTGTATTGTTTTAATAGAAGAATGGTTGTGATATACAGACTATGAAAAATTATAGGAATGTGTTATAGACATACAAGTAAGATGAAATCAAATTATTTTATGAAAAAGCAAATACTGTCCTTAGGTTTTTCTTGCAGTCCTAGAACTGGAAAAAAGGGATGGAAACGAGTACGTGCTATATACTTACTGACTCAGGTTTGCATTTTCATTTAATCAATTTCTATATTTTAGGAAGCCCGTGACAATGATTGTTTGTTAAACTCTAGTCAGGGGACACAGAGAAATATCTGTAATGGATATGATTCCAGTATGAGAATATTCATGGACTGCCATTTAAAAAAAAAAAAAATCCTGAAATGAATGCACATATCATGTGCTACTAAATTATTCACAAACACTTATCATAAGTGAACAAATCATTTGTCTTTCAAAGAGAAATAAGGTGTTTCTTAAATCTTACTTGCTTAAAACTAATAGAAATATAACAATACTATATTATTGGCCGATAAGACAACTGGTGTTTGCTTAATGACAGTACAATAAAAAGATAATTTCTTTCTACCATTTCATATTTTAGCAAAGTGGTAGATAAACTAAAACTACATTATTGAATATGCCATGTGTTCTAATAAACTATTGTCAAGTTTGTACTTATTAGCAGAGCTTATTTATGTTCCTTTTTGTAGTAGAGATTGCCTACCCGGGCTAGCGAGATCCTAAAACAGGTGCTTAAAACCGCTTCCTCTTTCTGAATCTTGAAATACTGAACACCTGGGTGCTTGTGTGTTGTTAAAACCTGAATATTTAGCTCTATTGAAAATCAAATAAACACCTGCTAGTAAGCCTGAAGTACTGTTCGTTACTTTTCAGAAGTTCACAGTAATATTATTTGCTTTTAAAGATATATGGAATATTAAATAAAGGTCCATATTTTCAAAAGCATACTTCTCTAGTATCAATCTTTTGATTTCACGCCCAAATCCAAGCACTTTAGACTATTATAAACTTCATCTTTCAAAATTGTATTTTATCACTGGGATGAATGTGAGAAAACTATCTTAAGAAATAAAAGACTAAACCCATAAAACTCTTCCCACCTTCAGAGAAATAACTCCCATAAAAACTGCATTTGGCTCTGTTTTCAGTGCAGTTGTGGCACTGATGGAAGTAATTATAACACACTCATTGGAATATGCCAAAGCTGTTAAAAAAGCGACAAACATATCATGTATGGCAGTTGCCTGGAGACTGCGCAGTGACATCATCGTTGTGTTTTCCATAGCTTATATTGTTCTTGTATTGTTTTTCCCCAAAATGACTGCTCAGTTTTGAATTCAGTGGAGTTTGTAAGTGAGGAAAATGGCATCTGATTTGTACAAAAAATCCTAACGAAGATGCAGTATGCATAAGCGTCATTTGCAGTCTTCATGTATGCAGCACTTACAACTTGTAAATATTTCAGGTAAGAAAAACACCAAAGATTGTATATTCAGTGATCACATTATCTTCAAAAAGAAGAATATGGTTTTGGCATGGATCTTTGCAAAAGGTTGAAGGTAAAGTTATATTTATTAGCTCTGAATCCAATTATTTCCATTTCAAAAGACTTTTGTGTTTTCTTTACCGTATTTCTTTTCTAAGCCACCTTCTAGTGATGAGGAATGAACGAGAGATTAAGTCATTGGCCTGGACTTGGGAGACCTCAGCACTACCCTATGAATGCTTCCTGTATAACAATGGAAATATTACTTCTTTTCTCTGGCTTTTTTTCAGATCATTTGCTATGAAGTCAACTTGTGTCATGACAACCATGTTCTCTAAAGTCAAAGGAGCGAGAAGAGATCTAAACCATCTATTATCTAAGAACGCCTGGCAACCTATGCGGTCAATAGACTGTCGTTGTTCACGGTGAGTCATACACTAATTTGTATGACAATAGCAATTTTTCTAACAGGGGGAACAACAGTCAGGTCTTGTGAAGATTATTTAAGGAGCAAATTGAATAAGGCCATAGTGGCATTAGAACATTATGAGTAAAACCAGAGGCAATACATTTTCTGCGCACCAGTCATGGGAGAGGTAGTATAGATGGAGCAAAAATTATGAAATGGATCCAGAAATATAAAATAATAGGTTGTGCATACTTTAATCTTACCGGGGCATTTAACCATCAAAAGTTTCTATGCACCAAAGAAAACTAAAATATTTACATCGTCATCTCCTTAGGCTTTTTCCACTAAAAAAGCATAGTGGGAATAAGGCACACGTCTCTCTCTGTGTAGCTTCCATGAGGGCAGCAATTATGAATCTGTGTTGGAAGCAGGCACTTTTGTATGGCACAGTGGGGAGCTATAGGCTCCTTTGTGGGGTAGGGGCTGTTTGCACCTTGAAAGTAACACGTTTCTGAGTCTGCCAGCACCAGAGTTGGGTATTTAAAAAGTCAAGGATTTCTTTTAGAAGAAAGAAAAAACAAGCACAAAAAACCTTTCGCTCTCACATTTACATAACTTTTTATTTTGTTCTGCTGGTTTTGTTAGAGTAAGAATAAACATAGACAGTGATGTCTGTTCTCTAAAGAAATTTTAATCCAAAATAAAACCAGAAGCAGCAAATAACAGTAACCAGCTAATAAAGGGAAACAAAGGAAGTGTGTAGGCTTTGAGAAGAAAAACAGCTTATAATGCACATTAGATGAGCATTATTATGGTTCCTAACTGCACTTAATGTAATTTCCCATAGTTTTGTATCAATAAAGAAGGCACATTGACAAAATATTTTATGTAATACATATAAACTTGAGATGCTAAGCTGCTGCAGGATAATTATTCAATAAATAGTCAAAGAGAACAAAAGAACAACTAGAAACACAAAGAAGAGAACTGCAAACTCCAGTCTGAACGGTTCAGTGGAGCTGTTTTCTGTTTGGGTATCTGGTATCTGATTTCTCACAGGTTTAGATCTGTACCACACTAGTCATTGATTTCCAATCTCAGAGCTTCTCAATATTTACAGTAGTGCAGCTTCCCAAGCAACATCAAGCTTTTCTACTGCCTAACCATGAGTTTTACAGTCCTTTTTCAGTAACAGTCACTAGCCAGGGCTACTGTAACTCCTTGACAGTTGGTCATAACTTGCACATTCCCATTTTCCATTCACTAACTAAATGACGAATGAGGTAAAAAGCTGATGATATGAAACAACTGCATTGTCTAATTCTGCCCTTCTGACTTGCATGCTCTCCGAGTGCTGATTTTAGCTGTACAACTTTACTGATTTTTGACGTGAATTGTATGGCCTCATTCAGGAATGGCGTGACAGGTTTAAGTGTAACATAACTGAGTTCATGTTTTGATTGTGAAATGAATACTGGGGAAATGGAAAATACTTGATGGCTCTGAGCTATAGGCCCACTTGCTGTCAGGGCCACAATTGATGGCCCTGTCGGCAGGATAGCAGTGAGATAGTCTTTAGCAGCTTCTCAGGAAGTCCAATTTAATTAAAAGCTTATCTCTTAATACAATGCCAAGCTTCTATATGACAAAGAAGTGTTTCCCACCATGTAAGCTTTCACAGCATTGCACTGAGCAAAATGTTGACTTCTCTCTACAGCACAGTAGAGG
The DNA here is from genome assembly GCF_000699145.1 of Aptenodytes forsteri. Lineage (NCBI taxonomy): Eukaryota > Metazoa > Chordata > Aves > Sphenisciformes > Spheniscidae > Aptenodytes > Aptenodytes forsteri. Next base: position 198,174 of record NW_008794447.1, on the reverse strand, counting down.
AAATTACTGTTTTGCCTGTTTTTTCTGTGCTGCTGCAAGAATTGCGGGGTTTGAGAGAGTTTTTGTTTTCTTGCCTACATGTTTTCCAAGATAACCAGACCATGAAAATCTGAGAAATAACTTACAATGAGGCTTATTAAACTTGCATAAATCTGATTTTTATGGAGCCTGCGCCGTGACTTTCATTTATTGAAAGTAAGAGTAAGAAGCTAATGTGAACTTGCAAGCAGATTAGCAGGCTCTTGCTGCGGTATGTTTTAGACTTTCTGTCCAAGGAAGACTGTGGCACTCAAGTTGCTTAAGTGCTCTGATTGTAGCTTTCGTTTTCAAGAAATAGGAAAATAGCATGCAGAGCTCCTTGGAGCTTCAAAATGTAAGTGTCTAATAATTCACTAGAGGAGTAACTCATTTTTTTGGAGGAGGTTAGTAAAAGGAAAAACCCAGACACTACTACTCTATGTTTCCAAGAGTTTGTAACGCTAACCATTGACATGATTTGAGAACTGCCTAAAAGGCAAGGAATCCTTTCAGACTGCAGCTTGACAATGGCAAATTATAAAAATTGCATGTGGAAGAAAACTGAAACATCTTTCAAATGTATTTAAAAGAATTAATTTACTTTGTATTTCTAGTTTCTACCTTTAGATGGATCTATTTCCCACAAAGGTCATACATACATCATGAAACTACTTCCTGAATGTACATCATGGTACATTTTACCTATTCTGTTAATTGGAGCAAATTCACTTTCTGTTATGAACAAAGCTTTGAGCAACTGCTATATTAAATGAACAAAAAATTGACCTGTAAAAAGGTATTGCACTTACCAAAGACCTTGTTCCATCCAGATCCATCAGTCCTGTAGCATTATTCCTACTATGCCCAATAAGAAAAGTGTGTAGAGTAGAGCCTTAGTGACTATTGCACGATGTCAAAGTGTACCAAGTGTTAAGAGCGTTTTCATATTATTCCCAGGCTTTCTAGGAAATATCCTGTGTATTGCTACAGAGTTCTTTTTTTTTATTATTAGATTTGCTCATCTTCCTTTTCTTTAAAAAGGAAGGCAAACTTTTCTCACTTACCTGTGTAGCTAAGATATGAATTTAGTATGAAATTACAGGAGAGAGAACTAGTATAGCTCTGCTGGTATTAAGACTGTACAAAAAGAGTTCTTTTTTTTTATTATTAGATTTGCTCATCTTCCTTTTCTTTAAAAAGGAAGGCAAACTTTTCTCACTTACCTGTGTAGCTAAAATATGAATTTAGTATGAAATTACAGGAGAGAGAACTAGTATAGCTCTGCTGGTATTAAGACTGTACAAAAATACATAAAAAAATATTTTTACAAAAACATTTATGGTAATCTCTTGTAAAAGGATACATTTCCGTGTAGTAATTGTGCTCACATTATACATGTACCACTACCGTGGTTAAAATACAGTTCAAAAATATTGTACATAATGAGCCACAGTGTTGGTTACTCTATGTTGCACAGCTAAGGAGGGTAGAGAGAAGGGATATGTAGCTGTTCTCTGATTTTCCCATAAACCTACTTGTTTATACACATGGAAATCATGACAGTGACTGTAGCATCCAAATTGCCAAACATGTTGGAGGAAGGTAAGTTATTCCATGATTTCTGTAGGCTCTTGAGAGCTTTTACTCCTCCTGTCCTTGAATAAAATGCTGTATTCTTATTATCATGAAACATGCATTTATCAAAGGAGTCATAAAAAGCCTTTCCCTTGAAACTCCATTTGATAGCTTTGAAAATACCACCCCACTTATAGGAGTAAACACCAAGGGAAACAGTCTTGGATTGACTTCCTCTAAAGGAATACTTTAAAAAATTATATTCAGTCTTTAAAATTATTAGGAAAGCTAAGCATTTCCCACAGCTGTCAAAGACTTGTTAGACATTACTTGTACTTACTCGAAGGAAAGGCTGACCCAACTTTTCCTGTGAATTATTAACCTGTTCTCATAAGAGTTGTCAGACGTGAACAAGAGATGGCTGAGATAGATAGCTCTCAGGCCAAAATTCCAGCTGAGCGGATGAGTTGAAAATATACCATAGCACATACCAAACATAAGAGACCAAAGTATCATCTCTGTCCGGTCAATGAATTTACATCAAGAATTGACTTTGCAGTTTGGGGATTTCCTTTAGCAACCCTTTGGTATCACTGCTGCGAGCTGATACTGCAACTTTCTAGAAGGTACCTGAAGCAGGGGAGGGACAAGCAAGCCAACCCCTGCAGAGGTACCGCTTTCCCCGTGACAGCGGTGGAGGGAGGGTTTCAGCATGGCTGTATCACCTTCCACGAAGGAATGCCTTTCAGAAACCTCCTGCATAGGAGCGGCTTTCTGAAGTCAAGGGGACGTGGTTGTTATCGGGAGTCTGCAGGAGCAAACAGCCTCCTGCCCATCCTGGCACCTCCCTGTGGGATGCGCCTGCCAGGTCTGGGGATGTAGTGAAGAAAATATCATCTGTTTTGTAACAAGGACTTTCAGTTTCTCAGGGAAAGGGTAGATTTTCACAGTGTTCTCTAAAGCTCAGGACATGGAAAACAATCACATGAGGAATATTCCTCAGGGGATGGCTCTGCAGAGACATATGTTGTTCTCTTTCTGTGATATGTGTATATTTTTGAATTTCATCTTCTGATACTGTTGTTATCATTTTTTTCCAAGAATTACTCAGTGTGGGAGCACACCTACTTTACAGAGAATTTCTTCATTTTAAGAGCTTCTCAGTGTGAGTACCCACCCAGTCTGTGGAAGATTTCTTGTAGTCAGATTTTATTGTAGTGTGATCTGTTCTTGTTTGTCAAGTCTTTCCCCAGAGAAGTGGGTTACCCTTACTAAATTTCCTTTAATGTGGTTTTTGTTTCTTTTTTTCATTTTAATCTGTGCTTCCATATCACTAATTCTATGTTTTGTTTGGATTATCTCCCACAAATCCTCTGGATCAGTATTGGGGTATATCCATGCACGCACATACAAGTACACACACATGGCATGTACGTGGAGACCTTATACAGGGTGTTTAAATTGTCCTTCATCTCTCACTTTTTACCTTCTATATTTATATTATTATCTCACCGGATCATGAATTGTTCAATTTCACTTCCACTTTATTCCCTGTTGATGAGTTCTCTGGATTACAACCTATAAGAGACCAAGGCTATGAGCTGTTCTGGAGACCTTTCCTGCACAGTTATGGCACGTCCTCTTGGCATCAGGAGCGAGGGAGTGTAACTGCACAGGAAAGGATGGGCCATAGAGAGCCATTCAGCATCACACCTGCCCCGTACAACTTACAAATGTGCTGTTCTGGCAGCCCCTGGTGCAGCAGAGCTGGGGAGCCAGGCAGGAGAGTGGCCAGTAGCTCCGGTACTGTAAGGATTCTCGCGAACTCTTTGCATAAATGCCTAGCAATGCAATAGTGATTTTGTCAGCCTCTTGGCTTCATGGATCCAGAGCCACTCTGTGTCCCCTCCGTAAGGGCTGTTGCTGTCCCCACACCAGCTGCCTTCTGATCTTCCCAGCCCAGCTCCAAACCATGCACCGGAAGGAGCACTCAATAGTTGTTCAGTGACTGTCTGCCAGTATTGGCACTTTTGTATTCTCAAAACCTGTCAATGGCAGCTCACCACGGCAAGCTACAGTACCAGCGTTAAGATGGGAGAATGTTTGGTGTGCTGTCAGGCAGAGCAGACCTCCGGGTCACAACAACGTTGTCAGCCGTGTCTGCATGCCACAAAAATAGTGTCATCAATGAAAGAAGGCGGCTTAGATGTTTCTCTGGAATTGTTTCAGAATGAGAATGGTTGTGTTGCTTAATTATCAATGAGAAAATGGTTCAGATCATGCTCACAAAAAAGTGTGTGCATTTGAGCGGTACTCAGCTGACCATTCCCATTGCAGGAAAGGAAATCATTCCTATTTGCAGTCTCAGGCGATGGCTGGGCATGGAGCTCACTTGCCAAGGTCTGGAGAAGAATCTTGAATTATTAATCGTAATAATAATGGTAAGGCATAAAATTTCTCAGAGATTCCTCTACCTAGGTTTTGTGCATTGCTTAAATTCTGGAAGTGGTTAATTACATTCAGCAAATTTGTTAGCTGTCAAAATTTTACATTCAATATTATTTTGTTAAGTATTTCAATAAAATACAGATGAACAGTGTTTGGTTCTATTAACAAACAAAATAATGGCAAAATCCAGTTCATTAGCGTGCCTATTCCTTACACCTTACAGACAAGTGGAGCTCCTGTTCCAACCTGAGGAGTTTGATGAAATGACTTTCTAATCCTACAGCCTATTTCATATTCATGGAGGTGATTTATGAGAAATGAGGGGAGAATCTGCATAGAGCTTTAGGAACAGCTCAGATGCAAACTGAAGTTTCTGTGTAGTAAGAAACATTTGTGATATCCTGACATTGATCTTGAAACCTAGAAATGCTGATGTGCTTGGATCCTGGGATTTAATTCGGGCTGTTCCAGAGAAAGGAGCAAGACATTAAAAGTTAATCTAGTTGGAGGCTGTTTTTTCCCCAGTATTGGCCCCGAGCCTAGGTTGACCTTATTTCAGTGCCGTTTCTACTAAATATTCTGAGGGCAAAGAGCAGGTTTTTCTTGGCAAATTAGAAGCAGTCTTACCATTATGAAAATATTTGTGACAGCTCAAAGTACCTGGTACTTTTTGTTACTTACAGCTTAAATTTGTCATGGTACAGGTAGCTGTGGAGGATGTAACTAGTGAGAAGTAATGTCTCGGGGGTGTGTGTTCAGACTCACCTGGAAAGGAGGTCTGGTAAACATGGGAGCACAGAAGCACTCGTGAGTGATATCTAAAGGAGTAACATAACTTCCCCATACGTAAAAGATATCTAAGTTTATGATCCAAGTATGACATTGTCGGCTGCAAAATCAGCGTCTTTTGCTTATTATTTCCTATGACTCCCAAATTCTTTATCACTGCTTTCCAAAATAGTCACCCGTCTAGTATGTATGTATTGCTGACATTTTTTTAGTTAAAATAAATGATTGTCCTCAAAGACTGTCTGATCTGTGTCTTTGCCTACCTTTTCAGTGCTTACCAGTCTTTCAGTAGTAAGTCTGTCAAGCTTTACGTCATCTGCAGATCTTCTTCAGTAACATTTTAATGTTGTCTTCCAAGTAATCAGTAAATATGCAGGATAATCTTGGTGCGTGAGTTGCTCTGTGGAGGACGTTACTGGTATCACAGGGGTTTGCCTGCCTATATATAGGTGTCTAGCACCACTATAGATGCTGCAGGGTATCTGAGATGCCTGCATGGTTACTGGCAGCTACAACACAGGACCTGGTGGAGAACTGCACCCTTGTAGGATGGTAGTTAGAGCCAGGTATTTGAATTCCTCCCAAGGCATCTTGAGAGGAGATCCACTACAGGACAGAAATCCTGCTGGTGCATTGTGAGACCTATTTATTCTCATGCAATTCCTCCACTACCTAATTCTGCATCTCATATCGATCCCCTTAACTCCCCTGTGACTTTGAGGCCAAGCGATCCAGATCCCCGATAGCAAGTCTTCACAGGCAGAAGTTCATCTTCCATTTTTACTATATGCCATGGGAATAATTTTTTGTCCTTTTTTTCTTATACCCTTGTGTCAACTTTAAATATAATAACGTTACACATTTAATATATGAAGGTAGTTTTTTTTTTAAAGTGAGTTTCATTATTGTTTTTTCAATTCCTTATCTTTTACTGAACTCTCCTTGTTTACTTCTTATTTCTAAATGACATTCACAATATTAAACATGGAAAATTTCATCCAATATGTGATACTGCTGAATATAATGATATGATTCAGGTGCAAATTGAGGCTCAAAATGAAGCATAGTGCTCCCAGCATGTTTAGGTAGTTCTATGTCATTATTCAGCCTGGTTGCACAGTCAAAAGTGTCTAAATGAAACTATAGGTAGAAAAAAGAAAATACATTTAAAGGATTGTCAAAAAAAAAAAGAGAAAACATTGTACAACCAAGAGTGCATTCATGTGTGCATCTCTGTATATGCATACATGCACACAACAGCTGTATATTATCACAGTTTCTTGCTTATGAAACTAAAGCCAAATGAAAATGTATTTTTCACAACACATGTTCCTTATTTACCCTCTTTGTGTTATTTGTATGTTGTAGGTGGTTTCAGTGGCTTGCGGGGTTTCGCACTGTCCCGTAGTGGTATTATGGAGCTGATTTCTAGCATTGCTGAGTATAGTTTGGATCATTACATATATCTCCAGAAAGAAATTATGGTTACTGAGGTTAAAAGTAAAATCACAGAAATGTTGCCATTTCTACTAATTCTCATGATTTTGCATTGCTATTTGTAATTAAAAACCTAACTTTTCTGTTTGCTAATTTCTTCTGCTGAAATTCTTAGTAAAATACAGGAAAAGAAGTCCTTACTCAGAAGAACATCTTCTGGCAATATTACATATGTTTTATTCCCAATTTAGATATAGCATTATTCCTTTCTGTGAGAAATAATAAAGTTTGGACAAAACCACTTACTACTTAAATATGTGGAAAAAGAACGTGCACAAAGAAATAATAAAACTAGTAACTAAAGTAAATTTTTTTTGTCTTGTGGAAAAAATCATGAACCTTTGTTACATTTGCTTATTCAACTGCTTGGCAGAATAAGAAAGCATGCGGGCAGGAGTATAACAATTCAGTTTGCAATACAAAAAATGTGATTTATTCTACTAATAAGTTAATATGCACAATATATGATATTGGTGCATTATAGCTACATGAATACACTATTAAAAGAGGGAATTTAAAAAATCTTGTTAATAATAAATAATATAGTTAATAACTTCCATATGGAAATGGTTATCCTGTAATTACATTCAGGAGAGGAAATCAAGTGCTATCTCAGATTTTTAAAAGATTACATTTATTGTCTATTGATATGATAATAAGAGGGGGGAATTTCAGGTACACTGGGGTACACTATCAGTACACTGGGCGTAGAGAGATTTTTCTTCTTTTTTTCTTTCTTTGATTATAAAAACTGGGAGAAAGGAAGGGGAAATTCTAGGAAGCCTTTAAATTTAGAGTATCTTTTTTTCTTGCCTCCCACATGGATACAGATCATAAAATCTGTGACCAGGAAGGTCAATGTGTTTAAATATAATTCAAATCCATCTCCAGGCCTACGGAAAATCTGCTCTGCCAAAATTATCTGTACTCTGTGGTGCAAAATAATGTTCTTGGGTTGCTTTTCAGACAACTTCACACACACACAAAGACATATAGATATATTAGAAAACATTATACTTCCCATACTGCAAAAAGCAGAGAGAGGGTTAACGAGCAAACATTACACGTTGACTTTCTTTGCTCTTATGTGATAAAATCATGTTGTTGTGTTCGCAGTAGCAACAGCTAACACAAACTAAAAATGAATTTTCTTTCTCATCCCCAGTTTTTATTGAGTTTCATCTTCCTGTTCACTGCCATGGGCTATTATTCTGTACACCTGCACTCAGCCAGCAATATAATGAAAAAGAATCAATCTCTGAAAAGAAAGTTATCACCAGCCAATAACATTGGGCTACTTTCATGGGTCCTGCAGTGTTTCATCCAATTGCCAAAATGCCTTACCATTATAAACTGAAGATAGTCTCTCAGCTGCTCCTCCTGGTAAACACAAAATCACTGTGTGCTACCCAGGCAGTCTAGAATATGAAGTTAATACTGTGGAATTCATTAAGACAGAATGAAAACAGTGTTAATTTGTGTATCCAGAATAGATTGTCTAAAAATTGATGGACAGGAATACCAAAAAACATTATTTCTGAGAAAATGGGTGAGTGCTTCAGTATTCTGTGTGCATTGCCTTTTCTGTGTTCAAAGCTGCTCGTGCTCTATTTGTGCTTGTCTCAGTTTAAAATTCAAGTATTGCAGAAATTTATTGATTAGTAACAAACTTGCAAGATATTCACTCAGAATATTTATGTTCTAGGTTTTTTGACCTCATGTACAAGTATTCTGTTCGTGAATGGATGAGCATTGCTGTTGAAATCAGTTTCCCGCTGTTGACGTTCATAACTATCTATTTTAAATGATCACTCTGTAAGTAAATTTCCACATTAAATTCATTTATTTCAGCAAATATTTCTGCTACTAAACTAATTTGCTTGAATGCAAATATATAGGTGGTATGGACATTTTAAAAGCAAGTATAATCAATTTTTGACTGCCTTGGGAAAGTATGTCTACCCTCTTGTGTAGAAGCAATGTATAAAATATAACATCACTACTGTATTATTTTGAGGTTCACCTCACAGTAGATCTGGAAATGAGGAGTCTGCTGAGTCATCAATTCAACAGTTGCCATTGGCATGTGTTTGGATACACTATAATGATTGACTCGGTCTCTACTCTAAATGAATCAAAACTGAACAGTAATTTAGCATATGTAACAGCCCTGGCACAGAGCGCTTGCTGTCAGGAGGGCAGAACTGATTGCTACTCTGCAGAAGGACTTCATAATCAGAAATATTATTAAGATTTTTTTTTTATTTTTTCAACCTTAAAAACTGCAATTGAAGAACATTTCAAAATGTTACAAATACTGTAAAATGCTTTTGAAATCTCTTCTTTGGTGAAGACACTTCTGTCAGAACTTAACAACAAGCAATTAAGACGTGTTGGAAATGTTATCTCAGGTAGAGTTCATTTCCACTGAGTCCACGACAAATTTGTCAGTGCAAGAACCAAACATCACACCCCAAATTCTTCCAGTTTAACTTCAGCCAAGTCTACTCCACACACAGCTTCAGACAACATGGCAGTATGTCACCTTCCACGGGAGGAATATTTGGAGAATCTGCATGTATTGGAGAGCAGCTCAGGTAACAAATGCTTCCTGTGAGAAATGTACGTTTTACTTTCAGCTAAGGGTATCTAAGCTCTCAGAAAGGAGGAGCTCAGTGGGGTTAGTTATCAGTGCTTATTTGGACAGACAGCAATCTACAAGCACAGACAAAGATTTAGACAGCTGGGAAGTCAGACGGTCAGATGACCGAGACATTTAGAAAGGACTTTTCACGTGCTTAAATAGGAATTGAACTCCACAGATTGACATATGGTACATTACTCGCTGAGATGATGGCATGCTGCATTTCTGGGCTAGCAAGTGTCGGTGTCTTAAATCGTTTCATTTCCCCCCAGTGAGTTATTCTACCTGTTGTCTGCTCCTATGACAGTTTGGCTGGTCTGACTGGTCATAAATCCAGTGCGACTGGCTGTTTCTGAAATATCCCAGATGTTAAGGAAATACATTCAGGGATGAAACGAGGGAAATGAAAAGTCAGTTCATGGATATGTTTAAAACCTTTGATTCATTCCATAACAGGACTGAAGAAACATTTTTTGTAAGGTTTGGATTATAGTTTGGTTCTGGATAAAGCCAGGACCACCTTTGCTTTGTTCTGTTTCTGAGGCTATGGACACGCACAGATCTGATATGTAAAAACAGGCTGACATGCTATCTCATGATGTACACTTAAGCCTAAAATCCCTAGGCACGCACACGGGGAAGCCTGCCCCGGCCAATCCCTGGTGGGACACCAGCTCACACGGATTAGGGAGCCTGGCTGAAGCCACTTGGCTTTGCAACCTGTGCCCTGAGCTACAGTGCAGCTATGATCACATTTGCCCCTCTCTGTAGATGGAGCCATCTTCCTGCAAACCTTCCTGAAATCTTCCTGCAAATCCTAGTTTCATTATGTCTGGTAAAGTTGAAAAGGGCCTGCTCCTTGGGTCATCTTCTTTGCAGGTTTATTTAGACTGACATTGGTCTAACTGGAAAAATTATATCTGATCTTCATTAAGACATTTTTGAAGACAAGCTTTAAAGACAAGACCTTGCCTAATAAGAGTGTTTTCTTTTAAAAGTGTTGTGATTAAATGTGGTCAATTACCATCTTATTCCAAATCCACTGATTATAAAGCCAATTATATGAGAGCCAAGAACACACAGTTCCTTCTGGCTGCACTGGAAATAAGTCACATTGAAGCCAAATTAACTTTTTAACTGCACTCATGATCTGTAAACAGGCTCTCAAAAATGAATTCCTGTGCTCCCTTCTTTTCTAGCAGCCTCCACCCCAGGCTTTCATAAAGCTGTACCCGCCCAGCGATTGTGCTCAACTGTCTTCAGCTCAGTCCGGAGAAGCTTATTCCCACTAAATTGATACCCTAGATTTGTATCTTAACATTTGAAATGTCAGGTGGTGTTTCCCCATTGCTATAGTATACTGCAGCTGCTTTCAGAACACAGTTAGGCCAAGAGCTGATTTAAATTATAGCTGTAGTGCGATCTCATGTGATTTTACTTGTGCAAATCTAAAAGCAGAGCATGTGCCAAATGGTTCCTATGTAGCCGTTCCCTTACATACTCCTGTGCTGGTTTTGGCTGGAATAGAGTTAATTTTCTTCATAGTAGCTATTATGGGGCTGTGTTTTGGATTTGTGCTGGAAACAGTGTTGATAACACAGGGATGTTTTCATTACTGCTGAGCAGTGCTCAAGTTAAGGCCTTTTCTGCTCCTCACCCCACCCCACCAGCGAGCAGGCTGGGGGTGCGCAAGAAGCTGGGAGGGGACACAGCCGGGACAGCTGACCCCAACAGACCCAAGGGATATTCCACACCATGTGATGTCATGCTCAGCATATAAAGCTGGGGGAAGAAGGAGGAAGGGGAGGATGTTTGGAGTGATGGCATTTGTCTTGCTCTGTATGCTAGGGAGTGTTTCGTGGTAGAGTGGAGTGTTAGGTGGCTGTATGTTAGGGAGTGTTTCGATTGTCTAGAGCTTAACAATTGTGATGATGATAAGGTCGAATGTTTATGGGTAAGGATGAGGGGGAAGGCCAACAAGGCAGATATCCTGCTGGGAGTCTGTTGTAGACCACCCAACCAGCATGAAGAGTCGGATGAAGCATTCTACAAGCGGCTGGCAGAGGTCTCACAATCACTAGCCCTTGTTCTC
>NW_008794447.1:160091-184873 GCF_000699145.1 Aptenodytes forsteri | reverse complement strand
TGTCTTTACTGAAAGAGTGGTTAAACATTGGAACAGGCTGCCCAGGGAAGTGGTTGAGTCCCCATCCCTGGAAGTATTTAAAAGACATGTAGATGAGGCGCTTAGGGATGTGGTTTAGTGGGCATGGTGGTGTTGGGTTGACGGTTGGACTCGATGATCTTAGAGGTCTTTTCCAACCTCAATGATTCTATGATTCTTCCCAAGTAACCGTTACGCGTGATGGAGCCCTGCTTTCCTGGAGATGGCTGAACACCTGCCTGCCGGTGGGAAGCAGGGAATGAATTCCTTGTTTTGCTTTGCTTGCGTGTGTGGCTTTTGCTTTCGCTATTAAACTGTCTTTATCTCAACCCAGGAGTTTGCTCACTTTTACTCTTCTGATTCTCTCCCCGATCCCACCGGAGGGGGAGTGAGCAGGTGGCTGGGTGGTGTTTAGTTACTGGCTGGGGTTAAACCATGACAACTCCTTGCGTAGCTGAAGTGCAGCTTTATCTTTAAGAAAGAAATTTCCACATAGACACACAATAAAACAATTTTCAAAACTGTAAATCTGCTTGATGGTGACTACTTGTTCACTCAATAAAATAAATTGATGTTATAATATATTTTTTGGTACACTATTAGCAGAGAAACAGCTTTTTTTTCCAGAAGGTTGTTTAAGAAAAGGAAAGAACAGCAAGAGCAGATGCATGTTGTGCACTTTCACTGGCTCATTTATTCCTCACTCCCTCTCACTGCCTGTGTCCTCTACCTTCTTGGGATTCCTAATCTGGGTCAGTATTAGGACCACTTTTTTGTGGTTTTCAAAATGAAATTGTATCATTCTTACTGAATGATAAATCAGGGAGTGAAGTTAATCAGACGTCCCTAAGGGAATATATTAATATAGCAGTTTTAGGTATTGCACCTGAAATTGCTTATCTTTTGGTCATGATACATTAAAAGGCTACTCTAGGCACGCTGATTATTGAAAACGCAATTTTCACATGTAGATACATATTTCCTGTAGCATGTTTAGTTAGCCAGTCTTCACTTTTTGGTTCTAGGAAAAAAAACTTACCTTGTTGTCAGTGTTGCAAGCCCTGGCTTGTCAAAGGATCAGCAGTAGGTAAGAAAACAGCATCCCAGGATTTCTTGAATACTCTAAACCTGAAAACGTTGTCCAAGACAGAGCAAATGGAACAACTGCAGAAGTACCACACTCCATTTAAATAAGACAGTGGATACCGTCTTATTCATATACTTCTCTCTGAGCTTATTTTCCTTTCTGAGGCTACTTAGTAATTCCTTCAGCTTAATAAGCTACCATTTGGCAACCACTAAGCAACTTTGATTTAGTGATGTGACACTCTTAAAAAGAATCTGCAGTAAATGTGCTCAGAGCTGGCTGCTGGCTCTCTGGCACGATAGCAGGTACTGACTTCAAATAAAAACATGTACTTTGTTACTGACAAGAAACTCCAAGTTGTTTCTGTGTTAGTTGTACTGTATGTCAACCTCTGTTAGTGTGGGACAGCTTGCTGTCGTCACATGAAATTAGCCTAACGTGAGAGATCCAGTCCAGAATTCAGAAAGGTGCTGCACAGATTGAGTACCAGGAGCAGAGTACAAAGATTTGGTAAAATTTTGCTGAAGAATCTAGAATTATCTCCATGATGATCTTCTTCAAGTATTGTCTTACTTAAGTATCTTAATTGCCTTTGTTAAAGGTTATCTCAATCATATGACTGAACCAAATAGAGACTTGGGATCCGCAAGTTTCTCATGATAGCAGTTTAAGTTAACAAAATTCTCTTTCCTTTCTATTCTATTCCTTTCTTTCAATATTTTTAAAAAATGAAATTAAAATTCCTATTCTTCCAACAACTTGGAAAAGAGTTCTATCCTTAACTTTGTACAAATGCTGGAGAACTACCCCTATTATGAATAGTTGTAAAATAATTTCCCATCTTTTATTTTTCGGTGTCTTTTTTAAGCCTGTGACTCATATTTCACTCTGCGTTCTTTAGCTTAATTTTCTGCATGCTTCCTTTCCTTATCTGCTCCTTCTTCCCACATTGCTCGTCTTCTCTTCAGTGCTCTTCCCTCTGTATGCCTCTCCCATACATAATCACCCACTCTTTGCTTAAAGGTTGAATATCCTCACAGAAAGACAACTGTATATTTTAAAAATCTTTTTTGAGGGGAACTCTAAGATGGCAGAAGGGATAACACTGTTTCTCTTTTCATCCATCCACAATTCCACAATTTATCTCCCCTTGCAATTTTCCCCTTTAGTAAAATCCTGTATAGTACACTTACTTAAACGTGTAAATTTATTCACTTGGGGGGATTGACAGCAAAGGGAAATTTTTAATTCAGGATGCTTTTCCAAGCAGAAGGAAAATATATATAAGAAATTCACTCTGTGTTTCCAGTCTAATTGAATTTTCTAATCTTTTAAATATTGAAACCATACTTCTTGATGTTTGTAATTCAAGCTTCCCTTGATAATACAGTTAAAGCAAATCCGAAAGCTTATCCTTGGGAACAAAAACCACATTGCCTTCTAAATAATGAATTTATAGTACTGAACACTATTATGTAACAGACCTCAAAGAAGTATTATTCTTTTTTTCCAGAAAGTGACACTTCCCAACATTATTTATCGATTTCCTCTGATACAATTGTAATCAGATTGTCCCTTTGATAAACCTCATTCAGAAGTCAATGGAGGCAAAGGTTGTGGAACAGAAAGAGAATGGAAACAACAAAAAAACTGGTAGGAACAACTAACCCCCTGTCCTGTTATTAATTACTATTTTTCCCTCAGAAATCAGGGGATCTACACATGTTCCTTAGGATTAGACAACAGATCTTGCTACATTGGCAAAGTTGTATTTAAGGAAAAAAAACCACATGCAAGTCTTTGTCATATAGACCCTGGTGTTTAAATCTTCCCATTCTTATCCACTTTTGTAACTGCTTTTAGACTCCATTTGAAGAAAATTCTGAAGTGTGACTATTAAAGCAGTCAGGTAATAATGGGGAAAGAATACTCTGCTAACACTGTAAATTTCACTCTGGATCTCATCTAATGGGAGAGCAGAGTTTCAGGTACCTGTGCCCGAAGCTCTAAGTCATTTTGGTGTTAGTTATAGAAGATGTTCTTTGGACTCCATCATGTCATTGCAATGATCAGCATCAGGTTTGCATAACATTATTATCTCTGCATTGAATTCAAGGAACCCTAAAAGTGCTTTCTTTTCTTTATTTCTGGAATTATACAATATGTGGATTCAGAGCTTTGATGAGCTGGTTACTAAAATATGTCTTAAGTATGCTATAATTGGGACGTATTTTTAATTTGTTGTAATTTGGAAAAAATAATGATTTAAGACAAAAATAAGTTCTAGTATTGTAACAGTATAATTTTGCTTAGGTTTTGGCTAAAGACAAACTTTCTTTTAAAAGAAGAAATAAATAACATAAGCTCAGCCAAGGAGCACTTAATCTCCATGAAATTAATAGGAATGGCACTAGAAAGCCAAATAAATATTTTTTAAAATCCCCATCACAGGAGAAATTCCTACATAAGTTTCAGTGCCAGACGAGAGCAAAACAATTGCACAGAATAGGTGTGCTCTGTTCTCTTGCTCAGAGATCTCTCCAGTGAAGTTGATTAAGGTGTATATGGTCCAATGTTTTCAGCCGTGCATATAATTTTTATATCTTGCTCTCCCCAGATTGAATATTAAGCCTATATTTTTCCTAGCAGTAAACATTATTTATAACGGAACAGATCAGAAACTAATTTTGCTTATGCATTTACCTGTATAACTACCTCTATATTTTTGTTAACCGGAATAACAATAGACTGATAGTATGGCATTGAAGATATTTGCTAGCATTTTCTGTAATGAAGGAGGACAGTCTTTTCCAGACATTTTGTTTTATACCTAGAAAGAAACGGGTTTCTCTGGCTCCCCAGCCACACTCTTATCAGCAAGAAAGATATGGCTAAAGAATGTGTTATAATTGTTCACCTTTGTGGGAGTATGAATAACATTCATATTAGATTTCTCATGCAAAAAGGTGCCAAGAAATTCTTTGTGTTCCTGGAGATTTCAATAGTCTGCTGAGATAAGGGCCATTGATTTGATTTGTTATCTCTTGTGTACTTTGAAAGCAATCATGATTCCTAGTTTTTAATACTCTTTTTTTCGCATGGAGTATGGATAGGGCATGTCAACAAATATAATATATATATATATGGGTATATGTGTGTGTGTATTTTAAAACTTTCAGTAGTTTTTCTTAAACTACTAGTATATCAAAGGCTTGATCCAAAACCAAAAGAAGTCATATATTCCTGGTGTTTTCAGTGGCTTTTGGACTGCCTTTTTTACTTCCTTATGTCAACTAAGTGTGCATTTTTTTCAGTGAAGGTATAGCTATCAAAAGATCTGCAATAAGATTTAATTGCTGGAAATGAATAATAACCCTTAATTTGGAAAACATGACTAAACATCATGTTATTTCATTAAGAATGAAGGAAATATTTATATGGTCTGTTGAGCAGTGAGATAGTACTTCTCAGTCATCTGCTTACATGGGAGTAGCCCTTTAACAATACCACATATACCACTTGTATGAAAGGATATGTTTGTTCACTCCTATATTTTGAAATCCATTTCACTGGATTTTAAATCTCTCTGCTAACCCACATTGCTATAATGGCCCTTGATAATAGTCCATGTCTTAACTTTCCAGACTGGCACCAATTTAAAAGAGTAAAACGCTAAATATCATGAGAACCAATTGGATAATTGTAGGTAACGTGAGGCTGAGTGAATTTTAGTTGTTCAGCCAACACGTTTGCAAAAATGCAAGTTCCATCATCCCCAAACCATTTGCAAATACAGCCAGAATTTGCCAAATACTATTCATAGACTGGAGGAGGGGACTAGAGGGGAAAGAAGAAGGGGGAAAAGAAAGGAAAAGGAGCAGGGAAAGAAATGGTTTGCAGAAATGGCGGTTATATTCTCCTTCTAGAGTGTGCTCTGTGAGACAGAAGTTGAATGGCCCACGGTTGGCCATGCTGGTACCTCTGGCCTGGCACAGATGACTATAATCCAACCAGCAAATCCCCCAGGGTGCCCCAGGGAGGACCCGGCCGTTCAGCAGAGCCTTTACCACCTCTGCTGCTAGTGAGGCACAGTTTGCTCACTATGTACTAAGAAGAAAAAAAAAAAAAGAAGAAAGTGAACATACTAGAGATGACTACAAGAATGTATATAAAACGCACTTGGGAGATGTAAGTGCATCACCTTATGCCTTATTATACTCCATTGTGCCCCCACTGCAGTAATATAAAGCTACCGAGCATCTTGGCATATGAAATCTCTACCCTCTGTTGTTCTATTCCTATGATTAGATTGCTGGTTTGATAGCAACGTTTTGTATTTGGTTTCTTAGAGTATTTCTCTTTTGTTTTGCTTTAATGTTACATTTAATGTGTCTTTCATAACAAGTACATTGTGGTTCTGAAAACCTCATCACCACTCCTAACATGGTACAATGTAATTACTCTGTTTTGTTTTGGGGATTTTGTTTGTTTGGTTGTTTTTTTCCACCTCTGCTCATTTTTCCTGCTCCTCTGCCCCTACCTAACAAAGATTCACTGTAATAGAAAGCAGGCTCGGTAATAACTGCCTGTTATGTTTTTGCTTAATGTACTGTGCAAAATACGGCCAGGGTGAATGTTAGGAGATGTAACAACAGTCAGAGTGTTTCTTTATTCCAGCTGTTGTATCCTCTACATGCAATAGTTAGAAAAGATGTTAAACAAACTGGGAGAGTAAGTTGTAAATCTAAAGGTCAGAAAATTCAACTCTACTTTTTTTTTCCTGAACAGGAAAAAGAGGGTGGTGGAATGATGTAGTATCTAAGCCTAATGTGTCTAAAAAAAATTTCAATCATTAATGTCTTAAGTTTCCTGAGTATTCATAATAGAAGTAATTCTTTCAATACACACTGCAGAGAAATCTTTCTTTATTCGTGGCATACTGAAAATTGATCATGATTGTTAGCCCCTTCAGCAAGATGTTATTTAACTAAGAAACCTTCATTTTAATTTAATTCAATTTAAAACATTTCCAGCATCCTAACAAACTGTACTAAAAAACCATTCAAGTCTGACACACATTTTACAAATTGCAGTCACTGTGAAAACATGGTTTAATTTATGTAATTACTATACATTTACTTTAAATGTTAATCTGTCACACCACCACATGTATTTCTTACATTTTCTGTAAGAATATGCTATATTTCCACTCTCCATACACAATCCATAAAACAGTTGCTGTCACCCGCACTCTCTTTTATTCTAGCTTTGATTCTTATACTTGAGAGGTATCTGCATGCCAATTTTTACTGCATTGCTAATCTGAATATATTCATCCTGGATGCATTCATTACCCTGGGCTATCTTTAGTATTCCAAGAAAAGATGCAGCATAGTGTATATTCATTGTTTCCGTTCTATAACTCTATTTGTTTATTTGTAGATCAATATATTTCAAGCCTCAAATCAAGGCCTGCAATGTCAGATGGAATCAAGACTCAGATAATTCCCTGGCTTCTGTTTTGACAGAAACTCCAGGTTTTCTTGCAGACCTTTGCATAAGATCTTCTCTGGAAAGAAAAGATATCTCTGTAGGTGAGAAACATACAACTATATTAGAAAAAGCTGCCAAGTAGGCTGACTTAAAAGTCAGCGTCAAGTGTAAATTTAATATACAGGAGGTGACACACTTGTTATATTTAAATTAGACTCTGAGAACCTGCTTTGCAAAGTATCAAGAGCTCAGGGCAGAACAATTATGATCATATGCATCTAGAGTAAGGGATAGATATGCTTATTTTGTAAATGAACAAATGTGTGTAATTGCATAATTGCTTTAACAACAAATGTCCTGCAGGGTATCTGCATATGAAAACTTAATTATGATACATGTTTTTCTGGAAGGAATCAGAAAAAATAAGTCCAGAGTTGTGTGCAATCGTGTGTTCTTTTCTAGGTTTTGAAAAATAAACTATTACTTTCACTGAAAGAAAGCACAAGGCTGTTTAAAATGCCAGTTTAGAAATTGATTTATATTTCCAGATGCTGTCTGTCCTGTATCTCCTATTAATAGATATCAAGGAGCCAGCCACAGTCCTCATTCCAAATAGCACTTTTTAGCATTGCTTTCAGTTGTGTCATTGGCGCAGGGTGTTTATAGACATCCTGGTGGCAGATGATTAACATTCCTTTGCACCAGTCTCCATTTACCACCCATCTCTGACACATCACCTACCCTGAAAGCTCAGGTCACTGACCCAGCAAAGCTATTGCCTAGAACGGGACCTTACACCGAGAAAACTTTTGGGTATTCACAGACTAATGAATTTAGTCCAGCCCTTGCTAGTAGCCAACATTTTCCTTTGCTCCGTGTGCCAATGGAAATGTGCTAAACAGATCAGCTGATATGGTTGAGCCTTGCTGTTTTCTGCATTGTTGTATATATTCAATATACATATTCACATGTTTCCAATGCAATAGGCAAATGAACAATCCATGCAAACTTTATGGAGCTCTTTAATAATTTGTATTGGGACACTATAGAAGAAGAATATATTTCACAGTTAACATTGTTCATACAGTTGCCTTTGGAATCTTTAAATTCCTTCTGTGCAGGGAGAAGAAACTTTATTTTTCTAACAGGACAATAAAATAAGCTACCCAAGTGGAATATTTTAGGTTATACAGCAAATACTCCTGTTTTCTGCTGAATTTTAACATTCCTTTTAAAGGTTTTCTCCTGAGATGCATCAATGAGCTATTTCCTCTGCTCATCTCTTCAAGAAACTGAAAATGTAAGATATAAAATGTATTACCTCATAGGAAAATTTTCTGTGAATTGCTTTACAGTATACCTGACTCCGAGCCTCTAGTCTTGCGGTCATAACAGTCCCATTTAAGAGCTGTAGAGCTATCTCTTGCCTTCTCTTCAATTTCCACACTGCCTTTTAGACATTCATAATTAACAGCAAATCTCAGATTTGATTTGATTTCTTCCTAATCCTCACCAGAAGCTGTATGGGAGACACTCACTTCACAATCCTGTTGATCAGAGCTGGGTAAATGAGTACTTCTAGCAGGAGGACTTGTGATAATACATCTTTGAAAAGGTTTAGAAAAGGCTTTTATTAGAATAAAAGACAGACAGATAGACGTTAGTCTGGGAACTTTAAAAAAGACGAGCCTATCTGCCAATCTCTAATTCATTATGCCGCAAATGTTGAAATGTTTTCCCTCAAGCCTTACCCAGCAGAGTTAGTATTTACAGGGCATTACCTGAAATAACCTGTTATGCCATGGGGAAAGCACGATGGAAGCGGGAAAAGGAAAATAACTGTGTAATATAAATTTTGGGGGAAAAGCTTGCTGCCTTCCTCACAGGCAGAGTACGTGGAGTGTAGATCAAACCTACCAAAAAAGATCAGACTGGTTTCAAGATTCAGGTATACATTTCTCGCTGGAGCGTGCATCCAGTCAAAAAAAAATCTTGACCGATGGCTGTTTTGTGAATGTGAAGTGCTACAAAGCTGAACCTGACTTGCTCTTTGCCCTATCACTGAAGGGGAGTAGCTCCTCCTTTCAGCATATGTGGCACTTCTTGACTTCCATTAGACGTGCTCCCATCTTTCCTGCGGCACCTATTAGGGACTTGCTTTGAAGATCCCAATTAAAAATTTGAAATGCTAAATTTTTCAGTACTGGTTGAAAAGGAAGGCTTATATGGAACCTGAAAGATGGGGGAGCCTACTAGTTGCTAAGTGCCCATGTACTTAAATGAGCAGGGGAATATTTGGGAACCGAGTGTCTGGACTTCGGCACCTAAATCCTTCTTTGTCTTTGCCCTTAGAGTGCCTAAATCCTTCAGCTATGATGATAAGAGCTCTTCCCTTGCTTGTGGGAGCTTCATGGGGATAAATACATTTAGAAAGAGCACAACGCAAACTGTCATGGACCTATGATATGAGGGGCCAGCCAGCTGTCTGTAGGGAGATGTTTTGGTTGTTACATCAATGGTTTAGTTTGAAAGAGCTTTGTATCTGGCTATTGCCAGATCGCTATTCCTCTCCTGATGACAACCAGCATGAGAAGCATTCTGACCTATTAATAGTCAGCTTTAAAACAAGCCAGAAAACCATTGTATAACCTGCACATAATTAAATAAGATTTTTAATTTGGAGAGTTTCCCTCATCCCTTTTCCTTAAGCCTTGAAGTATTTTACGAGGTGAAACCATGGTTCAAACAGACTTTATAGTATGTATTAAGAGCTATTTTGAGAAAAGAAAAGATGGAGTCAATTTAGGTAGTTTTGAAGTGTTGTTTTTTGCTGCTGATGTTTGATTCTATCTGTTTTAAAACAAAACAAACTTGCACAGTAGGAGAACAAACAAAAAAAAGAAAAGAAAATGCCAGTTCTGTCTGTCAGCCTGTGTCTCTTGAATTTCCTTCCCCTGCAGCCTTGCTGCTGGGAAGTTACAGGCACAGTGCAACGTCTTATCAGCCAGTCTGAAGCTCAGCAAACTTTTAGCAGCCTTATGTTGTTTAAAGCATTGCTTTCAGGTTGCAGTCTCATGGCAGTACTGCAAAAAGGTGGATTTATCTTTGCTGGCTAAACCCAAAGTGTATTAGACAGAAGTCGGGAAAAGAGCACAGGAAAGAGGAAGAATCAGGAGAAAAATAACACGCTAGGGAAGCAATAATAGCTAGAATCAAAGGGTCACGCCAAGTATTGTCAGAACTAGTCAGAACCGGTGGAGGGGGAGATGCTGCTTAATTTCTGCCTCTGCATTCAGTCTGCTGGGATGCATTTCTCCATCAGACTAACAAAGGCACCGCGGTGGGGTTTTGTGTGCAGCAGATCCAGTCATCGTGGTGAAATTAATTTCTCCCATTTGCCATACAGTCTTCGATATGCTGTCTCCAAAAGGCAGCGACAGGCCCTTTCCAAAACATTAGCCTCTCAAGAGTGATTCTTGGCGATTTCAGTATCCAATATACCATCCCCCTTTTTACAGAGCTGGATGTAGTCTTGCCCAGTCAGGAACACTGCGGCAAGTTTAGATCAAACTTTTGCAGTTTGAATCAGTAAGTCTTTTCTAACTGTTATTTCAGTGTATGGTTACTTTTGAGAGAAAATTTAGAATGTAGGCTGAAATGGACCTCGGCATAGAATACGCATCTTTCCAGAACAAGGGCTCTTTGTCATTGTGTGACTAAATCAAACTTGATCTTTTGACATGGTTCAGTCTCCTCTCAACCTCTAATTATATCTGTTGTTCTCCCTTCAATCTGCAGCAATATGTTAATATCTTTTAGTAGCTGAGCCATTATGCCTAATTAAGGGATTGCAAATAAATAGGGGTGGACAGTTCCAAACATACAATAGCTGCAGATAAATAGAGAGGGACAGCTCTCAACATATGGCAATGAATGCAGACATAAGGCCTAAAGTATGTATTTTAACTGCCAAATTTTATGAGCAGCTTCCAACTGGCTTTCATTTGGCCTCAGCTATACGTCTGACAATCATTGTAAACAGTTTTTGTGCCATACCGGTTTTGTGCTCAGTGGCTAGAATTTATGCATGCAACGTTCATTTGCGCTACAGACAGACTGTTCAGAGAAGAAATATTTTATGTTTGAGAGGATGCACGTTTACTGTGGATGTTCAGTTTCCTATTACTTTCCAAACTAATACAAAGGTAAGCATTATTAATACCTGATACCAAGTCTCAATGCGCTCTCTCTCCATCTTTTTAAGGATTCTTTACTAATATTCTAGAAATGTTATTTGACTATCCGGTCTTTATCAAATGACTATGCAGTATTTATTAAATGAAGCTTAATAATTTGCACTTTGACATAAAATAGCCACAGTGGCATCTCAACAGAGAAGAGTCACCTTGAGAACAGCTGAATACATATCGCCTCTTTAATAATTTAATTCCTTGTTAAATTCTTACATAAATGAAGGGCAAGAATTGCTTCTCTGAGGCCAATTTGTAATAAAGAGAGCAATGCAGTGGTGAGCCAGCACCTTCAAGGCCTACGTCTAGCAGCTAGGGTTATTCTGGAGCCAGCACCTTCCTGGAAAGGCAGGGGAAGTATGAAATTTGGGTTTATTGCTCTGACTATTGCTAGGGAAGGGAGACTGACAAAGGCCAGGGGCTTGGACTGGTGCTGCCAATTTGGGGAGAATGCCCCAGCCCTCCCTCCAGGCATGCGCATCCTCCCAATGGCAGTGGCAAATGCTAAAGACCTTACAATGAGGCAAAAGGG
The DNA here is from genome assembly GCF_000699145.1 of Aptenodytes forsteri. Classification (NCBI taxonomy): domain Eukaryota; kingdom Metazoa; phylum Chordata; class Aves; order Sphenisciformes; family Spheniscidae; genus Aptenodytes; species Aptenodytes forsteri. The sequence goes on along the minus strand of NW_008794447.1, from coordinate 173,493 downwards.
ATCCCTTGGAAAATATACTGTTCCTCCACCCAGTTGCCATCTCCTTTTGTTCAGCCCATGTAGAAAGCCTGCCACTTTTTTCATTCTCCTACCCAAAATAAGGACCAACTTTTCTTATGCCTTAAGTTAGACCTGATTGTTACTATCTCTGTATGCTTATACTGCTAGTTAACTATTGAGTTTGTATTAATTTTAGATCAAAAAAGAGGGATAACACTATTTTTTAACATTAAACACAGTTTTCATAGTAACATTAGTGCTTAACTGCACAAAGCAATTACATCGCTTTATTTGAAAGGTCAATGACTTTTTTAAAACTGATTTTGTACTTTAAAACCCTTTCTGATCAAATACAAAATTAGTAAAACATGTTCTTAAGGCTCTTCAAGCTGGATATACTACCCTGATGTCACCCAATTGAGCCTATTCTGCTACATAGTCTGAGTGTCATCACAACCAATCAAGAATGAAGACCAGAAAATTTAACAAAATGGTTCAAAAAAAAGAAAAGGGTTTTAGCTACAAGACTTTTTGCTATCAAGATTAGGAGGCTAAAGGTTCCAGGGGAAAAAAGGAAAAAACAATCACTGTGGTGTAGAGACTCTTTGTGCAAAGGGTTTTTTTAAAGTTATTTTTAAGGAAAACAAACAAACAAACAAATTCTTTTTATGTGGAAGATCATTTTTGCAGTATTTTAAATGCTAGAAGTGTGGTACCTGCACACTGTGAAATACACTTATTGCATGAAATATTATTTATAAATGGCAACGTGTAAGGTAAATTAGTATAACAAAAGTAGGTGAAATTTCTGTAATTGTAGTATTGCAAATCTTAAATTCATTCAGATAAAGAGTGAATATGATTTGCATCTGTGAAACTAAGTTCAGTATTTCTCATGAGGAGAATCTGAACCTCTAAAGCAATCCTGTTAATTGGAAAAGTAGAGGTTATTTTGGCTACCGTACAACAATGTGTTGCCCCCTTCTTTTCAAGTGACAGAGAGAAGAAGAACCTGGGGCCTTCCTCTTTCTTGCTAATACAAATTATTTGCTTATGCCTTTTATAATTACCGTTTCCAATTTCCACCTGTCAGCTCTAAAATGTAATCCAAATTCAGGAGCCTAAAACTCATTTCTTCCTCAGCTGTTTGTTTCTGTTCCTCCATCGTCTCAGGGCACTACCTCAGTTAGCCTGAAGCAGAGGAAGGTACGACTGTGAGGTGCACGTGGTGATGAGAGCTCACCCAGAAAGTGGAGGTCTAACCTTACACCTTTGCAGTCAGCTGGCGTTTTTTCCATGTGTTTCAATCGCGAAGGACGGTGGATGGCATCTTACGGTAATTCGCAATATAATGCTCTCCCTGGGAAAAAGCACACTTTACAGCTCATTGGTTCTGTTTGTCTTCAAAATAAGGATGGTTTGGGCCTTATAAATTGATAGCTTTCATGATAACTACAAGGTCTGCTGAGTTTGGATGAGACTCTCCCCCCAGTACAGTCAAATCGAAAACTGAGGTTTCGCTCTGCTTTTGTAATTGGAAAGAAAACCAGGTTATAGACACGCAGTAGTTGTCTCCAACAAAGAAGTACTAACTTACCCTGCTGGCATCACTATAGAGTTGACTTTTTTTGTTTCATTGTAAACTATAAGCATTATCAGATGCCAAGCATTGCTTGGCAAAGAGTTTTAATGAACATACTATTGGTGATGAATGCATTTTTGCATTTTCCTTTGAGGAGGTGCCACATATTTTTCATGTCTGGTCAGTTCAGTCACATGCTATTTATGGTTTTCCTAGCTGTTTTAACTACCGTATGAAAGAAATCAATACAAATAAATGGCAGTGGCTGGGGAAATCTATGAAAAAGGGTGGAAGAAGATCTTTATGAAGGAACACACAACAAATAGCTTTATAGCTTGCTTATAAATTAAAGTATTAAAAAGTTGCTTTGTTTCTTTTAAAAAAAAAAAACCAAAACAAACACCCTGATTGAGAGAGAGGTAGTAGGTGAGATTTATTGGTTGCCAAGCCAAATTTATGGACATTTTGTCTTGCTATGTGCACATTAATTATGTTTCTGCATGTTGTTATTTGCCTGCATGTTAGTCAGTATAACTAACGAATATCTTGGTTGAATTCATCCTTTTGTCAATGATTTATTAACTATGAAGAAAACTCCTGGATGACCCCAGAGGACTTTATTAGTGTTATATGCTTTTTACTTTTGTTTAACAACAAAAGAAAGATAAAAAATATAATTTGAATAATTTCTAATTTTCTTATCAATTTCTCTTAAGGTCGTGGTGTTCAAGTATTTGCTTTTGCAGGCTGTTGCCAATTCGATGGCTTGGAAATGTCATCTTTTATACAGAGAAACAGAGGTTGGAAGAGAGGTTTTTGAGATATACTTTCAAGCTTTTTTATCTCAGGAAGTATCACAAACTATTTACATACCTATGCCAACAATGGTTCTCAGTGTAGAGAGCATTTTCTTTAACATCTACTTCTTTTTTGTCTAAATTGACATTAAAATTCTCAGGAGTGTTGGGATTTTGGAATAAATTCAACAGAAATACAATACTACCTTTTGGTCAGCTCTATAGAGGACAACTCCAGAACTCATTCTGAAATAGGTGTTTTGATAGCCAAACAATATTTATGTTTGCATGCAAATTGTACCTTGGAAGAGATTAATAACTCCTTATTATATACAAATATTTAATATTTTTGGAAAATTGAATTAATTTTTTAATTTTTGAAATACATTATAAATTACATCAAAATCCATATAAATATTTTTCTGTTCTGACACTATTTTAAATGTATTTCATGACACTTTGTGCCTGCATATAGTTGAGATATTATTCTTTTCAATTTAAGGCCTTGATTAAGATTGTAAGAACAACTGACAGCTCCCCTTAGCACCTCTAGTAGATGGATCTAAGAAAATATAGGCTTTGCCACACACATCTAGAAAATTATAGCATTGGTACTCTTCAAAAGGTTATGGATGTTTTCTCATACAATATTTATTATAGTCATATCCTGAAGCTGCAATCCACAGTGCCAAGTTGACCCTCACAAATAATTGTGCTGAAAGCGATGCGTGTTCCACCTCACACCAGTCACATATAATAGTGACAGCAGGCCAAAATGTTCAAAGGGTGTTATTTTTAACCAGATTCTGGATTTTGGGGTTTTTTTATGTTATCATTAACAATTCATGAAGCACTTATTGAAACTAATAAACTGATTGCAAGCTAGAAAAATGAATTGATTAATATGAAATGTAAAATGGAATAGTGATGAGCTCATTTCCATTGTAAATAATGGAAAATAAATCCAATAAGTGTCTGCTCTTTGGACTGCAAATGAAATGAACTCACCTCCAAATCAGTCCATGATAGTTAGCCATAACTGACTTATAGAGTTTTTCTTTAAGCCAACGTAAAGAAGTCACGTTTTGAATATAAATTGTGGCACCTTGTGCGCCAGCCAACCACCTTTCACAGATTTGAAGTGGGTAGGTTTAATCATGATTCATGTGTGTATTACTCTACTTGGATCGTCTTAACTCAGAATTTTCTCCACATCTTTGTACATCTTAATTCCACTTTATGGCAGATCTGAGGAAAAGCAAGTTGTTGTAGCAGAAGGTCTTTTTTTCCCCTCATAATGATACAGCTGGACAGGACTTCCTGCTGGCCTTCACTGATAGTCTCTTCAGTGGGAAAGCAAGCAATTTTATGCATCTTTTCTGTATCATAATAATGCAGACAAGACAAAATAGGAAGATTAATCTCTGTTCAGTGACAACAGAGAAAATTAAGGGCAGAGGAGATATATGTAGGCAGAGCTAAAAAGTCCTGGAAGACAGTTAACAAGAAAATAATTCCTGATTATTGAAAATTTTGAGATACAGACTCATAGTGTTACGTATTTTGATTGCTGGTGTAACAAGAGACAATGGAACGTACAAGGGAACAAAATAATTTTGATTTATTAGCTCTTATTCTGGAAGATAAGTGCTTCCTGTGCTGAAAGTTCCTGTATTACACCAATCCCAGCAGTGTTGAAAATTAACTACTGCATGAGTGTTTGCTGCGTAGAACTGTCTACACGAAATTGTTCCATTTGCATTAATCTTCTGTTTGACTAGATTGTCTTCTAGAATATGTTCCAAATATTTATCCTATTTTTCAGTTTGTATTTGGTTTGGTGCTTGGGCAGAAATTTGGGGTTATTTTTCTTGCTTCACACTAAGTTGATTGTACATAGTTCATATTAGGAACCTTTTCTCATATTCATTTAACATATTTTATTTGTAGAACAGTTAATTCTCAGTTAATTACAGTTACCACTATCAATCATGCTTAATTAAAAAAAAAGACCAAACTGTAATGAAAATGTTTAAATATTCAAACAATTCAGTAAAATTCAGTCAGGATTAAATCATAACCTAGCCATACATAAGAGATTTAGATTTCTGTGTCTCTTGATTACTTATGTCATATACAAAATAGTTCCAAACCAGTTGTTACTTTATATTTTCTTGGTCCTACGTGGATTTAATCAACATTAATTACTCTGTAAGTCTGTCAGTGCTGACCTATTTAAATACAACAGGATGTGTTTTCAAGGCACCAGGCCAAAATTACAAACCATCATAAGTTCCCCTTGACTCTTCTCTGAGATATATGTATTTCCACAGAAATGCCACTTACGCGAGGTCTCCAGTGAATTGGTATCTCCCTATATACACACCTCAACAGGTCTGAATGTACCATAAACAAGCTAATGACGCATTGTGTCAGTTCGTGTGGTTAGCAGATATCACACATTTTGCTATTTGTTATTTGTTAAATAACATTAAATATTTAAATTTCTTCAGTTTATTCAAAAGCATGGCATATGGCCACTGAAATTCAACATGGGCCACTCACTGTATGGGTTACATTTTCCACAATTCAAAATGAAATCTGATTTCTGTGACAAATTTAATTAACAGGCTCTTTTCTTAACTAATAGGTGCTTTTTCTTTGGCACTTTCCTTACTGGAGTCTAGTCATTCTGATGACTCATAGAAATAATTGTGGCAGTGAGGATCACCGAATAGACATGGAGCACCGTGTTTGCCAAATGCTATCCTGAAAGCAAAAATAATTTCATATGTAGCCACAAAAATCGGGCATTTCTCAAATTATAAGAGAAATACTTTGCTCCAAGGCAGCTTCATGGGGCACCATCTGGCTTCACAAATCTTCAGAAGTGAGATTTTCCTTGAATAAAATTTATCCAGTCAACCTCTGTGAAAACTGTATGTCCTGGTTTTGGCTGGGATAGAGTTAATTTTCTTCCTAGTAGCTGACATAGTGCTGTGTTTTGGATTTAACATGACAATAATGTTGATAACACACCAATGTTTTAGTTGTTGCTAAGCAGTGTTTATACTAAGTCAAGGATTTCTCAGCTTTCCATACTCTGCCAGCAAGGAGGTGCACAAGAAGCTGGGAAGAAGAGGTCCCCAGCCAGGACAGCTGACCCCAACTGGCCCAAGGGACATTCCATACCATGTGACGTCATGCTCAGTACATAAACTGGGGGGAGTTGGCTGGGGGGCAGCAATCGCTGCTTGGGGACTGGCTGGGCATCGGTCAGCGGGTGGTGAGCAACTGCAGTGTGCATCACTTGCTTTGTACATTCTTCTATTATTCTTATTGTTATTGTTATTATTGTTGCTATTATTACAATTTTAGTTTATTTTATTTCAATTATTAAACTGTTCTTATCTCAACGCACGAGTGTTCTCACTTTTCCGATTCTCTCCTCCCATCCCACCGCGGGAGAGGGAGCGAGTGGCTGTGTGGTGCTTAGTTGCCAGCTGGGGTTAAACCACTGTATAATGTAAAAAATCCTTTCTTATCGCATCCATTCAGTGTTCCTTGGTAGTCTAGGTGAGCCTGGGTGCAAAATGCAGATTCTTTTCATACTAAAAAGATATGATTCTTGATTTCAGTGCTTGGTTAAGCACAATGTTTTACAACTTCAGTCTCCATTTCTTTCAAGGAAATAATTTCAAATGGCAAATGACTTTTTTAACGTTTCACTTTTATTGAAGGATTTCTTTCAACTTCCACTGCCCTTTTGGCTAGAATGTAAGTTTAAGAACTCAAACTTCTGCAACCCAACTGAAAGTATTTTAAATATTCTTTTTCAGGCAGTCTAGGATGTAATGCATCTCTATTTAAGATGGATAACTGATATGTAACATGCCTTAAATGGTGATCTTTGCATTTTAAGCCACGGCCCGGAGTTTTTCCTATTAATTTATAATAAAGGCTCTGGAGCTGTAACATAAGATACTGGACAATGAGTGACATAATATTTCAGAGCAATTTTATTCTGAGTATAGTCAAGAATAAATCAGAATAAAGGTTCCAAATTTTTCTTCATATAGGTGCAGGTTTACCCTCAGACATCTGGTTGCATACGTTAAAGCAGTTTGCTATTTAAAGCGTGAGTAGATGGCAAGATGGCTGTCACTGGATCTTCTTAAGGATGAAGGTTTTGCTTTTTAAAGTAAAAGGAATAGAAGTCAAGGTGATATCTTGCCATTATACATAATACCTTGTACATTCTGATACTTCATCAGTACCAACAATGAAAATATATTTTAATCTTGTACATAATGTGAAGGAAAACTTTGTGAAATTTATTTATTATTTTATCCACAGCAAAGCGTTCGCTTCTGGTTGAAACCATTACACCGAAATAGCACTGAAATGATACAGAAACAGAGCCTCCGGAATATCTGGCCATCATTCATCCCTGTTGCACACGTAAGAGAAGCCAGAAATCTCCCTCAAGGGAGGCTTCCCCAGACTGGATCTGACAAAGAGAACAGTAGTTTGTGTTCTCAGGACTTCATTGCAAGTCTTCATATAGAAGAGAGAGCCAAGATAAATATTATATAGGAAAGATGTGAAATATGAGGATTCCGAAAAATGCAAGATAAGCTGCCATATACTAATAAGTTTAGCAACTCCACATTACTTCAGGAATTACAAAGAGAAGAAAAGAAAATTGGCTTAATCCTGAAACAGGACTGTGTTGCAGGTTCTTGTAGGAAAATGTCCATGATTTATGTTTTATACATTTTCTTAAAAATTAGGCATTAAAATAAACCAATGTGATCTGGAACAGGCACTGTTTCAAAGAGATATAGTAAAATACAGCACCTTCTGCATTTTCAATAAATTTTAAAAGAATGCCAAATATTACTACTGAAACTTAGGTCTAATGTTATTTTTCTGTATTCTGTTTTTTTTTTTTCCAATTAGGCTTTAAACTTCTGAGGCAAACACAAATTGCAGAAGGAAAAAGAAAACAGTGCTGCTGTTATGTTCACGTTGCTTCTGCCCCCCAATTCCAGCGAGGGTCTGTCACTTGTTCAGTGCTGACGGTTGTTTCTATGGTAATTTGTCCTGATGCGCGGAGAGGAGGGGAACGGCACCGCTCCTGCAGGAGTAAGGCTTCTCTGTGCTTCTGTCAGTGCTGTCTCTCTCAGATAATTTAACACACAGGCAGTAACTATTACAGCAATGGCACACAATTATTATGTGTTTGACATCAGTGCTTAAGCGAGATTGTGGTAGACACAGTCCTTGGCAATTGTAAGAGGCTGTTTCTGTACAGAAGAGCCCACAACCTAAACAAATGAAGCAAAGAGGGAAGAAGGAGCACTCATATCTTAATTTTGCAGGTGGAAAACAAGAAGGGAACTTGTCATTTGCTCAAGATAACTTGTGAAGCCCACGGCAGCGGCAGTAACCCAGGTCTCCTCAGTCTCTGACCAGCACTGTATATTCAAGATCTTTCTTCCTCATTTTCAAAATTGTTTTGTAGCTGCCTGCACTAACTTTCAGATTCAAAAGCCTCCAGTGATGTTCCCATGGAGAAAAAAGGCTGGTTTTGTCAGGTTTTTGTGTTTGATGTTTCAAAACATTAGGCGCTTCCTAGCCCATATTCACACCCTGCTCATGCTAATGAATATCAGGATAGACTATATGCAGGGCAGCTAATTTCAACCAGTGTAAAATGTATGAGAGTTAGTCTTTTGCTACTAGGCCAGGGTAGCCCAGCAAGTTTTCTCAGTACCGATACACAGTTTTAATTTGATTTCATCCACCAATGCTAATAAAAGAACTCTCCAAGGCAAGAATTTAAAATTGTTAATTACAATACTTTAAAAGATGAAAAAGAATCTGTGTGTGTCAGTCATCCTCACGGGGCAAGGAATAATGAAAATGAAATGCACACAGGAATGAGTTTTCTATTGTCAATGATAAAAGTGATAATCGCCCCAAGTCAAAGCAAAATGACAGATGAAAGAAACCTATAGAACATCGCCTAAGGGAGCTCCTGAGGCCGGCGCTCAGTACCACATATACACATGCTAGACTGATATTTAATGAAGCTCTGGTTGACTCTATAATGAATGTTGAAGGCTCTCTGGAGCTTCAAACATCATTTAACACTGCTAGAAGCAAATGCTTTATTTTTGACTGGTGGCGGGGGGGTGGGGGCATTTTTTAATACAGTTTTTCAGCTCTTTCAATGAATAAATTGAATTTGGAAGAGGGGAAAAATCCCTTTATGATGCAAATAAAATTTATTTCTATGTTGTATTTGTAACATTTTTATATATGTAAAATGGAAGAGGAAATGCAGCAGGGATAGCCTAATGTGTTAATGAGCAAAATTAGACTGGTTTTGAAGTCTCTATTATTTATGCTAGCTAGGGACTAGTCTGACCCTTGTGATATAAGGAGTAGCCAATAGATTTCTAAATCATGTCTGTATGGTTTGTGGTCAAACAGCTGAAGGTGAAAAAGAAATTGAAACAGATTCTCACCCATGATTTAATACGGATGCGGTGACTGTACTGTATAAATGTATCTTCTAAAGACCTTTGGGACTGTATGACAAGACCAAGCCAGTAAATAATGGTTCAGGTTATATATTGGTAGTAGCGCTGAAGCCCATAGCACTGACAGGCAGCATTTCATATCTGTTTTGATCTTAATCAAGTTATCTATGTGCCTTTTGTGGCTCTCCAGAGACATTTTTTGAAGTTAACATCACTACATCAGCTTTTGTCCAACTGATGGCCCAAATTATGCCAGATTCACTTCTCCCCTCCCCCATTTCTTTCCAGCATACTAATTTCACTGTTGCTAGAATCAATCTAGGCAGAATATGGTTTAATACCACCCCAACAAGCAATTGGTATTATTTGCATCTGTAAGGCTCAAAATGCATCAACCCCCTGGAGATGTAATACTAAATTCTTATCTCTGTTTTTTTGCTACCTTGCCCGGGCATGCAGTGTGTTAAAGACACAAATAAAAAGGATTCTGGGGAAAAAAAAAAAAAAAATCTTATTGACCATTGACAACTGTCAGCCCAAGTTTATTATAATGGGAAAATATATACCAGTATAAAGGAAACACTTTGAGAGGGATAAGGTCTTACTTACAAACAAGGCGTTTTTCTACTGTTCAGCTCTTTGAAGTAATAGGGGGAGTGGGAAGAAAGTGCTCTATTAGATTGTTAACTTGGTCTTCAGAAAAAGCTTTAGAATTCTGTTTTGTTTTGTTTTGTTAATGGAGGAGAGGGTTTATAGTAATTTCTGTAGTAATCATTGCACCATTGGCCCTTTTAGCTATTTATTTTGTGAATTAAAAGAAGAGTTAGTGAAAACCAATGACAATTTCAGAAAAAAAAAATCTAGGAGATGACTGAGTAGAATATTTGGAATATTATACAGAAAATATGAACAAGCAAGAAAACAGTTCCTTAACATTTAAAGACATAAAAAATGTGTCTTTTGGGAACACATCATCAAAATTGGAAAACTCTTTCAATATTTATTGTCAAAAGAAATAGAAAGTTACACTTTCTATTGCTTACAATTTATAAAATAACCTAATCTTGAAGGTCAATAATTCAGTCCCAGTTGTTCCAAAGTGGTCAGAAATAGCAAGTTTCCCAAAATTATTCAAATAGAGTGGAGAATGTTCTGCTACTCACATACATACTGTGTGGTATAGTGGTGTCAAATACAATCTACACAGATCACAATTTATTAAAATTATCACAGCAGAAATGTGACTTACCTGTAGCAGGTTCCATATAGCTACAGGTGTTTGATCTACAGGAATACTTCTAGCAGAGATGTTAAACAATGTCAGGGAAAAAATAAGGTATTAAATAGGCAGTCATTTTTAATCATTTCCTATCTGAAAGATTTTGATATTTTGTGTTTATTGTCAAAGTTTCTAGAAAAAAATCTTGGGCCCGAGTATATTCCCATGAGGCAAACCCTAAAGCTTTTTGTTGCTGTTGTTGTCGATAAAGAAAAGAGACAAATAATGAAACTTGTCTGAGAATAGGTCTGTTGTGAAACCAGAATGAATGTTCTAGCACTTTTGGGAGGCCATGCCATTATTCTTTTTCAACAAGCCAAAAGACGAAATACTTTTCACATATGATCAATTTAGTTTTACACGTAAAGTTTATCCAAATGAGAAAAACATTCATTTTTTTACTTCTTTCTAGTTCTAGGTGATTTCTAAGAGAAAACCTGTTCCCAGCTGGGCTTTTCATAAACAGTCTTGGGTTTCTTCTCCCTCTCCAAGGTATAGCCATAGTTTTCTAATGCGGCATTCTCAGCTGAACTGCTAAGCAGATCTTCCCTTCTTCGCCCCCAAGAGCTTTAACTTAATCCATCCTTTGTACAATTAACTTACTGCACATCCATAGTGTTGTATCAATGGTTCATCAGAGAACTCACTCCTGTAAAAAAAAGGAATTGACCAGCTGTGGGGTCACTGTGTAGTTTAAAAGGAGAAAGGAAAACATTTGCATGGCCTCTGTCCTGACCAATGACCTAATATGTTGAGACAAACAGCGATTCTTGGTTCACAGAACCAGTGGTAGAGAAGAAAGGTCACGTTTACACGTTCAAAAGCTGTTTGGTCACAGTGGTCCCGGGTACAGAGAAAGAAGGAAAGGGAAGGTCTAGTACCTTACCTAGTATAAATTCATTTTTGTCTGATGACAATTTCACCTGATTAGAAAGTTCAATGAAGGAGATGCAATGGAAGCGGAGGCCAAATTTGAGCCATGGGATTGGAGCGCTAAAGAGAAGCAGGACCAAAACCGTGATATTCATAGTGATCATGATGGGTTCTGGGTGAAGAGTGCCAACAGTCTGCCAGAAATACGGTTCTGCAGATTCCACTTTTGCAGTTGGTGTAACTTTTCTGTCAGTCCTGTGACCACCATCTTAACTAAGAGGAGCAACTAGAAGTACGCACCCAAAAACAACTTACTAAGCTGCTACTGTATTTTAATGTTGTTGAAGTGTTAGATAAGGGATAGGATTACCCTACCATTTTCCCTGCCTAGACTAATTAGACATGGGTAGGAAGAGTGTCAGTAAGCACAGCTACTTGCAGTTATTTTTGTTTCTGAGCAAATCTGTAAAAGCATAAATCATGGCAGCTATATTTTATGTGTCTTTAGAATTACTTTTTCTCCCTTTACTTGTAGTTTTTTAGTTACTATTCTCACTAAATGTAGCAGCTTTATACCACTAAGACACTCCAGATAAAATATTACTGAATCTCCTGCCAAACCTATTAAGACTTCTTTAAGTGGATGCCAGCTCTAGAGAGGTTGAAATTTGGGTTTTCACTTACTTCAGCTAACAGTTTGCCTACTGCCCACACAGAACACACAAAAGAAAGAAAATCATCCATATTATTCTACAAGAAATGTTTTGGTATGACTTAGGTAGAAACTATTTTTAACATTCTTCTGAAAGAGGCATAATTCCCTTCAACGAATAATGCGTAATAGCAGGGCCACATTGCTGGGTCTCAAAATTCCTTGCCCACAGGTCATCTTAAGTGCCCTATGCCATCCTGAAAACTCATTAACATTTCTAGGCATTGAACCTGGTTGAAAAATGATGTAGACTGTGCAGAAAAAATTCAGAGTAGTTGCCACAACATGGATGGGCGTGGCTGGGCTTGCAGCAAATTTAACCCTTTTGTATAATCACCAGACATTAGTTTTCGTATTTTAAACATAAACAATGTGGGACCCCTTCACTCCCACCATAAGGTCTGATAGTTTACCAAATAATAGTCTTTCCCACAGCAGTAGCTGGGAACCACATCATTCTGGAAACATGAATAAATTGAACTGTGGGTAAATTAGGGCAGAGCAACAAATCTCCAAGAATAGTTTTCAGGTGTTGGAGAAGTACATTTGCCTTTTACCCCTGACAAGCTAACGAAGCCCCATTCCCTTCCATCAGGCTTACTTCCCTCTGCATGTGGAAGTGTAAATCCTGCTTCAGAGAGAATATGGGATAATCTAATTAAACAGTGCCAAGCCTTCCTTTGCGTTACTACATTGTTACATATTTTTACGCACCGTGACCAGTGAAGCACGTATGGCTTCCTTGAACATTTTAGCTATCACTAAGGGAATTTCATTCTGTTTCTGAATAAGCGCGTAGTTTGCGTAGGCTAAACATAAGTGTACCAATCGAGGGTGGAAACTGAATTTAAAAACAAGAGGTCAGAAAAAAACTAGCAAAGTGTTGCCAGTATTTTAACACGGAGATCGTAGGAACAGGTAGCCTGTGATACATGATATATGTTCAAAGGCATTTAATGTCTTTTTGTTTAGCCAAAACGGCCTCCTCGTGCCTGGAAGTGCTCTGTATCAATAACCTTAATCCTTGTGCTGCTTCTGCAGATGGAGCTGTGAGTGGGGTTTCCTCGGAGCAGCGGAGCTGGGCAGATTCCCCGCTGCAGGCCCACGCTCAGGCAGGACCCACCCCGTGAAGGTGCCCGCGACAGTTTGCAAAACATCTTCTCCCCACCAGAGAAGTGATGCTGCTCTGAGCGTGACCCCTCCTGCCTGCCGTCCGACCGCACGTGCCGGTGCAACGCCAACACCTGGAGCAGAATCAGTGAAAAGCTTTGTATGAGTCTGCCGGGCAAATTCATGTTTGTGGGTAAGTTTATTATATTCATTTCTTCTGGCATGTAACCATTTCTTCAGATTATTTTTTTTTCCCTCCTTTTCTGGTATTCTTCTAAAGTTGTATAACTTCTGCTGGAGGCAGTAGCTAAACTCACAAGTGAAAAAGCATCCTTCCCAAGAGAAGATGATATGCAAAACCAATATATAATATTTGGAGTACTACTGGGAGGGGTTACAGCATATCATAATGTGTAATTTATCAACTAGGATGAAGCAGCACAGTCTGCTCTAAATTTTTTATCTGATATATATTATACTCTGAAGCCTTCATTTCAC
>NW_008794447.1:135637-159853 GCF_000699145.1 Aptenodytes forsteri | reverse complement strand
TCTGAAGCCTTCTTTTCACTTTTAAAGAACAGAGTTCATTTTAAGAAATAAAATAGATGTCCAAAGTGCAGAGACTTCAGACAGACCCTCTGTTAAAGCAGGGTCAAATAATAAGCTTAAGGAAAATGGATTTCTGCATGTACGTGTGAATTAAGGAAGCAAGAAAAATATTTGCAACACTGGCAAACCAATATGAGATTTCAAATTATAGTGATACTCAGAAAACAATGTTGTTATGTGTTTCAGTGATTGCCTTGCAGTGAGTTTCTGCATAAATTTGCTCAGTTTGTAAATAAACGTTAGCTTTTTTGGTCCTCTCTATCAGCTTTTCATTCAGGTTGGGGGTCATGCTTTTTCCAGCAGCAACACTGTGATTTTGGAAGAGGCTATTCAGTATTCTTCAGTCACACCTGGACATCCCCTGCCATCAGATAAAGCCCTTTCTGCTAGAGCAACCACGCTGCCAACAGCCGTCTTCTTCAAGGTGGAGCCGATGGACCTGGAAAACTATATTTTGCTTGAGAAGAAGCCGCGGAACGAAGCTGCTGGGTGCTGTGAAGGTAATGGGGTGGCCCTGAGAGTGCCGAGGTGTGTCGGCAGCCTCGGGGTTCGTGAGCTGAACACCATCCTCATTTCACGGACCAGGAGGAACCTCAGTCACCTGTAGGCTGCAGAAAGCCCTGCTCTCTGAGAGGACAATGAAGGCAGCCCTAGGAATTTGTTTTCTAATATTCTTAATTTAGTGCATGTTTAGAGAGCTGAATCAGTCATATTTTAAATCAAAATCAAACACTTATTTGATGTTGCTTTTTAATTGTATTTGAATTGCAAAATGCCCCATGATACGCTTCGTTAAGAATACTGCGCATTAGTATTAATATTGTTGTTAGCAACAATAATGATCAAAGCTTGTTTCTCAAAATAGTGATGCATACTATGTTATTCAAACACAAATATAAAATCGCACGTGTAGATACATGCTCAGACTGCAGTGCATGATATTACTTGCCCCTGACATTTCCAGAAAGGCACAAGTAAAATATGAATGGTAGCTGTGAAACCCTTACAACTTTATGATGCATTGGGAAAGAGCAGAAATACAAACGCATTCACAAACGTTTACATTTCAGAGTAAATTGAAATAAAGTAATTTACAATCCTCCTCATCACCTTCACAAGGTGGGAAAAGATCATGCACACACACACATATAAAAAAAATTACAAAATATATATGAGCCCTTAGTGGGATGTAGAGCAAGAAAAGCCTCATGAGGATCAGTATTCTATGCGAGCAAATTGATGCATATGAACGGAGAAGCTGCTCATTTTCAGGTCTCCTAAGGGAACAAGTTTTAGATAATTATATGACAAAAAGACCTTTTAAGATCTATGAAAAAACACTCCAAAATGTCAAATGCATAGAAGCCATGCTTCACCTGTAATGATAAAAGCAGCACATTCTGTAACCTTTCTAGAAACAGATTTACTAAATCCATTAGCTTAATTTTACAGCACTGTAAATGTCTATCGTACTGTACTGTTAGCTAGCTGTGCTGAACAAATACTGGTGTCCTGCTATATGTCAGAATGTTGTGGGCTGCTTCAGGATTTTCCGTGGAAAGAAAATGATAGGCGGGCATATTTGGAGGATGCCAGAGGGGACAGCCAAGGTAGGGGGAATTATAAAGGGAGGCTGACCAGAATTTCTTAACTGGGGGGGCTCTTGCAACTTGCTACTTCAAAACCAGGTAGTCTACCAACTCACCCCCCCAAAAAAAAAACCAGCAGCATATTGTGGTTTTCATCACTATAGCATCAGCTGTCTCTGAATTAGGTGCCTACAGCTCCTACACAATGCCTTGAAGTAGCTAGGCATCTTAGGATAATATTATTAGAATTTAGCATGTCAAACTTGGTACTGCAAAAGAGAAGTGATTTTTTTTTACCACATTCCCATTCCCTCCTCTGTAACTCTTTTTTATGGAGTAGGACAATTTTGAGGGAGGAGGAAAGTATGCAAGTGCTTCCACCCAAAACAGCCCCTGCTCTAGGGGTAGGAGAAATCTGCGTGTTTGGATCTTCGCCGGCAGTGGAAGGGGCTGAGGCTGGCATCCAGCCCATTCCACTCTCTGCTTTGAAGGCCACCAGCTACCACCATGGGCTTCTCCATGGATCTGCTTTCTCAGCCCTTGATTTGGGGTGAAAAAAGGCGGAGTGGTGCCTGGTTTGCAGGCTCCCAGGCAAGTGAGTGGGCATGGCCCAGGCACAGCAGAAGCAGCAACTCCCAGGCTTCTGCACAATGTTCTTGTCAGATAATCTCTCAATTTAGCGATACAGCATTTTCCAACTTTGGCTGGCAGAACTGGGCAGCAGTTCATTAGAAGGTTTAAAACCAGCAGGTTTTGGCTTAGATCACGGCGTGTCAAGTCAAGCACCCTCTAACTATCCAGAATATAGTGTCTTACATTTTATGAAGAAAGATTAAAGCTTTAAAAAAATAGTTTGTCACTTCCAAGATATGAAAAGGGTTCATATACTCAATGTGCACAACAAAGCCACGTTATGTAGACAATATACTTAAACAGATAAAATTAATATATTTTTTTTTGTCATAGAATGGGACAGGAGTTACAATGCATAGTAAATCAGTATACCACATTTTGGGACTTACTTGTTGATGATAAATATTTACGGTACGTTTATTACTTGTAGAGGGTGTATTCCTTTTCAGATAAGCCTTTAGCATCAGCCTCCAAAGGAAATGTATGATGCTGTTAATATAAAATTTTGACTTCAGCTACAGAATATGAAGAAACTGTATAAAGCACAATGAAGTGCCTGGGGTTTGTGTTCCAGTTCTGTGTAATACTGAAGGCGGAGTTCTGACTTACATTGGTAACTTTCCTTTTAGACATGCCTGAACAACTGACAGAGGTTGGTATATAAACATATATGCAAATGGAAGTGAACCATGGGGCTATCTGACCATAGGTATAGCTATGGAGAATCCCAAGCCATATCCTCTAATTGCTGCAGCATGAGAACACAAGTAAATATAGTTGTAGACAGAAGGAGCTCCAGTGCGTTTCCTTTGCTAAAGGTGTTAGGAAGCGACGGTGCCCACCACCACTGCCTGCATTATGCCCCACCGCTGTCTAGTCACAGGAGTGAGCTGAATCTAACGGTTACATTAGGTGTATGATGGATTTGAGTTTCTGTGTGTAGGAAATGTAGAAATGTAGGTTACATTACAGAATGATTAGCAGCAAATCAGAAACAACTTTGGCTTCATCATCATCCCAGAGCTGTTCTGTCCTGAATTCCCACCTGCCCTGAATTCCCACCTGCCCCAGTTCCCATTAGGAACTAAATTTTCATCTTAAACTTAAGAAATTTTATTTGACAAACATGATAAAGTATAAGTTGCATGACATAAGAGTCTGTAAATAACTTATTACGGAGGTGTTGAGGTGCTGAGTCAGTGCTGAGAATCATTGGTTTTTTTCCTGGAGAGGAGACAGACCTTAACTGTCCTTCATATATGTATATATATATACATTTTGCGTGTTTTTAATTTTAATTTTTCTTAACATGGAATGACAAAGGTTCTTTTTCCTGTCTTACAAACAGCTAGCAGCTTCTGTTTCCTGCCTCAGTGTTTATACAAATCAGAGGAGGAACAAATTTAACATGGCTTTAGCTTTATTATTTTAGGCTTCAGACTTTGAGATCTCCTGTGTCATTAAGACTGTCCACCTTGTTTCAAGGTATTTCTTTCCGAGTTCATACCCATGTGATGCCAAGCTAATGTGCAACTGCAGATATGCCAGTTGCTTTTGTTCTCTTCTATTCACAGGCACTGCAAAAGTCTTTAGCGTGAGGGCAAGAAAAAAAAACCCTGTCTGACCACTCGGAAACTTTCTGGTTGTGAATATAGCTGCCAATTCTGACACAGCCAGGGAGAAAGACAACTTCAAAATGTGTTATGTCTGGCTGGGATGAGAGCCAGATTATTAACAGGATGACTTGCTTTGTGAGAGTAAGTGAAAAATTCAATACCACCTATGCTTTCCGTCCCCTCTCTCATTTCTGATGCCTGGAGTCTTTGAACTGATATTTGATTATTTCTGAATGTATAATAACCAAATAGTGGCACTAAATTGAGAGACATTATCTTCACGGTTGACATAGAGGCTCCACAACTGCCCGTTTCTCCATTTTTTTTTTAATACACTTGAATGACAAGCTGCTGATAAAAATAAATACTTTGTGACAAGGGAAGAAATATGACTTGAGGGTGTCAGTGTTGGAATGAATATCACAGAGGTCTTCCATCACAGCTGTTAAATGTGGAATGGCATCTAAAACTGCACAGCTCAATAAATGGCCATTACACAGCCTATATCTGCAATCAGGGCACCCTATCTGTAGTCTTATAGCTGTGTACATGTATGAGGGCAAAATATTTCTAATATCTGAAATTTACTGCACCTAAGCCTTGGCTTTCAGACAACAATGGATTACTTTCAAACAGGATGTCTTCCTAAATCAATTTTCTTCTTATCTTTGTTGGATTATTTTCATACTGTGTATCTAACACTCCATTATTAAGCCAGACTTTATGATTTTTGGCTTTGAATTAGTTTCATGTAGGAAATGAGAGTTTTTAAAAAATTTTCATTCTGTATGAGCATTCTGTAAATGGTAAGTGTATGTGCAACAGTATGAGAGCATGCGTGGCACCACAATTCAAAAATAATGCGAGGTGACAGAGGTTGCCTTCTATTCACTATTTAGTTTTTATTTTATAAAACAGTACCTAATGATGATACTTCCTCTGTATAAATAGCCAAGACTTCATTTCTTTCCTTCAGTGGAAAACAATAAATTCCTAGTAATATGTAACATTTTCTACTCTGCTTTTTGTCCATATCATTTCTTCCATCTTTAACAGTCCCCTGCTCCCAAATCCTGAATTTTCTTCACAGTTTGTGCTTGTTTTGAAAATACTTCCCCTTTGGTCTGACTAATTACTTTTGTCCAGTGTCATAGCTTTTTATTCCTTCAGTCTTTTGCTTTGATTTTATTGTTTTAATTTTTAATGAAGATTTATTAATAGTTCTAGGGGTTTTTAGAAATTGCATTTTATCTTTCACGGAATTTGAAGAGACTTATATGGGATTTGCATTATTAATGCTCATATTATTATCATTATTATTAATTCTACCTGTTTACTTTTACTGGTATACATTTTTTCATTTGAATCATCAACTTATAAAACATTAAAAATACATTGCAATGCATGAGTGGCAAGAAAGTTAGTCTAGCTTCACTTATAGCCAACGTATCTCTAGGGCCTTATGCTTTCTCATTTTAAAGTTACATATGGAAAGAAATATCACCTACATTTAGATCTTCTTTAAATGAAAGCTAATATTCCAGATGTGGAATTAAAGTTTGTAATCTCATATTGCATGCTGAAATTTCAGAGAGTTGAGGCTCTAAGTTGCGGTAACCAAAGGAAACCCTGTGGAGCGATAATAAATGTCTCCAGTGGAAACCCATTAGAAATGAACACAGAAATATAAACAGAAATCTTGCTGACCAGTTTTTTTCTCTTCACTTTCTGCCTCCTCTTGAAGTCTGGTATTGCACAAATATGCAAAGTATAACTTTGTGCTATATATTTGGTCCCAGAAGCACACTGCTAACATCTAGTTCTAAAATTACAATGATGTTTATACTACAGATTTGTCTACTCTCTGTTTTACATCCTATGTCCTGGAACACAGGGCTTGATGGCCGGTATAAATATAAACCGTATAGTTTAACTGCAGAAGCTATTCTTATTCATATAAATGCCTAATACTTCCCACCCGTACCCGCTCATAATTCCCTTAACTATGTCAATAGTATCCTGTGGCAGGAAGCTTACAAGTTCATTATACACTATGCCTGATCCTGGCAAACAATAATTAGTTTAAATTTTGAAATTAAAAGGAAGGAGTAACTAAAAAAAACCCCAAAACAAATGCAAACCAAAAATGGATCAATCTAATACTTCGCTTATTTCCGAGTAAACAATTCTCCAGCGATTTCTTTGTGCATGGTCCTTTCTGACTTCATGCATTACAAGCTCGTTGATGCTTAAGTAGTGTTTTGGTGCTCGCTCAGGAAATTCACTACGCAAAAGTCAAGTACGACCTAAATATTATTAATAATTTGTTGTGGTGTTTGGCAACATATGTTTGGCAAAGCACAGGAGTAATAAGCTTTGAAGTGTATGCATGTTTTGAGAGAGGATTTTTCACAGGTGCTGAAGCTGCATGGGCCTCAGATGTTCTTAAAGATCTAAGACAACAGAATATCTCTCCAAACCGTTAAAGTTTGAAAAGCAAGCGAACAGATGTTCAGTCCTTTCATTTAATATTTCAGGCAGCTGTGTAACTTTACTGTGTTGGGGCTTTTTTTTATTTTTTCCACTTTTTTTCCCCCCTAACATTTAAAAACGAAACTGGGTTTAAGGTCAGGCCTGATGACAGCCTGAGTGGGTTCTGACAGCTGTTTAAATGTTTGTGACATCTGCCTCAGAAGCCAGGACTCGTGTCTCGCCTCTGCCGGAGCTGCCGCAGCACAGCGTCTCTGTCATTTCTCCAGGCAACTTCCCCTGGTGAACAACTTAAGGCACAGGGGGTGGCTAAAACTTTCTGGTATTTCTGTTATGCTGTCTTAACTGCTTCGTAGACCTTTCATCAGGAACCTGGAACGGGTGAGAATATAAAGTTTAAACCATTTAAACCATGTTAGAAACTGGGAAGAAAAACAAAAGCTTTTGAAGGTATCCCTTACAACGTCTGAGGCACATTTTGCTTCTTTTGCAGAGAGCCGTCACCACATTGGTAACAATATGTGGCTAATTTTGCAGAGGAATCCGTCGCAATATGGCATTGTCCTTTCTTTACTCAAAAGCCTGCACCTAAACAACCGCTCAAACAGCATCTCCCCCTGAGGCCTGCAGCATGAGCAGAAACCCGCAGAAATTCTGGCAGCTTGCGGATTAATCCTTAATGTTGGGCTCACCTGTTTCTGTATTAAACTCTCAAATAAGTCTCAAGAAGGCAGACTTCAATGTAAAAAGCTCATGGAGGAGTCGTAAGAGGAGGAAGAGCTGGAGAGGCCTGACCCTTCTTTAAAACTACATGGCTAAATGCAAACCACCCGGTGCAGAGGAAGGATCGAAAGCATCACAGAAACAATTTGGTTAAATTGTGAACTTTCGGTCTGAAATTCATTTCTTGTCTTCTTTCTGTCAGCTCCTACTGACAGCTTCTGTAATGCCTTTATTAACAGATACTTTTCTTTCAGGGTGTTTAGCAAATTGCCACTTAAAGCTGGGCTTTGTGCTGATCATCTGCTTCTGTGTTACACGGCAGGGTAGCTTTCTCAATGCGACATATGAATTTTTTTAGTGGAGAAACCCTTTGACTATCTTTCTATGCACCTGTGTGAGTGATGTCTTACTTGCTGGGGTGTCGGAATTTGACACAGGATAGTAGAGAGAGTTGGTATTATTTATTGTAGCGTCTCATCATTCCCTATGCCTATGACCACCCGCTGTCTCATACTGCAAGGGAGCAATCAGAGGTATATCACCTGCAAGGAGAAATCATCCAGAAATACTTCTACGGTGCGAAATATCTAAGGAAGGACCTTACGCAATGTTTCGTTTTGTGTTTTGTCCTATGAAGAGTTCATGTATGATATGGTTAAAGCTTTGCTGTCGTCTTGTTTGTTTTCCTAATGAAATTTTTTATCCAATGTAATTGAATTGTTTTATCGTGAGCTGGATCTTATCTGCCCCGAACTCAGTATTTTCTGCGTGAGCCCTTGTCATCACTTTCTTCGGCACTGATAGATAAGTGTTTCACCAGAATTGATGCCATTATTACTATGTCATCAGCTATTTTCTGGATGCCTGTAAGGTTTCCAAGTAGTCTTTGTCTTTTTGTTGCAACACTTCACTAGCTGACCTTATTCCAAAAGGTAGGCAATGAAACTTGTTCCTGCCCCAGGGTGAACCGAAAGTGCACAGTTAATATCATTCTTCATCTAATCTGACTTGTCAGTATCCATCCTTCCTATCAGGATTACTTTTAGCAGACCGGTTGGCTTTGACCGTTTGCTATCACAGCTTAGCCTTTCTGAGGTTGCTGTTTCTCTTTTTGGCTGATGTCATCCTGTTAGCCCACAGACTGAATATATTTGTTTTGCCTATATTCCCTTGTTTCCCTAGCTGCTGCTTGTTTCCTTTGCTGCTTTCTGTCACTGCAACCATAAATTTTACAGCTGTGCATGACAGGGATGATCGATGAATACAGATATATATGTGTACTTCTTAAGGGATTCTGCTAACTCCTTGAAGATTTCTGGGTGTTTGTGATCAGTATTCAGTGACGCTTCATGCATTGGGATGTCTGCTTTGCATTAAATCTTTAACTGTGTTTGAGTTACACTGGCCTTCATGGTACCTCTATGACAAAAGGTCGAAGACCAGCCTTTCTTCAGCCATTATCCTATTAAGGTGACTTCAGAGTGTTTCCCAGGACTACGTTACAGCACAGGTATTTCATTCAATTCCTTTGTCTGGACTGGGATACGGTGTCTGTTTTAAAAGGTGAACTTCAGCTCCTGTGCTTAACTTAAACCCTCTGAGTACATTTCTTGGAGTACATTCTGCATGTGCTGTAGGGGTTGTCTTATTTTCCGATATTACACCCACAAGAAGAGTTTAGTCACATCTGAGTTCAGCCGGGGATTTGTGGTTTTTTTCCCTGGGGTAATTCGGTTGTTTTGAAAAGCAAGAATAGTGGTTACACATGCTGCATTTGTGACAGAAAATTTGCACAGGCTGGTGGTAGTGTCTGTACCCAGGTGTGAGGTGTGGAGGGTTTTCTGCTCTGGCTGAAAGGCCGCTGGTCCTCCTGCATGGTTTTGCAGGGTGGTTAGTGCAGGAGCCGGTGCTGATTTCAAAACGCAGTGCAGCCCTGATCTCTGCTTGGGTGGCACTGTAGCTCTGCAGATTATCTCTTTTTGCACTCCCGAATCGGCCTTCCTCAGACACCCTTACCTAAGTGATTTATCAGTGACACTGAACACAGTTTTATCTCTAAGCATGTCATTCTCAGTATTTTCTGACTCCCAATTTCATGCTTTTTGCCTCAGCTCTGTTACATGCTTTTCCACCTGCTGTTCCTCTTGGTACCGGTGAGACCAGAACTGAGATCATTCAGCATTTTGGTTTTTGTTTGTTTGTTTGTTTGTGTTTTTCTTTTTCATGGATCACCGTATTTCTAAAGCATTGTTAAGGCCCCTTCTGGACTGGGAGTATTTTCAGTTTGTTGCTTTGATAATGTGCTCTAAATCCCAGAATCTCCTGACCTAGTGAGTTCAGCAGAAATGGCTATTTTCAAGTCTTATCCTGTATATATGCTTCTTGGGATTTCGTGCTTCTCCTTTCAGCTCTTCACCAACCCGTTCAATGGGGGTGTGTGGAAGGGGAGGCGACTTATCACTCCTGCCGCTCTGTACTTTTTCCCTGCCCTGCTCTCTAGGTTATCTGCTATGTTTTTTGCTTGCATTCGTGCATTTACTGTCCTAGAAAAAACAAAACAGAGCTGCTCTCTGACCTGCCTGTGGTCACTCTGTTACCTTCTGTTTCTCTGGAACATGGACATCAGTATCATTAATATAAAGTCTGAACTAAAACTCGATTTTAGGGTAATAAGAATGGCTCCTACAGAGGCCCCAGCTAGGCAGCCCTTTAGTTGCTATCAGACTCAGGAGACACACAGTATCCTCGCTGGGGATTATACGTAAGTACATCTAGAGAGACCATATCAGTGTAAAAAGCTAATCCTCCTTGACCTACAGGCTACACCTCAAAGGATCACCATGTCTCTAGTGCTTAAAGCAGACATAAGCACCTCCTGGAAATTAACCTGCTTTAGATTAGGAATGATTTGGTAGAGCGAATCTACATCTAGTGATGTTACACAGCGCTGAAGTTTCCTTGGTCTGCTATTAACAGGATTGTCATAAGCAGGAAAAAAATCCGTAAATAAATGTAAGCATGTTTCTGTGAAATAACCCTGTAAAATTGTGTTGGATTTCTTGCTGTTGGTTTTCTCCCAATATTCCAGTACTGCAGCATGTCATTAAAGGAAAAATTGACATATAACAGTTGAGGCTGGAAAAACAACACAGGTACACAGAGAAAAACACACTTGCCTTCTCTGATAGCATCACTTCAAAAGCATAAACCAAACAAAGTAAAGAAAAACACTCAGCAAATAATGAGGGGAAAAAAAACCCCAAAACACCAGAATTAATACCTTACCAATGTATCCAGGGTTTTTTTAGATACAGTTAAGGGGCTCATGAACAGTAAAATGTCAGGCTAGGTTTTGTATGACAGTGTGATTAATTAATTTCAAATCAATAGCTTTTTCAATTTTAAAGTATTTGTGAGAGCATTTCCCAGAGTCTCGTCTATGACATATCTGCTGGTGGTCCCAGGACTATTTACTCACTCTGCCCATAGTTACTCATTTTTAGTTGTAGATTTGTCTAAGACATAACTAAGACCCATCTTCTTCCTCAACTGTCCTGGATGTAAATGCCACAGATGCCATCATTATAAGATCGTTAAAGAAACGTAGTCTTCACAGACTAGAGTGAAAGTGGTTGTGGCCTATATTAAGATGCAGTTGTTGCAAGGGTGTAGGAAGCCTGGTTCAAAGGGTCGCCTCTGAGCTAAGACAGTGACATTTCTTCCTATCAGTCCAAGATACAGCACCCTGGAGCTTGTTAAATTGCACCCACTGTCTGTAATTCATCCTACGGTGAAGCCATTGCCATACTACTATTGACATAGTACTGCAACGATGATATCTACCAAGAACAGGGTTGTCTACAGAGGTTGCACAGCAAGAGAGTGCCATTCACAGGCAGTTTTATCTTCTCTAGCAGTACCATTAGACTATACATTTATATTGCACATATGGATATTTGTATGTCTCTAGACACAGAAGTGTCACTGATTTCTGCTCTCCTATCACCCTGACCCCAAACCCTCTACGGCTATGTTCACTATCAGAACAGGATGCCAGAAGAAGGGGTAACGCTAATATGCAACCGCATAAGTTTCTTCTTTCTTCTGTACAACTCCTGCCACCCAGTTATCAATTGCTGAGATAAATCAAATATTTGTAACAGTGCCACCTGGTGATACCTACTGTAATGTTATAGTATGTATTTGGTACACTTCTAAAATAAATGTATTACTTTTTCTGGTTCTTGCCTCTCAGCTTGTGTTCAGGAAACCCTTTAAAATGTTCAGTTTGAATTAGGTGACATTTTCCAGCTTTTGCAATTAGATTTTGACTTGGGACTAATAATTTGACTATATTTTATATGACAAATTATTTGAAGTGATTCTAGCAATTTTTTCTAAAAGTGCCAGCTCTTTATAATTATCTGTCTTGGGACTGTACATACATAAAAAAAGTATGCAGAGGGTTTTTTCCCTACCCTGTGTAGCCCTGAATAAAAGCAAACACAGCTGAAGCCTCTGAATTTATCCCAACAGCATGTATCCCAACTGTGTGAATGGGTCCCTCTAAATGATCCAGTTTCTTCAAGTCCTCAAAGCAGGGCTAAGTTCCCCAGTTAAGAGCCAGGTCCAAGTCAGTAATGTCTTTCCAGGAAAATAGTGCAATTTTCCTTAGTCGCAATAATAATAGTTGGAGACATAATGTGGAATTGTATGGTTCTGAAAACCATGACTGTAATCTCAAGACAAATTAAGGGATAAGATTTCTGTGAGCAATTCAGTAGTTGGTATTTGACCTTTCAGTCAAAATAAATATAAAAGGAGCCTGCCAAAATTGTTTTCTTCTTTTTTTTAAAGAGTTCTGATTAATTTTTTCTCATTTCTATTTCAATGTTATATGGCAATCTGGAAGAAGATTTCTCTACAACTATATTGTAAGGCAGGTATACTTAGAAAAGATTTATCTCACTTTTGGTTACTACTGGGCAATAAGTGGAATAATGTATTCACAAACATGATTGCTAAATCCATCAAATTGATTCAGCCATGTTTGTACCAGACTTCCTTTGCTTTTCCATGTACTTTGGAGAAGCTGCCTTTTGTTACGAACTATTTATGTAAGTTTGAATGTATTAGCATACCAACAGAAGTGTGTATATGCAAACAAGTATATACAAACATGTATGTATATAAGTGCTTTCCTTCTCTTTTTACCCTTTTCCCACTCTTTTTGTCATTTACAAGAATGAAATGAGAGTTAAGTCTGTAAGGCAGCAATAAATCTGATTGTTCTTTTCATATTTGCTAGTCTAAAATCTAGAGTTAATATACATATTTAAATGTGATCCAAAGTCCAGAATTTGAGAGAGTCATTACTTTCCATGGGATTTGAATCATTTACTGGCTGAAATATATTTTATGTCTCCGTGTGACAAAAAATACAAACTGCAGTACAGTTCTCAAATAATAGAGGAGTATTTCTGAATGGTAGCGTCATGAGCCCAGTTGCTACTTGAATAATTATGAAAATCGCTACTTGAATAATTAGGAAAATTAAAACATTTATAGAGAACGTACGGGCAATTCGCAGACAGTCTGCTACCTGCAAAAAGACAGATAAGTGTAACAAAAATTAATAAAGTCACCATGTTAAATGCTGACATCCAGTAGCAATAGCTTAAGACTTTTTATGTCACATTTGGACAGAGAGTTGTCTCAGTTCTATTCCTGGCATTCCTAATTACCGATTTGGAAAAAAACAGAAGAGAATTTTTGTAGTGCTGGGACATGAAACAAGTCAGCAATAGCACCAGTTTATTGCAAACAGATATGCAGAAATGTCAATCGGTGATAAAAGAGCTCCGTGATGATTATCAGGACAGATTTTCAGCTCCCCTTTTGGACAGAATTTTCCTGTGTGCATTTATTAGCTCACACTAGGATTTGGTGAGCTGGAAAATCCATTGATTAGGACAGTAACCACTTAATTAATGCACGGATTTATTTACACAAAGACTACTTCAGGTATTTTTTATGTAGGTAAAAGGTAGGGTAACGCAGTGCAAGGTCACGGTATGTGAGCCAACCTCTGGAAGAGTTACTTAAACCAAGCAACAGTTTTTGAATCCAAAAATGAAAGCATTTGTCCAGTGCTCAGAAATATCAGAGCAAAGGCTTTTTCTGATGTAACTGAACTCTGTGGCCAAACTGAGTGGTCATATCAATAGGAATTGCACCTTCATATTTCAAAGATAAAGTGTCTGTTATGAAGTGTTTGTAAAAGTAGCTATTGTACTGAAATCACCACTGAGAAACCTGGCATTGTAATGGAAATATTGATGAAAACATGCCCATTTTAACATGGGATGTTTTATATTAGCATGCAATCTAATTAAGTCCACATATGATAGATGCTTTCTAAATTGAGACAATTCCCGACCCACAGAATTAACATAAATTTTTACCTCAGAGGTGAACTGAAATCATAGAATCATAGAATAGTTTGGGTTGGAAGGGACCTCTAAAGGTCATCTAGTCCAACCCCCCTGCCGTGGGCAGGGACATCTTCTCATTCAAAAATGAGAAGGAACATTAAAGCTGCTAATGTGCTCAGCTATTTCCTTGCTGAACACTACCAGGAAACCAATAATAATAAAATAAACCTGAAAAACCATTCACGCATCCGGAAGTCCCTCACTTATTTTGTTCCGGAAAATGCAAAATGCTACTGTGCAGTGCTTTCCATCCTGCTTTAGGTCTGTCTTGACAAGGTAACACTCTGGCTTTTTTTTTTTTTTTTTTTTACTTCAGTTGTGTCACTTGCTATTAGATATTTCACTCTGGTGATTTAAAATGCATTTGGAGAAACTATTTTCTGTAGATCTGTCTGCATATGCTTGCACAGAGGGAAATGCATGTAAATGAGGAAGTATTTGCACTGATTATAGCAATTAAATCAAAAATACAGAGGAGAAGAAGAATTAAACTGCATGTGACATTGCTGTGAAAGGATTACAGTGTCAGAAGGGAAGGACATAAATTACAGTATTGCACATAACTTCAGAAAAGAAAAAGCAAGCACATTATTATTGATAGTTTCTGGTTTACACACAGATGCACAGACACATGCACATGCACACACATATTGTAACTTATTTTACAGCTTGAAACCAGCAAATAAAATCCAAAAATACACTATGTAAATTTGACTGCAAAAATGAGTCCAGAAAGCAAATGGACTTTTGAGATTGTACTTTTGGCACATTATACATGATTCCTCCCCCCCCCAAAAAAAAAAAAAAAAACAAACCAAGTTATTTTACTTTAAGGACCTCTTAATTTTATCAAAGTTGTTACCAGGCAGTTAAACAATAAATATTTCTGATCTGGAAACCAGGGAAATCTCAGTGTTTGACAGAAAGAGGCATGCAGTTCAAATTACTTAATTCCTGCACCTCCTGTAACTATCCACTGTAAATATCCTCAGTCTATCTGACACTAATCTGGAAGATATTCTTGGTTCACCTTATTAACCTTGACAGTAAAAGCTAAATCTCTGAGCCAACATATGTGTCCAGGTTGGGGGTCTATTGCCGTTAAAGTCATAGTGTTTGACAGAAAGAGGCATGCAGTTCAAATTACTTAATTCCTGCACCTCCTGTAACTATCCACTGTAAATATCCTCAGTCTATCTGACACTAATCTGGAAGATATTCTTGGTTCACCTTATTAACCTTGACAGTAAAAGCTAAATCTCTGAGCCAACATATGTGTCCAGGTTGGGGGTCTATTGCCGTTAAAGTCATAGTACCTACCTGAGTTTCACTTTTGCTGTGATTAATTACAATTATCTGAGCAATAAGAATATCATCTCAACATATAGGGGGGCCTATTTGGAGTGTAAGAGAATTCATCTTGTATTTTCAGTTGAAGGCCTTCCTCAAATTTTCTAAATGAACCTCAGCAAGACAAACACGTTTTCAAGAAAATCATTTATCAAAAGTAAATAATGCCATTGTGATTGACACCCACTGTTTAACTTATTTACTTTGTTAAAGAATCTATTTCTCATGCCTAGTATTGTGTCAGAAACTTCTGCACACCCATAGAGACTGATAAAATAGAATGTCAAATAATTATAAGAACAAAGTGTACTGAGCATTTCCCCATAATTCTGAAAAGAATGGAATTCACATCAGTGCTGGGTTTGATGACTGTATAATAAGAAAGTCTATTTTTAAAAATAATCAAATTTGTTTTGCAGTGTGCAAAACACATCAGCAATGACTGCTTCAGAAAAGGCACTTACCCCTGGAATCGGACAGATGAAACAGGACAGGAAGGAGCCTCTCTGGCAAAGAGCCCCACCTTCCCCAGCGAGTAATGGAGAAACATCTGAGCAGCAAAATCCTGCAGAAAAATATTGAGAACACTGTTTTCTTTTCAGTACATCAGAGGATACACTTTAAAAGAGAAAAGAAATCGCAGTGGCCTCTGTTGGCATTAGTGGGAGGAGGAAATAACCATTGACAATCACAGAACTAGGAAACAACAATTATTTTCAACAGTCAATCCATTTTCAACACTCATAACACTGAGCTCACTTGTAAACTTAACATGCAAGAGCAAATGGAAAATTCTGTCCCAGAATCTATTTCTGGATGAAAAAGAGTAATGATACATAAAGGCAGACTCAAAATTTTAAATGGATATGGAGTTTTTCTCTCAGTTCCATGCGTAGGAAAATACTGACAGCCTGGGCTCACTGTTTCAAATCAGGAGAGACAGAGAAAGAAAGAAAGAGAGAAATAAAGAGAGAGAGAAAGAAAGAGAAAGAAAGAGAACGAGAGAGAGAAAGAAAAAGAAAGCAAGGAAGGAAGGGAGAGAGAGAGAAATTCCTGATCCATCCCCACCCATTTACATCCCAAACAGCTAAAGTACACATAGTGAAAAATTCACACTGATCTTTCTGCTCTTTGGGTAAGGATATACATTTTGCCAAAAAAATACTTGAGAAAAGAGCATTTCTCCATTTGTAGAAAGGGATAACAAAATTTTAAATAGCTATAGCTGTGCATTTTCACAGGTTACTATGGGTAGGGTAGATACTACGCTACTAGCTTTTTTTTCTTCTTGAGCACCAATGCTCTTTAGTATCAGAAGCATAACTATCTGTAAGTTTTAAAGGTCACAAAGGAGGAATATAAGCCACAGTCACAGGGGAAACTCATCTTCTATGTCTAGCAGGTCTTTATGTCAGTTCAGGGTTCTGGGACACAAACAGTGGAGATGACTTACAGTGAAGAATGACAGCTCTAGAGCAACCCCTTCTTGCCTTAGAAGGCTTAATCTCAATCTATAACACAGAGCCCATGTAGGTGATTTAGATAAATGATGCACCAGTCTTCAGGTACTGTGTGAAAAGTTAGCTCTCGTATTAAGGCTTATATCATGGTTAAACATAGAGATTTTATTGAACCAAGAATTCCAGTAGTACAGGTATAATATTGAAGTTGACATATACATTAGCTTTGCGTTATTGATGTTGTGGCTTCTATTTCTTTGCACCTTGAATGTAATGTGAATATCAAACAGAAATTCAGCTGGCATCAAGTTTCCCAAATTGATCACAAGTTAAAAATCTAAATCTTAATTTATTTTTCTAGGTTTTCTGTCTTTGTGAATAAAATAGGCTGTTCTTCAGAAAGACGTTACATAGGAAGGTGGATGTACTAACAATCCTTTTAGAGGGAAGAAAAGCAACTTCATTTTACTCATGCTTCCCAAACGTGGGTGGAAGCTCCTGTAATTCATAGTAATCAGAATGTGGTTAAAATACCTCATGTTTCCCTTAAATTCTATTTCTACTTTGAATAGAGGGGGTAACAGAGCTAAAAAAACCCTTCTGTCCAAAGTTTTGTGTACTTAGAGAAGGCAGAAGGAGAAATTCAGTATTATTGTATGGTGCATATAGACGGAAACAAAAATCCTACCACAGTCAAACAAACAAAAGTACAGGATATCAATTGTATCCTCTAATTGTTAACTGCTAAAATAAGTTATCACAGGGCAACTATGCATACATATATAGGTATACATACCTATACATAATATATGCATATTATACATACATATACATGCATGTATAAAATTAGACATATAACTGTGAACTTCAGTACAGGTTTTTCTCTCTTTAGGTATACTACAGGTATACTCCCTGTAGTGTAGTTGAATAACAACGAAGTAAAATAAAGTGTCTTAATGTGTGTCTGACATTGTAAGACCCTAAATTTGCTAGGAGTATTATTCATACTGAAGAAATTTGATTTCCTGGTGTCACTGGTAATAAAGTAATAGTAATACCTTTGCAAAAGGTATCACATAATACTTTTTCTGGAGGTAAGTCTGTGTAGTCTCACCTACTGAACTCACTTATATGAATAAGAATGCATGTATAATATAAGAAGCATCTTCCTAAACACTGAGGATATGTTTATTTTAAAGTAATCTTTTCTCCTTAAAGGCCAGAGGACCACACCTATGTTTGATACACACTCTACTCTACCCAAAATGTCAAGATATGCATGTTGCTTACAAGTGAGGAGCCCCTTAGTCCCCTGGGGTAAGCAAGCTTCACAGTTTCAGATTTCTTTGTCAAAGACATCTCTGAATACTACCAATTTAATATAGACGTACTTTCCTAGGGGCCTGGACATGGGACATCTCATTCTGTCCAGGTAAAACTAAGAATGATGAAACTTGTACTGAGTGTTGGAAATGGATATTAAACTCTTCAACAGAGTAAAAATCCATCTGCAATTACATTTTTTCCTAATATGCCTGTTTACACTTCTGTTTTTACTGTTGTTAAAAAAAAAGATTAAAATTTTATCCATGTAGTTTACTTGTCATTTCATAGACTATATTGTTCACATACAATCATTGTTCATATTAAATTATCTTTTACAAAAATCTACCTAACTTTCACATGTTGTGTTTGAAACGTGTGTGTTGGACAGTGACACATATCTACAAGTATTCTTCATTTTTCCTGCACACTTCTGACTTTGGGGTAAAGAGCTTGTTCAGAAAATGGAGTTTTATATTCTAAGGAAGCAGAATGTGTTCACTTTTGGTATTAGAAAAGCTAAAATTCCTTTCTCATCGTAATCTGTAATCTAACGTGTTTATAAATACCCTGTCACACTCTGCCTTGCACATTCCTAATCTTCTGTTGATAGTCATATTGACTTCCATTTACACTGCTTCACTCATGCCCATTCATACTGAATCAGGCTTTGTGCTTGGTTGATCACACTGAATGAAAACCATTCTTTGCCTCTCAGACTTTTATATTCATAACCATTCGTATTTCTTTATTCATATTCTCTGCTTCACACATCCATTGTGTATTACCTCAAGGTATTTCCAGCCTGTGTAGCCTTAAAAATTTAAGACCCGATTTGGGGAAAAAAGCATCCATGAAACTGATATAGTTAAGACAAAATCCACTTTCTGGATTTTCTTCTTTCTTGAAAAGAAAAATGGAAAGTTTTAGCGAACTGGAAAAAGTGTGGAAAAATATTACAGTGGGATATTTGTTATGCTGCTCACCTAGGGCCAGTTGTTGATACCCTTATAATGAATAGTTCATCCTCTGAGTATGTATTGACTGAGTTGGTCAGCTCAAAGAATACTGCATTACTCAGTGTGGTTAAGGATGGCAGAGACTGCCACCCAAGCCTTTGGAGATTTGGAATTGAAAAATTAGTTTAAGTATGTCAAGATTGTATAGTCTGATTGCTAGCCTTAAATTGGGGAGTGAGGGGGAGCTTGTTTTAAATAGAAATATCACTTCTGCTTGAAGGAGTGTTTTGACACCTATGGGCCATGCGTAAGATGTGCTATAATACAGAGGAGCTGATACTTTTGGCAGTATAGAGTTGATATAAAGATGCAAAGACAGATTCCCTCTCCTTTCCTGTCTTAATAGCACTTTCCTGGCACTCTCTGGTATTTGTGATATACTCAGAGTTGAGTGGTAGCGTGCATGACAAAAGGCTTCCAAACATGATACCATGTTACCTTTTTGGTTTCATTATTTGGTTTGCTATTTGCCAGATGTATACTTCAGTTACAATGCAAAAAATGCCAAAACTGAACGTATGTGCTATATTATTAATTACAAACTTCAATGTATTTGAGAGAAGGTTTATATGTTCTGCAACTTTGCATTTTCAGTAAAAGCATGCTACAGCTTATTTATCTTGGCTGTATTATAACCATCCATTTGTCTGTAAGATATAACGACCACTTCATGCAGTTGATTTTCTTCTTATATGTGGGTGGGTTTTATCTCAAATGATCCGCTTTCCATTATCAGGGTTAACATATAAAAATCTGATATAGTTCCTCAAATGGCCACAAAATTATCCTTTTTATGGAAATGACACAAAAATACTCTTCAGCCTTAGATTTAATGCTCTGGTCTTCCTCTGTCATTTTATTCTTTTTATTTCCTTACAGCACATGTCCCAGTAGATATTTCTCACCTTTCACATCCGGATGAATCTAAAATACAGCACATCAGACTAAAAAAGGGGGTAGTCTTATTAACAGAGGTAATTTGCAAGCACAGTAGGAATTTGCTCAAGTTTACAGGGTAGAAATTTTATGACTCTTCTGTGGTAGAAGAAAGGTGTTCTTAGTCACGTTGAGAAAACAAAACAAAACAAAACAAAACAAAACAAAACAAAACAAGACATAGCCCTGCTTTGTTTTCTCATCCAGGTAAAGGACGTACTCACCATGTCTGAAATTTCTTCCTTTCATGGGACACCAAGACAAGTACTGGCAGAAGGAAATCTCTGCCAGGAAAGGAGTATCCGAGTGATGTCCCAGCATCTGCTCCCAGTGACTGTCTGTGGTCAATGTGAATTAGGAGAAAATGCTAGAGCAATTTTATCATCTACTGGAGGAGGCAGCTGCCATGTGACCTTTCTAAACCAGACAGGTTAATACTGGTCCCATAAATCACAGTAAGTTGGGGGCCACTGCTGCTTAAGCTACGCTGAATCCACCACACGGTGTGTGGGCCCTTGTTGCTCGCACATTTTTGCTATTATGTAAGAAGATCAAAATAACCCCGTATTGTACCATATTGAATAGCCACCATTAGAAGGACAGTAGTAGTGAAATAAAGCATCATTTTGCACGTGGTAATTTTAAATGCCTTTTAAAACCTCTTAAAAATAAAACATCAGCTGTCAAGAGTCGCAGTTAGGCAGCAGAGACTCAGCAGGTGTTTCAGGGGAAGAGCAGTGTATGCTCCTGGGGTGGCCCCTTGCTTCTTGCAGAGGCACAGAAAACTCCATGGGGCAGAGGGGGGAATAAGTATATATATAAATATATATATATGTTGCCAGATCCATAGCTAGTGTAAATCAAGATGGCTTAATCTGTGCCCTGACAATGTAAAAAAAATCTGAGGATCTCATCTGTTACTGTATCATACCCCCATTCTTCATGGACTTGGAGTAACAGCAGTTTCATAGTCCCACAAAGTCCTTTGCTAATTGCTTGCTTAGAAGCTGAAAAGGGTTTGGGGTTTAGTTTGGCTTGGGAAGAAGGGGAGGGGGTGTTGTTTAATGGTTTGGGGGTTTTTCTTCCCCTAAATTAAAGGGTGCAAACATGAAACCACTTCACAGCCTGTGTGGTTCAAAATTTTTTAACCAAGTGTGTACTGTCAAACCATTTCAGCGGCTCCCAGAAGAGCACAATATAACTAGCTGGTATGAATAATGTTTGTAAATTTGAGTAATAGCGCCTCCTGAAAAACAATGTCTTTTTCTGTATATGTCTTTTTATTACCTGCAGCTCTTTCATCAGCCAACATCTGCTCTTTGATTCAAGCTCTTTCCTTTTTCCCATGCTAATAGCTGTTAACACTGAACCTGCCTGTTACAGTTCAGGCTGTAAACAGCACGGAAATATTCAGCATTGCTAGTGTCAAGAATCTTTAATGTAGTCCCAGACTTTAAGGGTACGTTCAAATAAATAGGAGATCAGCCTTCTGTCATGTTTCACCTTGACATTCCTGAGGCAGCACAAATAACCTGCTCAGTAAAGTGTAAAAGGCATTGAAGCAACAGATGAAAAGTTTGTTTTCTGTAGTTGTGCTTAGTAAAAATAAAATATATTTTCACGATAAATAGCAACACGCCTCCATATAGGTATTTCTCGTCAATCATTAAAGTTCAGCTTCCTATTCGAATCACTGCTCAAATAGTCTTCTTCCTGAAAGGAAGACAAGGAAAAAGAAGAATCCCCTTAAGATGTATCACCAATCCAAACGTGCCTGTGACACTTTGCAGGCCACTGCTCCACCAGCTGTACACGTTTGTTTTAAACCCCCCACTGCATGCTCCACACCACCTTCTGTTTTGCAAAACTTAGTGCTGCACCCATCCAAGTGGGCCAAATTATTCACAGTAATCAAGGTTATTCACTGTAATCTGGACTATCCAGCCTCTGGATATCAACAGTGACACTTGTGGGGCCAGTATAGCATTCAGAGAGATGTTTTTGAAGCGATACGTGATCAGGGCAAGCTCCTGATGTAGTCTTAAGACGGTGCTATTCTTATTGTTCAAATTCGGCTGCCACGTGCATGTTAATGTCAGAGATCAGAGGTACTAAAAATTAAATCAGCCATCTCTAAACGAGGCATTCTGGATATCTGACTGCCTGTAGAACATGAGGACTTCTCTGTGTATTTGCGTCTGTGAATTTGAATTATGTCTAAACCATAGTAACTTCATTAATTTGAATCAGAGGCTCAACTTGGATAAATTCATGCAAAAAAAATTCATTAATGTCTGAATGTTTATCACCTATAGAGGTTTATTTAATAGACTAGACTTAGATCCACTCATTCATTCACCATTCAGTAATATAGACTTTAAAGGGCAACATGAACACAGTCTGCCAAGAAAAGACCTATTAGTATAGATCTTAGAGTATTACACACTGAGCTGAAAATTGCGCTACCTATACTTTTAATTGATAGGTGGAAAGCCATTGCTATCTCTGTTTCTCATTGCATTGTCCTAATAGGCCACAATAATCCAGTTGTTGTGGAGTAAATGATGCAGCACTGCCAGAGTCTGGATCCCAGGTGAAGAAATCGGTACCTACAATCACACCCCTGTAGCACAGGCTTTGATAAATGCCGTCACAGTAGTGCAGAAGGAATTGTAGGGAGCTGTTTCATTTTGTTTGTTATCTATGAGAATGTCAGTGACTCAATATTGTAGCTAGCTGGTCTGGACAAAAAGTTTTTCTTGCTGAAATGACGTAGAGTAGTCCAAACGGGATGGCGAGTAGGACAGAGGCATACAAATAACTCCCCGCTGAAAGCAAGGGCTATCTGTGAACCTGTGGGACTTTCTGGTAAGTCTTTAGATATCTTTATTCTGATATAACTTACTCTGGCATTTAGGACCAACTGGCTTTTCTATTGAAGTGGATATTTTCAGTTCTCAACTGACACAGAGGGGATGAGGTGTTGAGTTTTGTGTGATAGAAAAATGAGTGCAATAGCGTAGATGATCTGGTTAATAGGATGCTCCTTATTCTCTAAGTATGCTCAACATCAAAGTTTTCAAGCAAAGATTCATTAATATTAGTTAATGTATCTTCATCTCAACTCCTATGAAGTAGGAAAGTTTGATCTCTACCTCACACAAGTCTCTCTAAATATTTTTCAAGCCTCAGAATTGCAGTGTCTCTTAACTGACTCCAGAACAGTCCTTCTTTCTCCTGCTCCGGTTCCATTATTCTTTGATGCCTTATTATTCTACCTTCCATCTTTATTTTGTCTGCAGTTTATCTATTATTCCTTTCTTGTTAATCTGATACTTGGGAATACAGTAAGCTACTAAAAAGGAATGAATATATAAATATATGGTTTATTTTTTCATTTATCAGATGTTAAATAATGTATTGATAGTATATTTGTAGTACTTCAGATTCTATTTCTAAATTAATTAGGCATTACACTAGCAGGTCATTCAAAATAAATTCCATTGTGTGCATTTTAATAAAAAATATTTGACTGCTGAAGATTACATTTCATGAGCATTCAACGTATTAATTCACAGAATACCTCACTATGGAATCCTAATGTGGCGTTAATGAAGTTCTATTTCTACACAGGTACAAACAGGCTGCAGTTTATACACGGACATAAATATACACACATATATTCATGCTATTAACAAAAGGTGTGTCTTTAATAGTAAGACCAGTTGTCCTCGGGGTATTCAGCCCCCTGAGCTGGAAGGCAGGGACGGCGAGCAGGATAAACCCCCCTTAATCCAAAAGGAAGCAGCTAACGACCTGCTACGCCACATGGACGCTCACAAGTCTGTAGGGCCAGATGGGATCCACCCGAGAGTGCTGAGGGAGCTGGCAGAAGTGCTCACCAAGCCACTTTCAATCATTTATCAGCAGTCCTGGCTGACGGGGGAGGTCCCAGTTGACTGGAGGTTAGCAAATGTGATGCCCATCTACAAGAAGGGCCGGAAGGAGGATCCGGGGAAATACAGGCCTGTCAGTCTGGCCTCGGTGCCAGGGCAGGTTATGGAGCAGATCACCTTGAGGGCCATCACGTGGCACATACAGGACAACCAGGGGATCAGGCCCAGCCAGCATGGGTTTATGAAAGGCAGGTCCTGCTTGACTAACCCGATCTCCTTCTATGACAAGATGACCTGCTTAGTGGATGAGGGAAAGGCTGTGGATGTGGTCTACCTAGACTTTAGTAAAGCTTTTGACACCGTTTCCCACAGCATTCTCCTGGAGAAACTGGCTGCTCATGGCTTGGACGGGTGTACTCTTTGCTGGGTAAAAACTGGCTGGATGGCCGGGCCCGAAGAGTGGTGGCGAATGGAGTTAAATCCAGTTGGTGGCCGGTCACAAGCGGTGTCGCCCAGGGCTCAGTACTGGGGCCAGTTCTGTTCAATATCTTTATCAATGATCTGGACGAGGGGATCGAGTGCTCCCTCAGTAAGTTTGCAGACGACACCAAGTTGGGCGGGAGCGTT
>NW_008794447.1:104451-135505 GCF_000699145.1 Aptenodytes forsteri | reverse complement strand
CCTGGCGGAAAAGGACCTGGGGGTGTTGGTCGACAGCCGACTGAACATGAGCCGGCAGTGTGCCCAGGTGGCCAAGAAGGCCAATGGCATCCTGGCCTGTATCAGCAATAGTGTGGCCAGCAGGAGCAGGGAAGTGATCGTGCCCCTGTACTCGGCACTGGTGAGGCCGCAACTCCAATACT
Organism: Aptenodytes forsteri; assembly: GCF_000699145.1. NCBI lineage: Eukaryota > Metazoa > Chordata > Aves > Sphenisciformes > Spheniscidae > Aptenodytes > Aptenodytes forsteri. The sequence continues at coordinate 135,323 of NW_008794447.1, read as the reverse complement.
GTGTTCAGTTTTGGGCCTGTGGTGCTTAGGGACATGGTTTAGTGGTGGACTTGGCAGTGCTGGGTTAACGGTTGGACTTGATGATCTTAACCGTCTGTTCCAACCTAAATGATTCTATGATTCTATACATGAAAAATCTCTTTGTACCTATACATATTTTACAATCTATTTTATACTGAGTTTTATGTATAGTATATATTATGAGTACTATACAACAATGAATACATTACATACAGAAATAAAGTCTATATGTAAACATACATATTATATACACCACACACACCTTATGCAAATGTATATACCTACATGTATTCATACATATTAGCATGAGTATCACTTTTCTATCATTGTTAATTAGGATTTATAGTGATAATGTTGACAGACCCTTAACAAATAAAACATGACAGGCATTGCAGTTTTGGGCAATTATACTATACCTCAGGTGGTGTTAGCTGGCACTAAGCCAAATGACTATAATCACACAAGAATTCCAATAATCTCTCTGCAATGTTTTAGTTTGAGTGTCTTGTTGCTATTTTGAAATGCTATATGATACATAAAAAAAGGAAGAGAAATGGTTCTGTCCAAACTTATTGGGAGTATGGTCATGGGAACGACATCAATGTCAAGCAGTCAAAAAGGTTCAAATGTGTTCTGAGCTGTAAGTTTTTCATTTAATTATAGCAGGATTAATAGATGTCACTGTAGTTTATATCTTTTCAGTGTGAACTGTGCAACAGAATAGATTGTCTAAAAAGCAGATGATTTTGTTTCTTTACCGGCAAAAGTAAATTCAGACAAGATTTGGAAGAGCTCTTTCATCAGATTGAAACATCTGTTAGCACCAATCAGGTACAATTTCTATACAATTCTTTTTCTGTTTTTGAATATGATGCTTCTGGACCAAGTGTTTGCGCACTACTTTGGAAGGCCACTGCTTTTAAAAAGTACTTTAAAGTGACATTGCAAAATATATGACTGTCCGAGACAATTTTGATATGGGGTAACATTTTGTGTAAGTTTTGTAATCATTCTGGGAAAAAGAAAAAGTTCCTGTGTTATACAGACCCAGTTCCACAAAAGGAAACATAAAGCAGAATCTCAGCAGAATGGGGATGGCTGCAACCTGACCTAGAGCTTAAGCCTCAAAATACCTCACAAAGCGTGTTAGTCCTCACTTCCACAAATACTTAATGATCCTGCGCATGCCTAGAAATGTACCAGTATGGCAAGGCTGTGTAAGGAAGGATCAATCTTTCCTTTAGGCTGAGGAAATCCAGGGATATCTGCCATGCTTCCTGATGCTGACCTTCCCTCCTGTGAGAAGTAGGTTCAGGTGTTCACACAACTCCTAAGCTGGAAGCTGTGTCGGTTTTTAAAGAGAAGTGACTTCCTTTAACTCACAGACTGGGAGCACTCCCTAGCAAGTAATACCTGTGCTACAGACTGATTGCCAAAGATTGTGCCACGTTAGGTTTATAAACAATCAGCTCTGCCTCCCTCCGTCTAAGTGCCCCAATTGCTGGGCTGCAGCCCTGGGGTCAGAGGCTGCGGTCATATTCCTGGTCGGAGACGTATGCATTTCCTCTCTCACAACATCATTTCTCGATGTATGTTAAACCTCCTCATGCCCCTGTCGTTCCTGTTGACGGATGACAGATGACCGCACTTTCTTAGGGAAACAGCTGTATTCTAAAATCCAGCTGTAATCCTGTATATAAAACACACTGATGAAATAGTGGATTAGAACTAGGCCAACAAAGATATTAATCAAAATAGTTATTAAGTGCCAATTACTTTGTTTGGTAATTAACTAATACCTAATGAATTTCCTCATAGCTGTTTCCTTCAAAGCCAATTAAATGCTTGAACAGACCTTCCATTTTTAATAAACTAATAAGAATGATTCATTTATAGTGTATGCATTTTTGAATAATTACCAAGCAGCTGTTCTTATCTCCAGTATTTTTATTAAACCTCAACAATCAGTTTTAACAATAATTCAGTATTTAAAATGCATGATCTTGAAAACTTGGTTATATTAATTTGTCTTGCTTCTTTTGAATAATTTTCTTTTGGTACACACTGTTTGTGATTTGTTAACACACATAGAATTTAATTTTAGTTGCTGGTAATAAGTTACTTAGAACTTGAAACTCCATCGTCCTGCAAAGTAATTATTTTCTTATCTGCAAAATATTACCGTTTGGTTAAGTATCAGACACGACCACCACAAAAACGATATTGATTCTGCACAAGGCTTCATCCAGCCTGGTATTATTTTCCGACAGCGGTCATGAGCAGACACCTAGAGAGTAAACTATGTTCCAGGTGCACATCCAATTTCCACAAGAGCCTGTGCAAGATATGCATCTATACCATCCCACACCACCCTTTCTTTGGGACTCGGCTCCCCCGCAGCTCTGGGTTATGGGTCTTGGTTCTTGCTTCAGAAGGGACAGTGTACCTTTGCTCTCGATCCACTTTCTTTTTGCCACACCTGATTCCACAGCTCTGTGCCCTTTCCTTTTCCAGCCTTTGCCCTTTCAGGCTGAACACGCTAAGCCTACCCACTATTCAAAGTAGCACTTTGCAGTGTGCCCGTCACCCCCACGAAACGCACAGCAATGCCCCATGTATACCTCAGTTTCCTTGTTTGTGAGGGGAGAACGATTGTACTTACCCACCTTTTCCAAGCACTTTGATATGTATGAAGGAATACTAATCTGATCTACTTACACTTTCAAATGCAAAATTATTATTAATGCTAAAATGAAAACAAAGAGGCTTAATTTATTTCTACTTCTTTGGATCATTTAATTAGTATGGTAATAAGAAAAAATCAATATAGATTCATATAGTAGATGCTAAGTATTATATTTGTCTTAGAACTAACATTTTTAAAAGTTAGTTTGGCAAATAAACAGGTGTGCAAAGCATGAAAATACACAGAAAATAATGATATGTGTTAGGGCAGATACAGGATCATAACATCAAGCACTAGAGAATGCATGTTTACTCTTTTCAGAATAAAAAATCTAGCTTTGCCAGAACTAAAAATGAATGTATGAGATGTTCTACTTATTGTACTTCCTGAAGGCAAAATATAGTTTTCTGTGGATACAGTGAGGAGGACTCAAATAAATAAGAGCAAATTAAGTCAGAAACAGGTCAGCTCAGGTTCCTATCTTATTAAAATCAAATGAATTTGGATAATGTGGTTTTTTTCTTGCTAGACGATCAGCGATGTGATTTGTCCTCTGAAAGAAGGATCACTAACAGGAGCCCATTAGGTCATTGCCAATCTGTTCGCAGAGAGGTTCAGTGCTGGGAACTAACCTGAGCTGACACGGGAACAGCTGTGGGGCCTAACAAGGGGATGGCATGCACAGACTGTCTCGAGCACGGACAAAAACACAGGCTTTATGTATTTCTAATCGGATGGTGTATTAATCCTCATGTATAGACATGCAAGATAACAAATAGCAATACACACTTAAAAGCGCTTGCTGAGATGCAGAATGAAGGGATGACTGACAGAAGCTAGAGCTAAAAAATAATTCAAGTTATCATTATTTTTCCTTCTTTTTCCCTAAGTGAACTATGTAATGATGCAGAAAGACTAATTAAGTTAATGCACTGTCTCCAGGAATTTTCCGATACTGCAGATGACAAAGTTTGTCCTTCATTATACAATTTAGGATTTCAAGGATGTGTCTTATATTATAGGAGCTATCCAGTCCTTGTTAGCCTAGCAAATCTACCATTCTTAAAAAATGTATTTTGACCTTGACAGTCAAGTGTTTTTATGATTTATTAAATTAATGGCTGAATGAAATATGCTGTTTAGTGTAATTGCCAGGTTTTAAATACGTTTAGTACAGCAGGAACAGAATAGGTATGGCCTGATTTCTACTGAAAAGAATTCATTTTGCAAACTAAATTCCCTCAAATTTCTTCCCTCCTAGTTTTCCAAGTTTAACTCCCATTCCTTCAAACAATCTTAATGTCCTCTAACTATAAATTAATATAACTATAAAAATTATGCATACAGTCTAAGTCAGGACCCTAAGTTAGGACTCTGTATTGTCAGTGAAAAGATATAGGAACCTTCAGGAGAAAATTCATCCCATCCACCTTTAACAGGTATCTTTAAGTGATACTTAACCCTTCATCCCTTGATCATGCCCACTTTCCTTTGTTATGTATACAAATTGGCCCGGCCTAGACAAATGGCTCAGAGAACAATATTTAACTTTCAGACATTTGAGATCAGATGAATCACATCTCATTTGGTCCTTTTTCCTTTGCAAAGGTGAAGGACTGGTCTTCTGGCAAGTGAGCATGAGCATGAAACTCTTGGACTGACTAGTCTTTCTGCTAGGATGGTTGCCTCCTCTCCCTCAGAGACGTGACACCTTATTGAAGAGGGTTCCCTGGGTGTCAATGTAGATAACCCCTTTATCAGTAAGTTTGGGTTCTGTAGCAGTAATGACAAAAGGAATCAAAAAGGCCAAGTGTCCCATTCTTCATTTCTTCTCTCCTTTGCAGGGGACAAGAGGGCAGAGGGGTTATGAAGGGCAAACTTCTGCCTCTCTTTGATCATCCCAGGGCACACAGATAGAGGTTTTTTTCTATCCATGTGGAACAACTCAAAGAAAGGAGGTAGAAAGAAGAATTGTTCCTTATTTTGTGATGTTTCAAAACTTACTGCAAAAATAGATCCTTATTTGGAATATATTATCACTTTATAATAAATGAAGAATGAAACGTCTATCCAGGCAGCTTTCAATCAAATCTATATAGTATAATAGATATCGATTGTATATATTAGTATAAAGACTGATGGAGTAAAAAAGATTAATAATTTTCTTGTAATTTTTTTATGCTTTTTATTTATTGTTTCCTCATATCTTTCTATAATGTATGTCTGACATTTCAGGAAAAGCGCGGAGCATCTAAAGAGGTATTTATACTGTTTTATGCTTTGTAACAATTATTCCCACTACTGTTTTGGTATTTCATGGGAAATTCATATAAATCCATTAGAAACCACATTGAATCCTGCAGTGGATGGAGGTGTAACAAATCCAATTCTCAACTTACTACTTTGGGAAAACCTTACTTTAAAAGTGAATAAACCGGTAACGTCAACAGCAATGAACAGTAGGCTAACTACAATAGGAGCCCTATGTTTCTTACAAGCTTTCTCTAATCAAAAGGAGCCAATTATTTTTCGAGTTGTGCAAAATGTCATCTAATTGGCTGCCTAAAAGTTGTGTAGACTGAGAGAAATGTAAAATTAATCAAAATCCTGCTTTAAAAAATGTACAAAGAATGTAATACATTGTTATCTTCCCCGAGTGATGAAGCTCAGATCCTTCTTCCTTTTCAGAGCCCACAGTAGGACGTAAGGGAGAGGAAAAGATGCTTGCAGTTATTACACATAGAAACACTCAAATTGATTCTTTTCTTGGCTCCTGTAGCCAATTGGCTAAACTGGGAAGGAAACGTACTCTGTCATGTACCCCACAGTTCCTCACCTCCCAATCATCCAGACTGAGGACCCGTCCAGACAGGCCCAGGCATCACAGTTCCTTCCCTGCCAGGCATAACAAAAAGCGGGTTTAAGCACAGATCTTGCCTTAGGTTGGAGTTAAGTTGCAGCAGTGAAGCACCCTTGGAGCTGTAAGCTGAGGAGAGTGTTTCGGTCCTCCAATTTAGAGTCTAATCTCCACGGTCACTCAGGGGCAGTTCAGAAACATGGGAATGCCAAAAATCATCAGTGCTTCTTGCCTGGTGTTAATCCTAATCACAGGCCGTCATTTCAGGATCTCAGTGAAGACTACTCATGGTTTGGTCTGGGTTTTTCACACGCACACACAAAATGCAAATTTTTTAATCTATGTTTTTGCCAGCAAGAAGACTAAAGAAGCCACTCCATTATTATGTGATCTTGCTTCACTACTCTTCCCTAGCATTTTTATTGGCAAAATAATAAATCACAAAATATAGAACAATGTCATCTTTGCTTAAAAACATAGTTTAAGAACCAAAACTTCAACTTAGATCAATATGAGGTTTGTGTGTGTCCCATGAGCATTAGTTATTGCAAGAAGACTAAAATAAGTGCACTGTAATGAAAGAATTTGCAAACCTCAACAATCTGTGTAACAACAGAAGACATAATTTTTTATAAAGTTACTTGCCATCTATTAAAACTACGTGACTTTTTTTAGCACTTTAAATAGCAAAGATGTTTTTTCCCCTTCAGTAAAAATAATCATCTCCCTTGAAAGGATGTCCATAATGATTGCAGTAAAATTCATCATCATAAGAAACAACAGGTGGAAAGCACAGTTGTACCGTAAGAAGAAAAATGGGTTTAGGCCTTTGCAGCATTTAATATCTTTGTTTGTTATTTTCTCTAGTATATGTTTAACTTGAATGTTTTATGATGGCAGAGGAGATTTTATAGCACAGAACTTCTGCAAAGCCTTGCAGAGTACTAAGATGAAATGAGTTTCATTTAAGAATATCAAATATAAGACACAGTGAAAAATAAATCATTCTCTCCTTATTTAATCTTTTTCTTCTGCATCTACCCTATTCACTTCAGTGTTTTCTCTTCTGTATCACAGGTCTGTTTCTCTAAGTAGCAGCGTAAGTCTGTATGAAGTTGGGTATTTTTGTGAAAGAGAGCACGATATAAGCTTCAAAGTCTGCTTCTTGCTCACACCACTAGAATCAAGTGCCCTCTTAATTTCCATTGTACTTTAAGCATGGCTTTGGTTTGTCATCTGTCTTCCTTCGGTGCAGTAAGTGCTCTTTTGCTGACATTTCCTTTGAGCTATTTTAAGCTTTTACTCAATGAATTATTACAAAACAATGAGGTTTCCAAAGTTACTGTACGGCGCGACGGCTGTGTGGTGGGTTCTAGAGAGACCTGTGGATGCAATGATTTGGTAACAGGATTGTTTTCCTACATCACTGGGACTAGAAAAAGAGTTCAGCTTCCACATTAAGCCTGTGAAAAGGCTACCTAATGACACACTTACGGAATAGGGGAAATGGATGGACAAAAATATAGTTTCCCTTGTGCAGTGAAATGGAAACACCCCACACCATCAGTCTCAGTACCCCATGGGATTAGGCAGTCCTCTGTCTAATGAAAAGGGGGGGCAGATGTCTAGGTTGTTTCCTTCTTTGTTACTTCCCAATTGCTTAGGGGTTTTTCATTTTTCAGGGGAGGAATTCCTTTTTCAGACCATAAGAAATGAAATGAAACTCGCTGAACCTGTGGAGTGCAAGGAGTAGTTTCTGTGGCAACGATCCCCATTTGACAGCCCTCAGGACTTGCCTTTTTGCCTCCCGTGACTTATTTACTGTTTCAGCAGCGCAGGTAGCAGAGGTGAGATCAGTAAGTTGCACAATGATCACTCATGATATAAAGTGCAGAAATACAAGTATCAGAAAAGTTTATTTATGCAAAAAAATGGAAAAATAAAAGATTAAAATAACATTCAGCTGATAATATTATTGAGTCATTCCATAAAGGACTGCTAAATCGGTGAACAGAATACAACACATGCTGCTCAAATAACCGTTTTGCTGGTTTGAAGCATTATGTTTAGCTTTTCTTAAATTAAAATTAATGATGGACATACTCAATTTTCTGCTTTACCCTCTTTTAATAATGCTTCCATTCTGTACCTAGGCCAAGCACCTGCACACCTACACTGTTACTGTTTTCTTTAATCTTACAAGTATATACACCAGAATTACACGTACTATCCAATTAGAAATACGTAAAGCCTGTGTTTTTGTCCGTGCTCGAGACAGTCTGTGCATGCCATCCCCTTGTTAGGCCCCACAGCTGTTCCCGTGTCAGCTCAGGTTAGTTCCCAGCACTGAACCTCTCTGCGAACAGATTGGCAATGACCTAATGGGCTCCTGTTAGTGATCCTTCTTTCAGAGGACAAATCACATCGCTGATCGTCTAGCAAGAAAAAAACCACATTATCCAAATTCATTTGATTTTAATAAGATAGGAACCTGAGCTGACCTGTTTCTGACTTATTCAGTCTTAATTTCCTTTTAATTATTTAGAGTTGCTTCAGATACCTTCTAGAGTGAATAAAAATAGATATTTACAGGTGGTAAATTGTGTTTCATTGGTGCCTTCCAACAAGTAGGAGGAATCAGAGTCTAATTAGTGAATTGTATCATAGCCTAAAACAATAATGATATTAATTATAAAGAACACTCCACATAAGCATGTGGCTTTAGATCATTACAAAGCCATCCTCATTAAATAACAATGATGTTGGTTATTACTAAAATTGCAAAGAAATGACATGCTGAAACATTATGAAAACCTCTGTGGTAACTTCAAAGTACCTCTAGCTTTATTTATTTTGTTTTTTAGAATTGCACAGTGGGAGTTATCTGGAGAAGGGGTGAATTCCACATTCCCATCACAAAATGCATCAACAGACCTTCCATCCTCATTAAATAACAATGATGTTGGTTATTACTAAAATTGCAAAGAAATGACATGCTGAAACATTATGAAAACCTCTGTGGTAACTTCAAAGTACCTCTAGCTTTATTTATTTTGTTTTTTAGAATTGCACAGTGGGAGTTATCTGGAGAAGGGGTGAATTCCACATTCCCATCACAAAATGCATCAACAGACCACCAAGTGACAAATAATAGTATGACCTTGATAACTGGTTGTCTGAGCATCATCTTTCCAAAGCCATTTAGCACAGGCATTCATAGCACACCAGTAGGATCTTCAGTTACTAGAGATACGTATTTCAAAAGCTAGTAGAAACTCTAGCATAAGAGAAGAAATCCTGCTAGTCATGACAGACTATGGGTAAGGGATCAACTTTTGGAGTTGTAAGTACGGTTTTGATGACACAGGAATACAAAGTCCTGACTGGTGCACTAAAACCAGGATGAATTATGAGTCAAATGACTGAGAAGCCCAGTTCTAATTTTGCACAGTATTTAGGCGCCTATGAAAGGGTTTTTATAGGCGTGTAGCTACCCAGTGGTATCAATCTGAACCTGACAGGCTCAGGACTCCTTTAAAAATCATGTGTTTGGTGTAAGATGGTTATCTGGGATGCTTCATGTTCAAAGGGATCTCAAAATTCACAGTGAGGCAATGAATGAGGTGTATGAGCTACTGGAGGTTTCCATCCTCATTGACTCTAAAGAAAAATTAGCTGAATGGCTAAGTCCGGCCCTGGATCCTGAGACAGGTCGGGTCGGGGAGACTGATGGAGGCCTGTTGTCACTGGCATCAGTCCGTGATGTGTTTTTAATTGTAAAAAATGGGATCTAGGATTCTACCTATTGCAGTTAGGAATGCATATTCTTTGCTTGAAATGCCAGCTACGCATCACTGAGCAATAAGGCGTTATGAATCTTCTTTTGTTATTTTCTTCATCTAACATTCTCTTAAGCTAATGAAATATGCTCACCATCCCCTCTTTGGGTCTACTTAGTTTGGAAAAAGTTATAGGAAAAAGAAATATGTGAAGAGCGTTGCTAAAAATAGAAAATGACTTCCTGTTAACTCCTCTCATAGATTTAAATGCAGACATATTTTACACATTCATAGACATATAAATAGGTACATCTTTCATTCATTGCCCTTTGAAGTTTATCGCCAAAAGAGAATTTATTACATGCAGATGTTTCATTCTGATTCCTGATGTTTAATCAACCCACATTGTCTTTGGAGATATAGTTGTGATTTTTCACAGAAAATTTAATTACAATGACTATTCCAGACTGGATTGAAAAATTAATGACAGGAAAAAATTTTATATTGGTATTTAGTATAATCTTTGATATTTCAAGAGCTGGAGAGAGCCTGCAAAGGATTTGAAAGCTGGTTGAATAAATCCCTGGTTGAGCTGATTCCAGCCCTGAATCTCTGACTTCTATCTTCTACCTATTATCTTTGCAGAATATTCACCTTGCTTTTGGCATTGTGTTTATCTGATTGCTTCAGGCAAAATTAGATTACTGACCTCATCACTTGGAGTTTTGTTTTATACTCAATAGAAAGCTGTTAGATCAAACTCATATAAAGGATTGGCAATGAAGTTGGCACTGGGGGATTTTTTTTTTTCATTTGTTTTTTATTTTCCTTTTATTTCTTTGGTGAAACAGTTTTTACTAAGTTATGGGATATAAGTGAAAATTGAAAGCTGGGCGAAACAGTGGTGAAACAATGCAGCTATTTCCTCAGAAAGAGGAGAGGGAAAATGTGCAGTTATTTCCCTTACTGTGCATTAATCTGCTGTTGAAACTCATGTCTTTGAAAAGGAAAAATACAGATTATTTTGTAAATACAGCAGGCTCTTGGTTTTGGAGTTGAGACAGTCTGCATATTGTCTGGGAAGCAAGACAAACATACAGCAGAAAACGATTAATAGCATTGAGTGAATTGTGGATGGAATAGTTGAAATAATTAGAATAGAACAGTGCTCCTTTATTCTCTTCTCATGATTACTACTGAGCTACTCATATACAAGCATACCTAAAAATATAGCTTATTTGGAAGTATTGCCATGGTAAATCAAATCCAGATTTCCTGTTTCTGTAGATGTCCAGATTGGATGGTTCAGAAAGAAGCATGAGGAAGCGAAAGCAACTGTGTGATCATCTTTACCCATGCAATCTCTTCCTCATACCAGTTAGCCCAAAATTGCCTTAGATTCTGAGACACTAGAAACAAAATTGTATTGGCAGGTAACTGTTGACAAATAAAAGGAGAGCAGGAGTAGTACCTCAAAATCAGGAAGAAAACAAGACAAAAAATTAATTCTTTCTTTTTCTTTTCTCATCCCTCTAATGATGGATGTTGACTGAGTGCTTTCAGCATTAAATTACGCATCACATGCTCTGATTAAATGCAAATTCCTCTTCTGTATATCACCTAAAGCAGAACTATCTCATCTAGAGCTGTGGTTTCTCAGCTTATACATGCATCCTACGACAGTGGCAACAGAAACACAGATAAAAACCTAACTGCCAAGAGTGTAAACAATTTCACTGCAAATCACTTTAGCAGAAACATTTAGCTAATGTGCTAATCTCACAGTTTTTATCCCCTGCCCTTCTTCCTGACATGCCAGCCACAATAACCTTCTCCTGAAAACATAAGCTGTGAGTGTAGCCAGTACAAATGAGCGCAGCATGGAGACAATGTTTCTACAAGTATGGAGACAAGGCAGAAGGAATTGAAATTTCTTTGGTGTCAAGGAGTCTTTGAGTATGACAGAACTAGCTGTGTCAGTAACATCTCACCAGCCAGTAAACAGCCTTCACATTTTTGTGCTAACACAAATAACACAGATTTCTTAACCCTTTGTTAAACAGTTAAAGGCTTTTCTGAAGCGTCGGCTAAATTAGTGTTTGTTGTCTTCAGAATAAGGAGCCATGATCAATGTATTCCAACTATGGATGGGGATGAAGAGGTAAGGAAGCAGAGCTGCAATGGAAAGCCGTCGTTAGAGGATTTATTGAATTATTGAATAGTTTCCAGTGGGACATGGGAAGCTAGGAGTAGCAAAAACCGCTTCTAAGGAAGACACTTGCAACTTCTATACCTGCCCTCCAAAGGAGTTAATACACTTTGCTGCTTCTTGCAGCAGCAAACCTACCTTTCCAGAGCTCAGCAGAGATCTAGCCATTTCCCATCCATAGTCTGCTACCCTAAGCTACATACTTTGCTCAGATAAATTTAGAACTGGCCCTGATTCAAGGTTATAATTAACTCAACACATTTCTACAGTTTGTGTTGTTTAAATAAAGCTACCTGGAATTTTCAGGTGCCTTCATGCAGAATCCACTGAAAGGTCACAGATTTTTATCCCACATACATAGGTGATGATTAACTTAACTTTAGTCTCATGGAGGCCAGCTCACAGAAAATTAAAATTGCATAAAATAATAACAACTGACCACTACTTTTTTTTTGTTCCCCACATACAAAATCCATGGAAACCAGCTTCTAAATTCCTACATGCCAAGGAGTGATGCCAAAAGGGCTTGAAAAGTCATCTAGGAAAAAAATAAAAACAATCCACAAATAACTAGTGCATCCAATATAAAATATGTAATATAGCCTAAAACCTAAAAAATTACATTAAATTCACATTACAAAATAAAATTGAAAGTATATCCTGCAACACGAACAGAGTAAGTTTAATTAGTATAGAGCATTAATTTATGTAAGGATACTCCACAATATCCTTGTGAATATGTTAAATGATTTATTCACAGCAGTACCTATGAATTGCATTTTGAGCATAGGCCCAAGCCTACACTTTAATCCAAATTTGCTTCACATTAACACAGTAGGGGTGCAAGTCCAAGTTCAGATACAAGCATTAGGACTGAGAAACAAACATGAGTCCTTGCTATTCTTTGGTACAGTCAAACAAGCAGCTTCCAGAAATTTTCCATCACTTAATCAATCTGTTCTCGCAGCAATATCTGTCCTTGATGGTGACAGACAGAGAAATCAGTCAAAAGACCTTGCTAGGGGAGCCCAAATATCACAGGAGGGATTTGCTGGCATGCTGATCATCCCAGGCTGCCTTTGGCTGTCTGGACAGGAATCTCGTATGGTGGCATCATGGCCAGATCACTGAGAAAGGTAGAAGTCAATGAGTTAATCCCACGGCATCACCGTTTAGTATAATGGTACGACATACAATCTTGTTAATAAGCCATAGGAAGCAACCGAAGCCAGTGAGAACCGTCAGGGTTAAATAACATTAATAAGTAGAATGCCAGTACCTGCCTCTTCAGGAAATGCTTCATTTGCTGCGTTCCATCAGTAAGCCTCAGGCAAGTTTGCAAAGGTTCCTATCCTGTAGTTGCCCATTTCTCAGACTCCTGCACCAACACCGTAAACCCAGTCTGCGAAGCTGATGGGCGCTGAAAGGGAGGGAGAATTCTTCAGCTGTGATTCTGTGCAAACATCTGCAGCGTTACTGGCCACATTGCAAACAAGGGCATACGAATGTCCGGACTTGAGGTTTTTGTGACTGTTCAAAATCGTACTTGGTCAAGCCTCTCAACATTTTTTCTTGTATTTTAAATACAAGCTTCCACCTTTAGCATTGAGACTCTGACCTCAACCTTGCTTCTTGCTGCTTTATTTCATTAGGGTTTTTTTTCTACGCTCTTTCATTTCCTCAAGTATTATAACTTGGGACATTTGCTGAATACATTTGAAGTGCTTAATGATTTAAAGTCACAAAAATTTTTTTACTAATTAGTAGTCCTTTTTTCTGAGAAATGTCACATAAATGGGTAGGAACACTTTTGCTAAATATCAGAGGAATTTTCCTGATTCAGGTTAAGGACAAAAGTCTAGCTTATATTGTATTTGAACAAGAAGTACACAAAAGCAAAAGTAGGGTTTATTTTTCAGATTTTTTTTTCCACAAAATTGTGGATTACTAAATTACAATGAATAAGTATCACTTCAGTGATGTAAAACTCATCATTAACAGACAAGGCATACAAAGTGCTAAAAGTGGATACTAGGGGTGCAAGAGCCTCAGGACAGTAGTGTTGGAGATTTCAATGACTTACGAGTAGGAGGCGAAGGGCAAGACAGGTCAGAAAAGAGAAGTGATGTGCCATTTGATTGCAGTTACACATAGAAAGAAAAAGGATCATGGGTACAAATACATTCCTGGGTGAGTCCATTGTGTTATTCTTGTAACTGATGCTATTTCAGTGTAAATTAGTCTCTTGACAGAAAAGTTAGGCTTGGCTTTTTGTACGTTTACCATACCAAAGAACCCGGTACATACAAATGCTTACTGATGTCCCTGCAGCATCATAACCATGACCAGGGCTATCTCATTTCTTAGCTTTTAGTACCAACTGCACCTGTGAAAGATAAAAAATGCCCATAAGGTTCATGGTGAAACGGAGCCAGTGTGAAATCATTGCTAGCTTTTGTAGGCAGTCTCGTGACACTGTGTTTATTCTCTTCAGAGCAGAACAAAAGAATTTTGGTTTTGAATTTTGAATTCACTACACCATATCTTCATTAGCGCATATTTATTTCTACCCATTTATATATATTCCCTTTCAGGAACCAGGCACAATGAAATCCTCATTCAGCGCCCCAAAGCAAGTACTTAACATTTAGCAGTGCTAGTCCTGTCGAAGTTAATACAGCTTCTCAAATATTCTACCATGCATGTTTATTTAGCAGTTTTTCTATGTCACTGGCAAAAGGTCACTGTGTTACCAAGCAGATCATGATTAAAGTGCTTAGGAATAAAAACAAAAACAAAACCAGAAATCCCAGTATCCCAATACTGGTTTTGGCCAGCTCTTCAGAGCTACGGTGCTCTCTTCATGCAGAAGGCTTTGGGAGTGCCCACAGTCAGCCTTCGGACCCTAACAGCCCTGTCAGCCAAGGGACGGAAAGCTTCTAGCCCATTAAATGGCTAAACTGTGCCACAAGACAATTACAGGGATTTTGCTTCTCCTGTTGTCATCGATCATATTTCTTACTGATGGATTTCCTGTGATAGACTGGTAACAGGAAGATAAAAACGGGAGATTTTTGCTAGAAATAAGTTATAGTTTAAAAGTAAAGTGGGGAAAGGCAAAAGATACCAGAGAGGAAGAGCTGTAACTGACAAACTGTGCTAGTTAAAGTTGCTAAGAGTTAGGAAAAAACAGTTAATTAGGTGGAAAAGGAGGAGTAAAGTTCCAGTTTTATCCACTTAATTAATTTCCACCAGTCCTCCAGGAAGTTTTGAGGTTTAGTATTGAAGTCAGGGAAAGACAAAAAAAGACATCTATCAGCAACTTCATCTAGAGAGTTTTGACCAGGACACAGACCAAAAAAAAATCCACGGCAAGGTGGAGTCAGTCTTATGAGAAAATCAATTAAAAAATTGCCTTTGGATATCTTTTGAAAATGGCAATCTTAATTTATGTGTATATTTCTCCTCTAACAGCTCTGTGAATGACATCACAGGGACTGACTCTGCTCCTCTTCTGCTCCTCTGGAACATCAGGAGTGGAACAGTAAGAGTATATGGGTACTCTCAATACAAGGAAAACAGACACATGCTGTTCGTATTTCTAATTCTGAATGCCAATTATATTTAACAGTACTTGCTGAGCATTGCCTGAAAACTTAAATAGTGTCCATCAGTCCAACCAGTATCCAATTCCTATAAAAAGAATAGCGACAAAAAAAGTGATGAAAAATATCAAAGTTAGGGTCATAGTGCTGTATTTTCTATCCCTTTTCATTATCAGCTTTGCAATTTAGTATCCATTATTTATGCAACAAATGAAATTCTGTAAAACGTGTCAATGCAGGATGTCCATCGCAGACAGTTTGGCATGTTAAAGGACAATGTAGAAATGCATAATGTTCTTAAAATCTTATAATTTATTTTCTACATTTCCTGACTTTTCATCAATTTGACAACGTTACCTGAACATTCAGTCGAACTGAGCAAGCATTCGATTAATTAATTACATTATTACATCTAGTATCAAGGAAAACATATTTCCAGAATTTAATTTCCTGCAAAGGAGGACATTTGCCAACTTTGAGATATGCTAATACTTGTGTTTAAAATATTTGCAAATGATTTTATGACCATTAATAACACTGCACTTCATCCACATGCAGATCACCCTCTGGAAAAAACTGCCATCTGTTCCTTTCAACAGTATTTTAATAGTATTTATATATGGCTCTACGGACATCCTTCTGTAAGATTAAAATCTTAGATTTGTCACAAAATGGATTAATTTTTGTTATTTTCAGATCTCATTATATTTTTGGCACAAAATAAAATGGGTTTGTGTCATTTTCTGTTCTTTTTACAATTTTGTCACTGATAATGCTTTGTAAAGATAAATTTACATCAAGTATTGAGCCTTGTGATAATTTACTCTTACAGCAGGACAGCACTGATTAGAACTGCCAATTCCACAAAATCAGTTGACTCCTACTCATAAATATCACGGGAGGTGGTACAAGTATTGCTTGTTTCTCATGGTAATTTATAGGCAATTTGGAAAAAAAAAAAAAAGTTGTTTGTTATTTAACTTAACTTGAATGAGACCACATTTACTGATGCTTTAAATTCCTGAGATGGCTTCCATTTAAATAGAGTGCAAATATAAAAAAAAATTCTAACAATGCAGAAAAGCATAATTTATGTCCTTTTGCAATACTGAGCTGTGTAGCGTTTAGAAGCCTCATAACACATAATAAGAAATTATTACCCTAATTTTGCAGATAGAAATTTGGCCAAAAATGGTTGGAGTGACTGGGAGCACAGCTGGTTTTTTGGCAAAACTGTAATTCCCTCTATCCCTTTACCAGCAGCCACTGCTGCTTCAGACCCGCTGAGGTGAACTGGCCACAGGAGTTCTCCTACCAACTAGTCCATAAGTCAGAGCAAACCAGGTTAGGAAAGACGTCCCTCCACTGCTGTGTGAATTTGGTTCATTTTAGGTGCAATGACCTGAATCTGGAGATGCTTCAGCAACAAACAATGTGATAATGGGTAAGTATTTCGGGGCCAATTGTCTATTTGTTTTTCCTGGTTTTGTATCCTTTGTATATGGGTATAATGCAGATTTCTGGCAAATTTCAGTAACTTCTGGCATCACCAGTCCCTGCAGGTGGTAATGTTTTAGCCCACCAAAAGCTGTAAACAGAAAAGGATGCCTATTCATGCTGCAAACTCACGTTAGCTGTGCTCAGACTGTACAGCCACACAGCTGAAAGCATCATGGTCCCCTTTCTCTTTGCGCATGTGAGGTTCCTGGGGGACCCAAGACACATCAAACCAAGCTGGGACATTCACAGCAAGCATGCTGAAATGCGGTAAGTAATGCGCAGACATAGCTACAGACCAACTACTGCTCCACAAAACCGCTAACACTGCACAAGAGACCCATGCAGGTTATATTTCCTTACCGCATGGTTTTTCCAATAATATGGCTAATTCCTTTTTTGCAGGGAATTGAATTCTGAAAGTGTTTTCCTTGATAATAGACATAACAGCATAAATAATGAGTTGTTATTTATGCTGTGGAGCCCCAAGATGAGGTGGATGCTGAGGGGTTACACAGATCCAAGGGGAACTTGAACAAGTTCAAATTAAAATGTGATTAAAATGTCCTGGGCAGCAAATGATAGGACTCTGGGAGCGTATTTGTGGGAGAGTTTCATATAAATTTTGTTATTCTACCCTTTGTGAGTCTTCCTCTTGTAGCTGTATTTTGAGACACGATACGGGAGCAGTGGTTGTGTCTGACCTAAAGCAGCTATTCTTACATTCTCATGTTCTGTTTTAGTCTCTCTGTTTAGTGGTTATCATTCCTCAGATCCTTCCTGTTCATCACTTCTCTACCTCACACACAAATCTGCTCAAAGAATAATTTTGAAATTCTGCTTACTCCCATTTCTCACTTCCTTGGGGAAAAAGAAAGCAGAGTGGGAGTCAAACACATTTAGCACAGATGCTGTCATAACAGAAGCTAAGCCATTTTGTCCTTGATCTGAGGTGAAGAGAAAAAAAAAAAGAAAAAAAAAAGGAAAGCACTGCAAGGCTTGCCTCTTTTGAAAGCAAAAATAAGATCTAAAAGGAAAATTACCATTCGGTTTGAACAATTAAATGTAATAATTGAGAACCCCAAATAAAAGGTCTAACTTTTGAAAATCTGTAAACTCTCTCTGAGGACAACACATGGTGCTTAAAGCACATTATGACTGAAGAAAGCTAATATAAATAGAATTATTTGTGTAAAAAGCCCTGTCAATGAAGTACTTCCAAACCAAAAAAGCAATTGCTTTAGAAGCGCATTCCATGCTCTTCTTCAGTATGACCTCGTTAAACCCCTGAATATTTCAGTGTTGGTACATCTCTAATCCAAATACAGTATTGCAAGGTACAGTGTAAAGCTATCAATGCAGATTGCCAGCACAATAAGATGACAGGCAGAAAACGTGAAAAATGTTACACCTGGATTTAAAGTGCCACAACCCATTGCCTTATATATGCCTACAAAATACTAAATTAAAGGTACATGCTTAAGGGGTAAGTTTTGGCATATTTGAAAAATCAGCCCATGACACAGAAAATAGCTACTTCCCGCACTCCCCCTTATTTCACAGCTGGAACAGCTCACTTGAAAATTTTGCTACCTGTCCATGCCAGTCTGGGTAATCTTTAGCACACACGCACACACACATAAAATCCCAAACTTGATGACAGTAGTTAGTGGGCTCCACTGCATCCTTATGCATCTTACTCTCATCATTACAGTATATATGTAAAAATATTTCTATCTGCAATACTAAATACTGATCTATAAAGTAATATGAAACTATTTACTTGAAGCTAATCAAATACTTCACTTTAAAAAAAGCCCTCTTTGTGAGATTGCCTAATGAGCAGAATACAGATGTGGCTGGCAAAATGTAAAATCAACACACTTGTTACTTTTTTGTTTATTTAAACTTTCTTATATACTTTCCTGCTTTCTGAATATAAAAATGCACCTTCCAGATACACTTTTGCTTTGATCAGGAAGAAATAGTGTTGTTAAAACTAAAAAACTCTAAGTGCAGAGTCCAGTTTAATATAAACAAGGTCTTATTTACGCTATGTTTACATAGCACCTCTGGGGTTTTTTTATCTAATGGTGCAGCATCATGTAAGGCAGCAATGTAAAAAGATAAGAAAAAATGGTTTTATTTGGCTACCCAGCATGCTAAGCAGTGTTCATCCAGAATTCTGAAAAAAGTGATATCCATAGACAACCATAACATTTCTTCCGTTACTCCCTCTTGTGAGTGGAAAGCATGAGATACTGCAGAGGGACACAAAAAAGTCACCACCAGAAAGTCCCCAAGCCTGTGACAAAACCTGGGAAGCAAAATTAGAGCTCTGCATTCACCTGTTTTTCATCCAGCCGGGCAATGCCATATGACAGCAGTACAAACTTGTCATGGTTTAACCTCAGCCGGCAACCGAGCACCACTCAGCCGCTCGCTCACTCTCCCCCCCCGGTGGGATGGGGGAGAGAATCGGAAGACTGAAAGTGAGAAAACTCATGGGTTGAGATAAGAACAGTTTAGTAATTGAAATATAATAATAATAATAATAACAGAACATACAAAACAAGTGATGCACAATACAATTGCTCACCACCCACTGACCGATGCCCAGCCAGTCCCCCTTTGGCCAGTTTGGGTCAGCTGTCCTGGCTGTGCCCCCTCCCAGCTTCTTGTGCACCTCCTCACTGGCAGAGTATGGGAACCTTAAAAGTCCTTGGCTAGTGTAAGCACTGCTTAGCAACAACTAAAACATCGGTGTGTTATCAACATTATTCTCATCCTAAATCCAAAACACAGCACTGTACCAGCTACTAGGAAGGAAATGAACTCCATCCCGCCTGAAACCAGGACAAAACTGCTTTGAGAACTTCTGGAATTGCTTTTTCACTACATTAATGAAGACTGTGGTGCTGCTTTAAAAAAAAAAAAAAAATCCATAATGTATAGTCTTACACTTAATACTTTCATGTTTACTACAATATTCCATTGGCTCTTGAAATAACACAAAAAGTTATTGACTCAGTATATAATAAAACTTCTCAGTACAACATTGCAACAATATTTGGGTCTCATATATGCACACAAAATGATTCATATTTTCAAATAATAATAAGCTTTGTCTTAAGAAAGTCTACTCCTTAATGACTTTAAGAAGTCAGTTAGGCTGCATACCAGCTTGTGCTTAGCCCCAGCTTGATTACCTAGTTTTAAATAATAGGATTACAGGAAACCTGAGACAAAGTTACTTTCATATTTCATTTCATATGTTCATAGCATTATGAATTAATAACAATTGGCCCCTCTGTTTTTCTTAATGTCACTATGAAGGGATGTTGGAACCATTCTCTCAAGATTTTTTTTTTCTTTACGTATCAATTGTGCTTAGCCCCAGCTTGATTACCTAGTTTTAAATAATAGGATTACAGGAAACCTGAGACAAAGTTACTTTCATATTTCATTTCATATGTTCATAGCATTATGAATTAATAACAATTGGCCCCTCTGTTTTTCTTAATGTCACTATGAAGGGATGTTGGAACCATTCTCTCAAGATTTTTTTTTTCTTTACGTATCAATTTTACAGCCAGTTCCTGAAATGGCATATATATTTTTTCCATCAGCCTAATATATTGTAATCAGTTTGGGATTTTATTTGCAGGAAATATATCAGAAAGCTGGCATGAAAGTTCCTGTTTTAAATTATGTACTGTAAGTGTGGTGTCCCTCCAGCCAGAATTTTAAACTCCAAACTTCTTTCTAGACTTGTGTGCTTTAGTCTGTCACTTTGCACAGATATTATGGCAAAGAAGGAGGTGTTAGTGTTTGTTGGTAGTTTATATTAATAATTCTTTGAAGACCTGAAAGCCGTAACTTTGTTCTTTACGGAACATTCACCTGAACAACCTGACCCCCTTACGCTTGCTTGGCCTCGGAGACGCTCGTATCCAAGGAATATGTCCCTACTTCATGCAAAGGAGAACAGCTACAGGCAGAGGGACTGTGAGCATTATCTTCCCTAGTCCAGACCTCATCCCTTTGTTGTTAAAGCCTAAAAAAAAAAAAAAAAAAGAGTTTCCAGTTCTTCCCAGAAGGCAAGGTAATTGAGTGGAAATCTACATTAACTATAACAGCTCACAGAACTGATATGTGAGTTTGGCAGATATGCTTGGAGAACTTCTCCCTGGGTTAAGTACGGACACATAATTGGTAAATGTTTTAAAAACATTTTGCATTCTTGGCATGCCTGCAAACAGATCTTGAGATACTTACGACATATTACTTTTGAATATCTGGGCGTCCACAAATATTGGATGCCTTGATGGATCTGGCAAGAAAGGCATGGGAATTTCAGCTATTAATTTTGTATCACGATGACTATGGGTGCCCATCTCATATACTTCACACGCATTATCTGTCTGTCTATCTACCTATCTACCTAGCTAACTAGCTCACTTTTTGTAGATCTAAGCATGCAGTTGTGAATGCCGATTATTTCTAGTCTTTTGGGCTTCATACAAATAAAAGATGCTTAGCATCTTGTGGAATGGGGCTCCACATGTACACAAAATTTGCTAGCGTAAAAATATCCGTAGAAGGTTGCTACTTACATGATTCCTTCTAGCATTTGACAATCCTAATTAAAATAATGTTTGCAACAAGATGGTGGTTACTGAATTGTTATGGTTGTCTAATCTTGCATCCTCCTTATTAGTGTTGGACAAGTGCCTCTGTAATCAGGCTCATGACAAATTTAAAGGTTAAGACTTTCTACTAAGTGTTTTGGTCTGTCTGTGTTATGTATGGTTGAGGGTTTTTTCAGCCTATGCTTTTTTTGGCCATATGGTATATTTGACTCCTTTTTTTCCCATTAATCTTTCAACAATCCAGACAAATGCAGTTCTGTGCCTCTCCTAGTCTCTTGACCCTTAAACACTGCCGCCTTACAAAGCAGAATTATGGTCTGGTCCCAAGGAACCCAGCTCTTCCTGAAGCAAGACACGGAGGGCAGTCATAGCTGTTGTATGTCTGAGTCCTTTACAAGGTTCAGATGGTAAATATTTAACTACTCCTCTTTGTTGTCTTTCTTTCTGCCTGTAACAGTATTTCACAGAGTGATATTGTCATTCTAGCAGTATGCTGTCACTAGGCTGTACCATCTTTTCTTTTCCTTTTCATTTTTCTGTTTCCTTTTCAATTTGAGGATACTGGCTGTGGCTTATTAAAAGGTCATGTTACCAAGTCTCTTTGCTTTAGCTCTCATAAATTCCCCTTCCCTGTAAAGGTGTCAGATTTATTTTGTCTTTTTATACAAATAGTAATAAAGTTTACTAATAAACATAGTTGGTTTTCTTGTTTGGTTAGAAACATAGGGTTCTTAATATACTTTATGGTATTACATGAATGGACACTATGTTCTACTTCTCAGTCAAATTAAATAAAACATCTTTCCTGAAAGACGTGCTATGTAACTTAAACATTAAGGACAACTCCCACGGAGAGTCTAGGAACCATGACATTTGGGTGGAACTTAGGGAACTAGGTATACGTGCAAAATTGTAGACCAAACAGACACTTAGCAATTGCAAAAGTCAGGAACGGGACCTCATTTTCTTTGCCATGGGTTAAATGCTGCTGCTGAAGGGCTGGTAGGATTTAGAAAAATGGAAGAGAGAAAATCTGCATAATCCAAAGGAAGTACACAGCAAATATTGGCCCCTAAATAACAAGTTGCTTCAGCAGCTTGTTACAAGGTTGATAGCTCATACAAACCCTGAGCTACATGCTCTGGAAATGCCCTGAGCCAGGGTACCCCTCGTAACGACCACCACGCTTCAACAGAAATCCATCCTGTTGTTCATCCTTAATTCATATCGTTCCTTGTTGACTATTTCTGCTCTTTTCCTTTTTCGTTCACATGAGCAATAAGCTATCTAGGGTAGCAATGCAGCACATGAAGCAGTGCCCCTTGGGGAATAAACAAACCTTACTTTCTATTGGTCTGTGTACTTTGCAAACTCCCTTAGGTACGCTTTTAAAATTAATCTATTTCGGTTATGATTTTCCTGATGAAAGAATATAAGTTGAAAGTTTGTCCTTTGAGACTCAGGATCTTTTGTTTCAGATGATGAAGGACTGCCATTTGTTGTCTGCTGCTGGTTCTTTTTGCAATGATTGACACCCAAAAGCTCCCCAAACAGAATAATTTAGAAGAAAAAAGATTCCACAGACAAATATTTAAGCTAAAGCGACAAACAGAAGGAGTACAGTTTGTAAAAAAAAAAAATCAAAAAAGGAGAAAGAATATGAGAGGCTTTGTATTCTTTTGTATTAGCTTTAATCTATCAACTTTAAGACTTTAAATCTGATATGGGTCCCATTCAATAAGATATTTAAGCAGTACCAGCAGTGCTTAAAGTAAGACACACACATGACGTGCTCAGCGTTATAAAAATCTCGTCTCAAAAGATAAACAATTTTTGGCCTTTTTTTCTTCCCTGCTCCATGTTCTGTTTCAAAGGAGTTACTGTCTAGCCTCCTCTTCCATCACCAGGCACAATTATTACAGTACTCTTTCAACTAAAAAGAAATGATACAGAAGTAATGTGATAGCCTGGTGACCAAGGCAGTGACAAATGAAATGTTTTTAAGAGTGACCATTCACTATAAATTTCACTTCTAGTGTATGTTGTATATTAGACCTTGTCAGTAAGTAAATCTTGTTATATCAGAAATCTAATCATTGCCAGAGTCCTTTTGAAGCCTTAGAGAAACTTATTAGCAAAGGATTTATGGCAACTCTGAACTGCTTTCAGAAAGGTACATCACATTTGCAGCTGGGACCCAGCGTGTATAACAGCTGTCCTGACAGTGTCCTTGTACTATACTGGTGTCATCCTGGCAGCTCTTTAAAACCTAAAAGCATCTGGTTCACATTTAATTTTTGTACTCAGATGACTTATCTGCATTACATTTTAGAGTAGGATGTTTCATTCATTATTTATTGTACATCGAGGTTCAAAAACCAGCAACTTTGGGTATGCCACAAAACCCTCACCCGTAGTATGAGCTGTTTACAGGACAACATATAGACATACATTTTTTGGTAAATCACTCCAGGTAGACTGAAAAACAAAAGCAGAGTTTTCATTGTGTATTTATGCAAAACTGATTGAGCAGATTAAATGCTTGAAAACAACTGCATTTCGTACTGGAAAATTGCCATTACTGTTCTGCTAATGCTCTGACAACTTACAGCGTATGTCTAAGTTGAATGCATCGCTAACTCTGACATGCGAAGTCATTCCCTTCCCCTGTCATGGGCATAATGTGATGCTAACAACAGCCAACGCACGTCAGCCTTGTTTTGTTAAAAGCGAATGATCAGCATGAAATACTATAATTTCTTAATTTTATTTTTGAAGACGAGTGTCTGGTACCAACTACAAAATTGGGAAAGAATGAATAAAAGCCTGTTGCCTCCTCACCTGTTGCCTCATAAATCTGAAGACCATTTCCAATTCTCGTTGTACAGGAAAACGTATTTCAGATAAAGTAATTCCACAAGCAAAATGGTGATGTGAGGGAATTTGAATTTTGCAAGTGCCTTTTGCATTATTTACAGATATTGACAATGCACCTGGAAGAAACGGAGATTTGGGGAACTAGCATTTCAGCTTGTAGAAAACAGAAAAATCTTAAGTTAGCAGACTGGCTGAAGGGCAGCTGAAAAACCATAAATTCTTTACTAGCGATACCTCACAATCACCTACACTTAAATAAGTTCTTGAAGAATCTTAAGCAAGTTCTTGTGTTATTTTGCTACAGCAGCATAGCAAAAAGATGGATGTATAGCAGCATTATATTGATTTACCAGTATTCCTGTGACAAACACCCATAAATTCCAGACATGCTACGGATACCAGTTTCCCAACATCTCCTGACATCATCAAAGATGATGACTGTGTGATCTTTTTCTTTTTCTCATATTATTAAAAATCATTAACAACACATAAAAGCCATAATTGCAAAACTGTTGCAAAACCATGGATGCATTTGCATTTTCCAAGTTTATGAAATGAGGTGTTTATGTTTGGCCTTCATTCCAGAAAGAACCCAGTTCAACAAAGCGAATCTAGAGGAACTGTTCCCTTTTTTGTCAGGCAGTAAACGAGTTTCGATCATTAAGATGAGTCCAAACAATTTTATTCTTTTTATTCAAATAGAGAATTAAATCTAATATATAATTTATACATAAATTAATTTTATATGTAATATATGTTAAATGATGATAAAAATAAATGATAAACCCCAGGAATTTATCATATATTCTTAAAAGACACATTTCACATCCTAGGAACTGATATTTCAGGATGTGTAAATGAAAAACAGTATCTTGGATTACACAAAGTGGCATGCCTATTTGACAGCAGAGAATTCTGAAATTCATGGTATATACCTTCAAGCTGCATTTCCGGGCAAATAACTGCCCTGTGTTAGCTTCCTAGCTCTCATTTTGAACTAGGTTTTATTTGTTTTAAACAACAAAATATTGCTCATCTCATCTTTTCTGACATCTGTCATGCTGACAATGTCCATTACTGGTCAACCATTCCCAGTTTGAGATTAGAAAATTATTGACCTACAATTTATTTCTGCAAGCATGTGAACTATCTTCCATATTCCAATCTACCTAAGTTACAACTGTTCTTTGAATAAAATAGTGGAAGAGAGTACCTAACTCTTTGAACTGTAGATTGCAAACTGCATCAAGTTGTCCACAGAAACGTTTTTATTCATGGACTATTCAACCATTTTAGAAAGAATTTTTTTTTTTTAGTTACAGAACTCTACTTTCTACAATACTACATTAAAATTCACAGAATGCTTGAGTATAAATTTCAGGGATATATATTTCCAGGGATATATATCTCTCCAGCTATATCGCTGGGAGAGATTAAACTGAATATACTGTTTTAAAAAGGCATTTTAAAGTTCTTAGGGAAAACAATGTTTATGTTGGAAGAAAATATAACCTGAAGGTGCAAATCATGAATATCCTTCACTCAGCAATATAATGTGACTGACTAGAGCAGCAGAAGACCAAGATGAGATTTCCTGTAGTTTTTGTTGTCTTCATACAATATTGAAGCCCAGCACGACTTTTATAGTTGAGTCATGAAAACACTTGCGAAGGACAAAGCTTTTTGCCCTTCCTCTCTTGAGGATTTATTACCCACAGGGTATTCGAGTTATTTTATTCTGGCTGTAGGAAAATACCAAAAATTTTTCATCTTTCTCCTAACCTTGATTTTTTTTTCATTTCCGAGCCACTTAAAAGTTTTGCCAGGGCTCCTTGAATTAGCCCGGTTTATAAAAAAGAATTATGGATATATGAAGAGAAACAGAAATACAGCTGCTATGGGGGAAAAAAGTGTCCGGCAACTGATGTTGTTGTTTTCCTTATGTTGGCTCTTCCTCCGAGGAATCCATGCGGAGTGGCACTGATGCTCTCCCTGGAGCATACCGCTCCTCCTTTCAATCCCTGCACTGATAAACTAGTGCTTAAATGGCTGCACAATCTTCTTTAGGGAATGGAAGGCATTAAGGGAAGAAAGAGACACTCTAACTAATTCTTCTCCAGAACAAAACAGAAAATGATTCACTCTTTGAAAGAGCTAACTCTGTTCTGAACCTTTTGTGCACAATTGTTTGAAGGCCAAAGTGCTCGATGTCAAAGCAGTAAAATTCCTGACAGGGGACATTACAGCGGTTGTTAATCGCCAAAGGGCTACGTATAGGCAGCCCTTAGAAAAGATATACACACGCAGTATCCCTGTTACTGTCACGGCATGTACTGTATAAAATTTACTGACCCTTAGTTGTTAAAAGCCCTGTGATCCAGAGCCTGTTATCTGTGTGCAGACAGGAATAAAGCAGGGAGACGTGGTTATGCCTTTAGGCTGATCGGCTGCAGGGAAGCTGGCGGGAGCTGGAGCTGGGGAGGGACATCTCCCTTGTGCCCGTACATCGCTCTGCTGGCTGAGCAGGCTGAGCGCGCTGGATGAAATCAGTGCGGGCTGTACCCTCGGCAAGGAAAGAGAACATCTGACGGAGCAGCACGTATTGAAACAAACGTAATCCATTGATGCGAACCCTGGGATTGTGCATGATCTAGGCTTACACTTCCCCAGCTAAAGTGTAGATATTGCTTAATATTAAAATAAATAGAGTTATGCATAGTTACTTCGTAATAAAATAGTTCCATAGTGCTTTGATAGCCATAATGGTAAGAACTAAAGGTAACATTACAGAGGTGCATAATTCACATTAAATCTGAAATATCATTGTTAATTATTTCCTTGCCATCTCACTGCAACTGCAGAACAGATAATATGACTTTTCTAAAATTTACAACTATCGGTATTTGTACTGACCTCAGGACAATAATCCAGATACACCAGTTGTCTTTTCCACCCCCATAAATACAGGTGCTTAGACAAGTCAGCTTTCCCCAAAATAAACACCTACATTAGGGAGGTTAAATCTAGATTTAAACTAAATAAGTAAACCTGAAAGTTAAAACGGTAAAAACTTAGGAAAACTCAAAGCCTACTTTACCCAGGTCCTGAGTTTTAAGCAATTTCCTTTGTTATTTTAAAAACATATATCTTTCACCAGCTGTTGGTACCATTCTTACTGTCGTGATACACTAGTTGTTTTATGTGCCCTCTGTTTGGGACTGGAATTACCCTACAGGCTGGTTATCCACTTCAAAGACTGCAAGCTCTTCCTGACTGAACTCTTACCATGATGCCACTGAGACTGACTTGCCTAGCTTCTGCTCTTCACAGGGAAAGCAGTCTTGTTGCAAACCAACTTCATTCGAAAGTATTGCAGAGCTAATAAATTCCGTAATTTCTCACAACAATTTTAGTAAGGTTAGTTAGTTCAAAGTTTTGAACAAAAGAAAGAAAAAAAATAGATTTTTTTGCCAGATTTCAGTGATTTTGTAGTTCCCTGGAGCTATTTCAGTGACCTGATAAAAGAGAGGACCTCAGGTCTGTTCATTTGGCTTTTCTTCCTTTGGTCTACACTTTCCCCTCTACACTCCCTTGATTTTTGGCCAGCTCCGGAGAGCCGGAAAGCTGGTGGCTGGTGCCCTACTTCGTAAAGCTCCCCAGCGACATGCACAGCCTATCAAGGACTACAGGAGGTTAAACACCCGCGTAAGTCTTTGCAAGACCCAGGCCCTACTTTATTTTCCTGATTGTGCCTCTTCATAATGTGTCATGAAGAGGGCAGTGCAGTGCAGCTCCTGAGACAGAGGCACCTAATGCCATCGTAGACATCCTTGGGTACCCCGCCCGGCTTCCCCATCGAGTTCTGGTGGTGCGTGAATCTACTTTGAGATCCACGTCAGTGTTCTACGGTGGATGTCTCAGATACAACAAGTGATCTCAAACGGTACTAGATATATCATGTTTAGGCAACTCAATCATGCCTCCAAAGTTTGTTGTTTTATTGCATGGATCAGTAACATAACAGTGTTACACTTAAAAATCCTGTTAGGGACAAAAGGGAACATGAATTTTATGTGGATCCAAGTACTTACCGCTACCCTAAGGTCCTGACAGTCTAATGCAATGAGCATTTTCTATTAGCCCAGTTACAGTGCTGTTACCACTCACAGTCCAAATGAATACAGAAAAAATCTCATTAATAATCTATTTTAAACTATTTAGCAATACATTCGCTTTCTAGTATCTACCCCTTTTCTTCAGTGTTATGCTCACCCTTGGGGGTGTCCCTCTGGGTCCCAAGGTCCACAGTGCCCATCAAGAAATTTGGAGGGGAAGGTATTACATCAACTTGTTAGTAGCATCCTGAGGGCTTCGCTGGGAGGAGTGTGGCATTCATGGTGGGGTTTCTCTCTCTTCAGTTTTGGATCTGCCCAGGGCTATTATTTCATGTTTTCTTAAGGTAATCTGCTCACTTGTACTTTTTTCCCCACTGCATCCCAGCTACAGCTTGATGATCCTCACCCCTTCACTGTTAAAGACACACAACAGCCTCCCACAGCCCCGGTTATTGGAAAAGGTCTTTTGCTTGTTATGCAGGAACTGCGCAGGTTTGCTAGACCTTTACCACATTTGGCATGCACAGAAATAAGCTTAAACAAGGTAGGTAATAGTCTTCTGACAGACAGACAATCGCTATCAAGCTACAGCTTGATGATCCTCACCCCTTCACTGTTAAAGACACACAACAGCCTCCCACAGCCCCGGTTATTGGAAAAGGTCTTTTGCTTGTTATGCAGGAACTGCGCAGGTTTGCTAGACCTTTACCACATTTGGCATGCACAGAAATAAGCTTAAACAAGGTAGGTAATAGTCTTCTGACAGACAGACAATCGCTACCGCAGCTGGAAACAAGCTAAAATGAACTCCGGCCAAGGCGAGTCCAGGCAAGTCCCGAGGCCAGCACTGGTGACTTAATATACAGCATGTGGCCTTTAGTAAAATCGGAAACAATCATAGTTGCTGAGTTGCAACAGTGGCTAGCACCCAAGTTTTGATCCGCTTCCATTTTGTCAGATTTCTCTACAGCATTTAAAGTTAGACAACCAGGCTCTTGGTGCTGTAAGAGCACTGGCAGATGGAGAAACAGATGTAAAAGTGGTCAAAGGCAGAAACAAATCAGGAGTTAAATGAAGGGAAAAGCACGTTAAAGGGATTTTTGACACTTACAAAGCACAAGAAAGACTCAGGTAGTTATCCAGTTCAGTCCCCGAGTCCTGTGGGTACATATTTATAGCTGTTAGACTTCAAAAATAAATGCATACATCTGGGAGTTTGCTACAAACCTACTGCATATACTTTTTTGAAGAAAAAAAGAAGAGTTTCTTTTCCTCTGAAGGATTGCAGCACTTGCTCATGACCCAGTTGTATTTTCCGGAATTAGAACCCCAAAGAAACTAAAACCATAAAACCATGCTGTGAACAGCAGATGCGAACACGGAGAAGGCAGGTGGGGAACACGGCCAGTTGTCTTCAACTCAGGAATTAGTTTGCGGTTGATCTGGGCATTTTTGAAAATAAATAAATGGGACCAGAGTATTTGGAAGAGACGTCATGATCTACTGAAGTTACTTCACGTTAGTCTGTCATTAAAATGATAGTGGATACTACTCCTGTTCAGTTTTCCTCTGTTCTAAGAATATTCTATTTTGTGTCTTAGAACTGGTTAAATTGCTGGTCTTTCTGCTACTAAATATATATACACAGCTCCTAAAGTATACCCTACAGTAGCTGCAGGTTTGTATACTAATACTTCACCAATATTAGGTAATGCCTTACTGCACCACTGAATTCAAGGGATGAATCTGAGACAAACAGAAACCAAGTTAAAACCTCCCCTTTACTAGGAGGTTTTCACTGGCACATTTACAGAAAAAAGATCAAAATATTCCAAAAACTTGAATTAAAATCCCTTTTCCAAATAATTCTGCCTCCCAGCTTCGTTACGATAACCAACTATTTACATATTAAGGCACACAGGGTTTATGAGGGATGGAAGATACTGTAACCTCCAGAGGAAAGGCATTAGGTACTCTCAGAGAAATTATAGAGAATTTATGTGGAAGTGGGTCTCAGCAGGAACAGCTTTGACCAAATATAGCATCCTTGTTGGGCCAGAGCCGACTGCACTGATTGGTGTGGTTGTTACTACAGGAAACTCTCTCCAGTAGTCCTCCCTACTCAGTGCATCACCAGTTTCAATCCCTTTTTCCAAAATGAAATTACGTCATTGTCTTCATGGGCATAGCCTGTATTAAAGATGATGAGAGTCACACAAGATTATGAAACAGCATAATTATGGTCCTGGACAGCGATGTATAATTTCAAAGAAAAATAAATCTCTGGAGCGCAAGTTCAGAAAGATCCTGGAAATAAACTTCTAAAGTCATTTTTGTGGGCTTGTTTCCTTGAGTGCTAAACACATTTTTTTTTCCTTCAAATTTTGTGAAAGAATTTGTTTTTCCCCAAAATTCTTCCAGCACATGTACTGGCAAATAAATGTTTCACATAAGCTGGTTTACCTGGAAACTAAAATTTCTTCTATTGGCACATGAAGACCGTTATTTACAGTAGAATAATATATATAACACTATAGCTAGTATTTTCTCTATAAAGGTTACAATATAAGGTAG
>NW_008794447.1:100188-104384 GCF_000699145.1 Aptenodytes forsteri | reverse complement strand
AGTGCATGTGTTTTTCTGTGAGGGTAAACTAAAACTAAAATCTAACATGACTCAGACACCCCTAAGGAGCCCTTCAAAGAGTGCGTAACTAAAGAGATGTGACACAAGTCAATCTGAGATTGACAATACTTCCTGACAGCCCAAATTTTCATTAAATTCTTTTCCAAGGCCTTTCCAGTTATTATTAAAAGCCTGTTTCACATATTACGTTATTAAAAAGTGCCATTTTAACAAGAAGAGAGACAGTAATTAAGCTAATACTTTACATAGAAACTTGCGTAAACCAGAGTAAAGTACGTGTAAAAGGAATCTCAGGTCCCAGAAGTTTATGAATTTCTTATAAATAAAGCTCTTTTTTCTGTGCTTTGTTCAGCCAAAGCCCCTGTGGAAATTTGGGGTTGAGTTGCGGAGGTTTCTTTTTTTTCTGATTCCCATGTTGGATTTGTGATGATATCTATTTTTTTTGTACAAACTATCATGGGGAGTTTAACTGTAACAGGAACTGTGGAGCTGATCAAAACTTCTTACATCAAAGTCAGTGAAAAAGGAAAACAGAACACGGGGATTCTATGCAAAAAAAGAAATGATTTGCACCCTCAGAGTCATTTGAAACAGCTATGCCAGTAGGACTGCCTATCACATTTTCATTAAGTGGACTCAAACAGTTTCCTAAATAACTAATTCTTATCTCCCCACTCCTTCTTATGAAAGATATGACTTAGGAAATTTGAGAAAGCAGTGTGAGAGCAAAATGCCTCCATATAAGAAGATTTCTTGGTTTTCTCCTACCGATTTCCTTGTCCTGTTAAAATCACTCCCACAGCTACTTCAAAACCTTCCTTTCTCTTCCTCCACGAGGCCCTTTGTTTCAGTCTTCTGCCACTTTTATGACCACATACCTGCAGTCCAGGCAATGACTTAGGAAATTTGAGAAAGCAGTGTGAGAGCAAAATGCCTCCATATAAGAAGATTTCTTGGTTTTCTCCTACCGATTTCCTTGTCCTGTTAAAATCACTCCCACAGCTACTTCAAAACCTTCCTTTCTCTTCCTCCACGAGGCCCTTTGTTTCAGTCTTCTGCCACTTTTATGACCACAGACCTGCAGTCCAGGCGTCACCGCAGTGGTTCGGAATAGGGCTAGACTCTGCTTAAAGTATGATGACAGGGCTTGGGATGCAACAGGAGGCTGTTGATGGACACTGAAAAATGAAGGAAAACTGCTTTTAATACACTTGAAATTAAAAGGAGCGGGTTGTAACTTTTCCACTGAATAGGTATGTTTTTTGTCAATTTTGAGATATTTTCCTAGATGCACATATGTCGAAGTATATTTCGCTGTTTTAAAATTTCTGGATTTTTAAGACAATTTTACTTGCTTTTCTGCGCGTATGTGTGACAATGTTCTGAGTATATCAGGACTAAACCAGAAAAACAGAGGCTGTCTTTTATCTCCCACTAACCTGTAGAGACATTTATACCTCAGTCAGTATTAAGGTAACTGAGCGTATTAAGGTAACTGAGAGTTTCAGGATACCATTAAATAATAAGCAAACATAGCTGACAGACCTAAGCTTAGAGGGACAGAGGGTTCTGTGCTCAGTAATAGCAAGCAGACGGAAAATCCTCAAGTTATTTTTGTAAACTCTGTCTTGAAATATATGGAACCGAGCTCTGCCCTTGTATATGCATGTCTAACTCCCAGAAATTTCACTTCTACTTGCATGTCTGAATATATCAGGAAAGAACTGGACTTTATATTCCCAGCTAGAAAAATTATAACATTTTTCCTGCAGTGAAACTGAGAATGATCTGCTGTCTTAAAGGAATTTGTCTGTTGGTTTTATGAAGAAATCTTGAGAGAAAGAAAATCAGATGGTAATTCCACTAATGACAAATCCTGGTGATTTCAGCTTTTTGAAGAGCCAGGCAATAAATTAGTTACTTGGTCAAAGAACTACTCTGGAAATGGCAAAATCCTCAGTTTTAAAATGTTAAATGTGGAAGGTGAATTTCACCAGGAAAATGAAAAATGCCCAGCTAATCTCTATGTCCTTGTATTTAAGGTAACCACGTAAAGTATCTTCTATTGGAGTCTAAGGAGGTGCCACTGTGCTGTTCAGATCATATTCCACATATTTTGGCAGATGTTTCCTTAATTCAGTTTTTGAATTGCAAACAATGTTATAACCACTGAAACTACAGTTCCCCACAGCGGTAAGGTATAAGCAAGGTATTCTGTGAGTGCGGGAAGATATTATTATACCTCTTTTTTTTTAATCAATTCTAAAACAATTCAAAAAATACTAATTGTAAGGCAGATAACATGGCATGAGGATTGCCGTGTTTACATAGGCTGGTCTGTAGCACCATTGCTGAAAATTAATGACAAGGACAGACCTAAGCGTACAGCACGTTTATATCTAATACTTCAGTAGATATCCGTGGTATTACTGTTTTGGTTATCCCCACTGACTTCCCAGCACGAGCCCATCTCTTTATCTTTCAGCTGAGACATCTGTGGAAAAACCACCAAACCACACACACAAAAAGTTGAGAGGTCTAGTATTCATAAATAACACCACTATGTTACAATAAATACCATCTTTTGATCAGCCTTTTTCATCACATATAAAACACAAGGCACCATAAGCCTTTGCTCAGCAACGGAATGTTTTCCTGTTCTTTTGAATACGAAACACAAATCACACACATTGCAGAAAAGGCTAGATGTCTTTGTGTGTTTTGCTAAACATAAACCAGACCCACGGCTATCATACTTTTATGAATGTACCTGGAAAGATGAGCGCTGGAGCCTATAGTGTTTATTTATAACACAGTAGCTTGTTATTGTGAGTGATATTCTAGCTTTATTCTTCTACATTCTGGAGGAAAACAAGAAAAAGAAAACTACTTATAATTGTGATATACAAATTATGTACACTTAAAAAATGTTTAAAACACATTTCAGTTCTAAAAAACCTGAAACAAAACTCTTAGCAAAAATGTGTGTAGCTTTGTATCTGTATAGAGAATCTTGCATCAGACTATATTGTGGAGATTGTATATGAAAGCAATTTATGAGCAGAAACATTTCAGAAACAACCAATAGATTAGTATTTGGTGGCAGATTACCAAGCAAAGAATTATCTTACCAAAAGATATATTTTTTTTATATATATGCAATATATATATATATACAAACACGTATTTTTATATATGAACATTGCTTATATTTATTTGATCACGGAGAGGTTCCAATCACTGGAGCACTTTAATAAAATGGGGACACAACTGGCAATGGAAGCTTTTAATTAACAGAGAAAGAGGCAGTTTAACAAGCATTCCAAAATCTGTAGAGCTTCATGTTCTTAAATCAAATTTATGTACCCATGTAAGTATATGCCCTTTTATATACCCTTTGTGTGTTTAATTGGTTAAAACATTTTGAACAGGCCATAGCAGCGTTTTGCCAAATATATTAGCTGCGAGTGGTGTCATGTATCCGGACTTCCACTATTTGATTAAATAAACTAAATGACACTAGAACAGCAGAGATTAAAATAGGTCTTGTGTGTTTTTCCAGAATGGTGCTGCTGAGTCCCAGCATGGCAGTGTTCATACTTATATATGTCTTCCCTTAATGACAGCAGCAAGAGATTCACTGTTAGGAGTTGCTTTTATAATGTGAATAACAAAAAATAATCAGTGCTTTCACACTCGTACAACAATACTTTCCTTGAAAAGAAAAATCGGTATATTCTCTTTAAAAAAGATCAGTAGGTTTCCCTTTCCTCTGGACAGTAAAGGCAGAGTATATTTACTTTGAACCAAGTATATGCTGCCAGTTACATGGCTTCTGGAGTGGCGCTGTCTCACAGCTGGCTGGGAGAGTTGGTGGAGTGGTGCAGATGTATCTGCACATCTGTGCAATGCGTGATACAACTGCACGTCAATATGCTACAGTGATCCTGCATTTGTTTCTTTTCTTTAGGAAACACTGTCCTTTGAAAAAATGTTGTCTCTCCTTGCCTCCTAAAACTCTCAGTGATTGCCAAGTATACCAATATACGCAAGACGGGCAAGTAAGCCTTCTCTCATTGTGCTGGTTTTGGCTGGGGTAGAGTTAGCTTTCTTCATAGCAGCTTGTATGGGGCTGGGTTTTGGATTGGTGCTGGAAACAGCATTGATAACACAGG
>NW_008794447.1:57693-98149 GCF_000699145.1 Aptenodytes forsteri | reverse complement strand
CAGCATATAAAGCTGGGGGAAGAAGAAGGAAGGGGGGACGTTTGGTGGCATGGCATTTGTCTTCCCCAGTAACCATTACCTGTGATGGAGCCTTCCTGGAGATGGCTGAACACCTGCCTGCCAATGGGAAGCAGTGAATGAATTCCTTGTTTTCTTTGCTTGCTTAGTTGCTGGCTGGGGTTTAACCATGACAGTCATGAATACTAGGACATGAGAGGAAAAAAATAATTCACCTGGACATGAATATGTGTTTAGGTAAACAAAAACCCTAAGTCTGAGAAGGTACCTCCCGAGCGCGCCAGCCACTGAGTGCCAGGTGCTGATCAGTGCTTTCAAATTAGCCAACATTTTCATGGGGAACGCTGTGCTGCTAGCTTACTGATGCTACTTAGGAACTGGTAATGCTAATTCAGACCTGGTTTCACACCATAGACTTTTCCACCACAGTTTCTGTAAGGCCAAACAGGAAAATTCCTGATCAGAGCCTTTGTAAGCCACAAAAGCCAGCATCCCTCCTTTGGGTCCCACTGAACCTTGTCCCCATCATGGCTGGTGCACACATTAGGACCAAAAATTAATTAACTAGAAATTACAGAGGGACAGAGTCAAGCAACGGAAAACCAAATTTCAATGAAATTCGGATCAGAAAGCATACAGTTACCCAGACAGAGTATTAGGTTTAGGGCTGCTTAGAAAGCTCATCTGAGTAGTCCCAGCTTAAAGTTAGGGAACGGCTGAAGGTTTCATTTCAAAAACATCACCCGTGTGCACTGAGCCCAACAATGATGATGGAGAGAAGAGAAAAGCTGACAATAAAGATGTGATACTACGTTACACAGTGAAAAATACAAAATGCCATTCACTGGATAATAGAAACCTAAACTGGGGTGAGGACAAGGGCAAGAGCTGACCTTGACCACGTAGAGCAACAGTGAGACTGAGAAAGGGAAGTGAACATTGATGGAAATTTTGTATTTTTCCGTAAAGGGATTCAAACTGTTAACACGACCACTAACTTCCACTAAGGGTTACATGCAAAAGCAGAGCAAATTCACATGTCCTGGTTTCAGCAGGGATAGAGTTAATTTTTTTTTAGTAAGCTGGTACAGTGTTTTGGATTTAGGATGAGAACAAAGTCGATAACGCACCGATGTTTTAGTTGTTGCTGGGTAATGCTTACACTAGCCAAGGACTTTTCAGCTTCCCATGCCCTACCGACTGAGAAGGCTGGAGGTGCACAAGAAGCTGGGAGGGGGCACAGCCAGGACAGCTGACCCCAACTGGCCAAAGGGACATTCCATACCATGTGATGTCATGCTCAGTACAGAAACTGGGGAAAGCTGGGCGGGGGGGCCGCTGCTCGGGGACTGGCTGGGCATCGGTATTTTATTTCAATTATTAAACTGTTTTTATCTCAACCCACGAGTTTTTCTAACTTGTGCTCTTCCAATTCTCTCCCCCATCCCACCGGGTCAGGGGGAGTGAGCAAGCGGCTGCGTGGTGCTTAGTTGCCGACTGAAATTAAACCACAACAACATGCAAACCCCCCAAACCTCGAGCTGGTTTTGAAGTCATTTCACTTCCTTTCTCTACAGTTTTCTTCAAAAATCCATACTTTCGTACAGAGCTACTGCTGTGTTTTCAGTATCTCAGGGGACACAATACAGCATCCGAGATCACTTAAAAAGGCATCTTTGTATTGATACAAGCTAGTGTAACTGCAACAAGTGCCTTTTCCTTTCCCTTTCACAAACCCAATGGGAACCAGAGCCACAAAGCAGCATTTTTGTCACTGAAAACATGCCTCAGGGAACCACCGCGCTGCCACCCACAGCCTCCATGGTAAGCTTGAGATCCCGAAACCAGAGCCATAAATATTGTGCCTTTGCATTTAGGACTTCAGAAGTAGGTGTTCGTGTATTTCACAGGGAATTGATTTAGCTCCGAAGACAGGTACTGAAGATCTGCTTGCTTTAAAGGCTGAGGCAAGCAGACAAGCCACGGTTCACACTGCAGTGTCACTACCGGTGACTCCATTGTGATTACAGTATCGAGTATTTTTTTCCATTGTCGATGCCTCGCTGAGAAGCTTTTCTTCAAAACCTTAGGGAAGTACATCCTACTATTCTATAATGTAATTGCTAAGGTAACATGGCTTATGACATAGCTACAATAGTCTCAGTGTCTGAAAAATAACACATCTCGCTAAAAAGATTAACCTGAGTTGAACCAAGCATGTGAAAACTACTAGATTTTTTTCTCCCAAATAGAATGATTTCTTTCTTCCTCAGGATAGAGTTTTGTTAACTGAATGCAGGTATATTTCCCAAACACCACAGCTATATCGCTTTCTTGTTTAAATTTTTCTTATTGTTCATAAAATATTAAAAGTATTGTCTTCTTTAACACTTCTGCAAATGTTACTTTCTTCTGCAAAGCCCCCGATATTTTTGTTAGTGTTTTACTATTTTATAAAAAAAGACATAATAGTATAATAATTTCCTGATAGAATGCTGCTTTCACATAGTAACCCAAATTTCATAGCTTAGCAGAATTGGCAGGGTGAATATTGTCAAGTGTGATCCGTCCCAGTTAACCCAACATAATATGAAATTCCATTAGAGAAAAATGCAGCCTAAAGAGAGGACACCTAAATCATATTCAAAGCCTCTAAGACAAGACTCATTATGACATTCTGGCTTAGCAAAGGCTCTTTTGAACACCTGTGAACAGGCGAGAATTTTTTGTAGGATTTCGTTCGTTCAAAGGAATAGATTTAAAGCTATCCAGAGAGGAGAGCAAAGTTGGTAGGTTTTGTAAAGAGCTTTCTGAGAGGAAGAGAGTTTGCCTCTGTAACCGGATTTTTTAATTTTTTTTTTTAATTTTATTTGAAGCTCCTGAAGGAGGAAGTGCTTATCTTGAAGGGTTCATGCACACACTCCTAGAAATCTCTCTCATAGCTAATTATTCTTTCCGAGTGCTATATCTTTGTAGAAATATATTAACTTCCCTTATTCTTTTTGTGCTACAACTTGGATTGGCTTAGTCAAAAATGTCTTCTGCTGGGTTTTAACATTTGAAAAACTGTATTCCCCCAAACAATTATAATTTAATAATTCATTAGAAAATTTTATACCTGTAGACTTGCAAACTATACTGAGGAACAGAAGCTCTACAGAATCTTTAATCCATCCATTTCTAAAAATTGACGTGATCTTCATTCATGCTACAATACATTAGTTAAGAATGAAACAGAGTTTCACATTGTATACCACGGAAGTTTTATAATTACTTTTTATTACTTAAAATGTTTTTAGAATGTTTACTTGCATGGGAAAATTTCAAACAAAGCTAACTACAGATTTGTATGTGTGTGCTTGACGAAGCTTGGTAAGGGTTATGAGAAGGTAATTGGAAAAGAAGTAAGCTTTAACTAACATTATAAAATTAATTTAAAAAAAATAAAACTTTTAAAAATTAATTTCCTCTTGATATGCATTTTTGGAACATCCTCAGTAAACTAAGTACTAGATATTTTTTCCGCTATCTTGGCATTAAATAAAAGATGAAGAAACATAAATAATAATATCTATCCTCCTGATATGCTACATTGTTATAGATCAGTTCTTCTCAGTCTGATTACTGGAATCTGAATAGAAATCTATTTAAACTTATTTCAATATCGTGTTGGACTTTGCCTTTTAAAAATTTTATGTGGATCCGAATGTGTCCCCTAACTGCTCTGTTTAGCGGCTCCATCCACAGCAGCTAAATACAAGCAGTGACACACAGCAAATACAAGCAGTGACAAATATTCCAGCCATACTCCATCACGCAGCCTCACTAGCAGGCTGCTGTCTGCTCTGGAAAGGTCTTGCAGTAGTGTCCAGTGAAGGAAGGCTGTCTGCACAGTATTAGGGCTAAGTCCACAGACAGAAGTAGACCTCCAGAGCAAGAGAGTCATTGTGCAAGGAGCTGATGGTCTCACTGCAAGCTTTTTGGCAGATTTCTCTTCTGGCCAGCCTAGTTATGTAGAACGGCTGCCTAGTAGGGGCTGACAGTTATAAGGTGCACTTGTGGAGCACATCTTTTATTTTACTTCCATATGCCAAGAATACAGACTGTGCTCTCCAAGGCCACTCCCAGATATTTACCAAAGCACGCTTAAGCAGATGTGATTGATATACACTGTAAGAGTGCACCGCTAAACTGAACGAGAGCATTGGTAGAGACATTTCCTAAACTGATACCGCTGCCAGATGTTAAAATCAACTTGGGCTCAGCAAATTTTTTTTGGAAAGCAGGTATATCTGATCCAAATGCATCTTGACTTTCTGTTAATCAGCCTACCTTGTTCTCTGGCAGACTATATGGAGAATCGCACAGACTCCCCCCCTTCCAAGGTAGTTTTTGCATAGAATTTCTGGATTTTTTAAAGATCTATTCCTGAATTAAAGTCCTGAAATCCTCCATGACATTTAATTTCTGTTCCCCACCCAGATTTCCTCAATGCCACATTGCAATTCAAAAACTAAGAGATCAAATTCTTCCCTTCTATTCTGTAGGATGTGGCTATGTGCAAAGATTTTGAAATAAATATTAAATAGAATATTAAATCTTTCAGCACTATTTCATTGGAGCAAATACATGCTCATTATCCACATATTGGCTAATAATAAGCAGCATCTTAACAGATCCTGACCAATCTTAATTGGAACATACACATGTATCTCTAGCCATATTTCATTTGATATTCTTTTTCTTCCTTTTTCAGACAGTAATTAAGAAAAGAACCATTGAATAAAAATGTATTCAATAAACATTAATGTATTTTAAATACAATGTTCTGCACATAATATGGACAATTCAGATGGAAAAAAGCTGATATTCATCTGTCTCATCTGGGATTTACTTTGTTGATGATTATGGACACAACTCTGCTGGATACTGGCACGGAAAATATAGAGAGCACTGGGAAATCAGCCTTGGAGAGGTCCAGAGAGGAGCAGAGAACGAGGTGATGAAGAATACTAGAATGAATATTGTGCATGGATGATGTCTTAAAATGGCATACGAACAATTTGAACAGTCTGAGAGAAATGCATGTGGCAGAGATTACCTAGATATAACCAAATGTGGTTGACAGGGAAGGGTTGTTTGTGAAAATTATTACTATGATTAGCAATATCACTTTTTTATCTTAAGTCTTTATTTAGCTTCTATGGGCAAATTCATACTGATTGAGGGAAAAAAAACCCTGTGGGATAATCTCAAAGTTGCCCCAGTATCTTAAGCATCATTTGACACAGACAGCCATTTGCGGGGAAGATCTTTTTAGGGTAGCGGGATGAATACGCTTTGATTGTAACTGGTAATTCAGATGACAGCAGCAGTTATCTACACAGCCTCAGTATCCACTGCTTTACATCTCATTTCTCAGGATCTGCTGCTTTACATCTCATTGCATATATTCCAACAGGATAACAAAAAGCTCAGTTCCCTCGTCTGTCTGGTGGATTATTTCCAAAGGGGGATAGGTACTGGGATATCAGACCTCTCCTGAGCATCATATCCTAACCGGGCAGGCATGCAGGGAGCTTGTAGCTATAGTGCTTGCCTTACAAACACCTTCTTAGGATTCACACTGACTAAACCACTAGCTGCTGCACCTGCTGCAAAACAATGACAGATTCAGGTAACACAATATTAATCATATCCCTATTAAAGAAGGAGGCTAGGTTAATTTCAGAGAGTCACTGCAAACTAAATCATATTAGTGTATATGCAATGCAGGTATCTGGCTTCTGTCTGCTTTTCTCTAGGAATACATACTAGACACATACCAGACTTCTAGTTTCAGCAACCATTCTTCCTTCAAAACATCCACACATCAACATGCATGTGTATCTTTACACACATAGGTACACACAAACCACACGCTTTTCTTCTTCTCCAACAACACTAGCATGACATCTTTATGTAACAAGAATTATCTGTCATCAATAGCCCTTCAGATTCATCTGAAAGGTTAAGAAGTAGGTTAACACCAGAAGTAGGCTTTTTTCCCTTGAAATTCACAAGCATTACATAGTTGCCCCATGTATCCAGAAATCTTGCAGTCTGCGGACCTTGACCCAAAGAATATATCATATAATATTTTCGGTAACCAGTGAAATAAAGATAGCAAAAATTACCTCATGAGAACAACCTTCAGCAACACTTTATTACATATGACACATACTTACTTAAAGCAGTCCTCTGTACAACAGAATAACTGTCAGTGACTTATAATATGTTAATAAAAGATAGTACATCAGATGATTTTCTAATAAAGGCTCTTAGTTCAACTGAGTCAAATATAGGAGCTTTATGTACTTTGACAAACACTGAAACACAAGTATCTGAGCACTGGGATATAAATTTATGACCAGATAAAAGTTATTTTCCACTCTTGATATGAAAATATGATCTACTGTCTGTGCCAGGTGCCCATGCAAGTGGTGCAGTCTATTCATTGCGAGCAAGAGCTAACTCCTTTCTCTCTCTCTGGATTGCAGATACAGACTCTTCTCTTGAAATAAGGTACTCAGCTAACTTTATAGGATATTGGAAAGGCTTTTACTGAAGCATGTAGCTCTTGTACTACAATGTACACAGCTGCTTGCTTGAGCAGCCAGTTCAATTCAGTATGCAATTCCTGGTCTGGCTCATTGATCTGATTAGCTCTTGATCAGCTCAAATTGAGATCCTTTCTTCAGTCTATAAACGTAAGTGAGCTCTTTACTTTGTGATACCCACAAAGTAAATTTATTTCAAAAAATGTACTTCCTTCTCCAGATACTCCATTTTACCGCTTTTGCTGACTTCTTTGCTCTCTTCAACTGTGGAGACACAGCCCAAGTAGCCACAGTCTAAATTGCTCTTTTAAACAATTTCTCCAAACCCTTTATTTCCATTTTGAGTCTTGCACTATTACAGCTCTGCATTAGCATATATACTTTATATTAATTGCAAAATTCTTTAATATTTCCTTTTTTTTTTTTTTTTTTTTAATCAAGTCTCTATATATTACCATTGAAGGGATGAGGAAAAGTGGGTGATTAGGAGAATGAGTTATCTGGTACCATCACTTTTAAACATATTGTCTCTAAAGTTTCTGAGGAATG
This sequence comes from Aptenodytes forsteri, assembly GCF_000699145.1. Lineage (NCBI taxonomy): Eukaryota > Metazoa > Chordata > Aves > Sphenisciformes > Spheniscidae > Aptenodytes > Aptenodytes forsteri. Next base: position 90,983 of record NW_008794447.1, on the reverse strand, counting down.
TTTGAGAGCAACAGCTGTGTGACAACACTGCCAGATTTCTTTGTTATTGCAGATAATCCCCAATCCTACCTAATCTCTCTTTCTGTCTATTCATCTGTGACATATACAAAGCTCCAATCAACATCATATCTCAGTCCTAGTCTTAGCACTTCTCCGCTAAATATGTGATTCTCCACCTCTACCCTGCTCTCGAGAGACCCCACCTGGAGCGGGGTTCCCCCGGCACAAGACAGACATGGACTTGTTAGAGTGGGTCCAGAGGCGAGCCATGAAAATGGTCAGAGGGCTGGAACACCTCTCCTATGAAGAAAGGCTGAGAGAGTTGGGGTTGTTCAGCCTGGAGAAGAGAAGGCTCCGGGGAGACCATTTTGCAGCCTACCAGTACTTAAAGGGGGCTTATAAGAAAGACAGATAAGAGACTTTTTACCAAGGCCTGAAGTGACAGGACAAGGAGAAACTGTTTTAAACTGAAACAGGGTAGATCTAGATTGGATATAAGAAAGACATTTTTCATGATGAGCATGGTGAGATACAGGTGGAACAGGCTGCCCAGAGAAGTTGTGGATGTCCCATCATTGCAAGTGTTCAAGGTCAGGATGGGGCTTTGAGCAACCTGATCGGGTGAAAGATGTCCCTGCCCATGGCAGGAGATTGGACTAGATGATCTTTAAAGGTCCCTTCCCACCCAAATCACTCTGATTGTATGATACATCCACACTGTAATGACGGCTGTTATAGGAGCACATTCAACCTTGAAATGCCATGGCAAAGTCTTTGGCAAAAGGCAGTAAAAGCAAATATTTTTTTCCATTTTAGCTGTTGGCTGTGTGCTCTATTAGTTTATCCTAGAGATACCTACCAACTCCTAAAAACATTGTTAGAACAGTTCACGGGAACTGGGACGTAGGAGGACACTCATATTGTTCAGTTTTAAATTCTTTTTTTTTTTTCTGCTACCATTTAAAAATAATTCTTATTCTTCAGTGGTTTTGTATAAACCAGGTCTTGACTTGCACTCAATAACTTGCTGTACAGTTTCTTGTCAAAAAATTGCTTATTAACGTTGATCTCTCATTAATTGCTCGAGCTGAGCACCAAGCCTGTAAGCAGAAGCAACGTGTCTGTTCTGTTAATCTAGGCAGCTTTTAACCTGGATGTAGTTTCTGGTCATGAAATCATCTTTCAAGTAAAAGATGCTTTTTCCCAGATAAGTGACAAGGCTTTAATTAGAACATTAACTCAGTTTCTCTGCACTTTCCTTGTGCTAGAAAGTATTTTAACAAATTGAACTCAGGTTACCTAGTGACAAGAACACATTTTTTTCAGCCTTCATTCATTTGCTTTCAAAATCTGTTTTAATCATTTTTCATAAGTAGTCTCTGTTGCTTCATCAAAGCAAGCACCATTTTGATTACCGAAACAGGCCATTTTCTTTTTCTGGCGCTCTGAGAAATCAGAGCTGAAAACATCTTCCCACCATTAGTTTTTTCTCTTTGGAAAGTAGTAGCATTTTAAAAAAAAGAACTGTAAATTTAGCATTATTAAACAAACATAAACAAAATAAATGAAAGCAAATTGCAAAAGGAAGACTTTTTTCAAGCTTCCTTTTGTACCACAGCTGCAAAACAAGTAAACATTATATGGAAATGTCTAATCTGCAGAATATTCACACTCTCAGACCCATGATGGCTGGTAGATATGGGAAATACTGACTGTTGTAACATTTTTCAAGTAGAAATGCTGACAGAGAACAGTAATTTCTTCCCCCCAAAACCATATTATCATTTGTCTAACCAGGAAACTTTCTATTTTAAAGTTAATGTTTCATTAGCTTTTTTCATCAGAAAAAGTAGCTGAAGCATAAGTGTACAAGTAACCTTTGGGCTTTAACCAGCATATTTTTTGTGATGGGATGCTTTCAATAATGTCTTAGACTACTGCTAGTAGAATCATGGCCAAGACTGGTAATAAAAAGCTGAGAGTGGAAAATGAAAATTCACTCCATCTCAGGAAACCTATGGGACAAATTGGATTTAGCTCAGATAGGAGGAAGCAGACTAAGTAACCTTGCCTAATATTTTCTGCATACCATCAGAAAACCACGCCCATTCATCTTCAGAGACATTTATGTGCAAGGCACACAAATAAATTAAAAAAAAAAAAAAAACAACAAAAAAGAAAGAAAGGGAGACCATTCCTATAGATAAAACCAGCCTCTGCACTGGAGCCTGGCACAGAGTATGCATAAGGAAATTGTGGGAGATGCAGCTTAGGTGAATCCTAACACTGTTAAGCAATACTTTAGTTCCCCAAACTAACTTCGCTGTTATTGGGTAATATTGAACAGTCAGTCATCTCTGCTCAACAGGTCAAGTTTATGTTTAAACTGCAAACAAAAAAACCTAAGATTAATAACAGCAGTTTTGGTGCGCTCCAAAGAGTTGGTGACTATTGCATTATTGAGTGGAAGCAATCCTTCCTAGGAGAATAACTGCAGGGCACTTGTATCTGAATATGTGTTTTTGCAGATAAGAGAACCAATAAGTAAAAGTAACACACATCAAATGGCATACAGTTTGTGGAAAGTCAACACAAACTACTTGGACCTTAAACCCTGAAATACCTAATTGAACACTGGAGCTGGTGTACAAGGGACCCTGTTACAAGATGATGTTATTTTCATAGTGTTTACTTAAAGTGCTTTCTGCTATTGGAATGACTGTGCTTTTAGGATGTGATAGTACACTCAATACAGAGAAGGACAAACAATGCTTTGTTAAAATATTTTCGTACTGAATTTATCATTTTGAAGAACCATTAAAGATCAGTCTTTAAATAAATCTTTGCCTAAAAAAACATATGGCATTCTGCATATTTGCCTGCCCAGATACTAAATCATCAAAACTTGTAAGCACAGTGACTGTGGTACAAGCACGGATGCTTGCAGTTATTAATTTATGGCATAAATTCACCCAGCTGAGAAGTCTTGAAAGAACAATAATGTCCTGTGTGCTTTGTTGGGAAATTGCAGTGGGGCCTGAACAGCTGTTTGCTGTTAGCTGGATTTCCAAAACAAGACCATCCGTACCAGCTTACAGACAAATTCAGATCTATGGGTGAGCATAGTAATCTGCTAAGAACAACAATTTTCTTGCAACCGAACAGTGATTAAATCACACCAGGTTCATATAATTCAGCTGTCCAATTCTTTCTGCCATGCTTTATGGCAAATTCTGTCTACGCAGATCCTGATTCACAAGGTACTAAAATATATACCCAACTTTAATTACCCAGATGTGCTATAGAAGTAATATTTTGGCCTTCGCAAATTAGGCTGCATAGACTCTGAAGATTTTCTTTTCGAACGGATATTCTATGTAGACGAAGTATCAAAAGCATCATAGAGAATTAAGAAAAAAAAAAGAGAAAATACCACTAATAAATGATAAAACAATGCCTATTAAACCACTGTAATAATGACTACAGCATATTGTTTACACCATATCATGTATACCACGGGTACTAAAATTTTAACAGTATTAAAACTTTAATGGCTCCAAAATTAAAGTCTTAAGAAAGGTAGAATTGGCACAATTTTTAATTTATTTTTTTTTTTAAACCAAGAAGAGGCCTTTCCTTGCACGTTTTTTATCCAGAGCCTAGCGTGAGGAGTGCTGTATGTGGATTGTGGGGAAGGTACCCCACACCCAACCTCTCCCCCCCCTCAGTCCCTACTTGCAATGTAACCAAAGTATTTTCTTCCTGCTTTACAATAAAGATTTATAAAATATAAACAAGGAAATTGACAATTGTCCTGAAGTTTGTGGACTTAGCACTAAGTTAACACACACAATTTAAGCATGTAAGTGTTTAGTTCAGTTGAACTGAAGACTATCAATAGCTCTTTATATGCGTAAGTGCTTGCAGAATTTGGTGAGGCCATTGTAGGTAATGCCATTTCTAACCTTTCTGTATCAGTTGCAAAGGCTCTTCCCTCACCCACGTGTGATCGAATAACAGGCACAAGTACGGCACAAACTACCTAAAGAAATTTGTTCTATTGGTACAAAGGTGTCCAGAGCAGGGCTGACAAGCAAATCTTGCCCAGATTTGCCTGTATTCCAGATAGGTTGGTATCTTCCACTTCCCTGTGACTGATCCCATGTTTTACTACTTTTCAGGAGTATCTCCAGCACAACAAGATGACAATACAGAGGACCTGCCTAACCAGGCACGGCTGCTCAGATTTACACTAATTTATCCCAAGGGGAATATTGTTTACTTGGTAAGTTCCCATTAAAGAAAGGATTGCATAGCCATGCTAAAGACCTTAAGTATTGCATGTATTCGATATTACTAGCTGACATGATATGAAACTGATTACCAAACAAATGAGAAATATCTTGATGCGAAGAAAACACTTTTTTTTTCTTGATATAGCAGTTTAGATGCTTTGTTAGTTGTCTTAAAAAGTATTTCCTGATATTTAAAATAAATGTGTATATTTTTACTGTTAATCAATTTTATTTCATATACTTTATTATTCCTTCATAATATCACTGTAAAAGTTATTTTAAAGTCAGCATTTCTCAATATTTCTTATAAGGGATTTACCTTTAGACATGAGTATTTGACTTGTACTTAAACTCTGCATCCAGCTCAAAGAATTAATTTCTTTTACTTCATCTAAAAGAACAAAATCCATAATATGACATGGAATGTTGTTAATTCATATTTAAGCAAAGCAGAATATATATAAAGAAACAGATTTAAATAAACATATTTCATTTATTAGCTTCCAGGCTCTCTTTGTATTAGTTCATTAAATAAAGCAATTAAAAATTGTATCATATAACTCCCACATTTTGAATTGAGCAGCATTAGCTCAGTTGCTTTTCTATGGACTTTAAACCACCACTTCCTTGCAAAACACCGTTCCTTATAAATTTGACCCACTGCAGATCAAATTGAAGGGGAAAGGCCTTATTAATTCCCTAATTTAGTTTCATTGCATGGATTATAACCATACAACAAAAGATAGTGGCACAAATACGTTTGAAAGTGATAACAGGATAAGATCATAAATGCCACTTTAGAAGATATTATCTTTGCAATCAATTTAATCCTTTAATATAGGGAAATATATTTGCTTTGGTTCAAACTTGCACAGAAAAACTGCACTCTCACATGAACGACACTCAAATTCAAAGCAAATGCTGTGTCTTACGTGAGCAGGTTGCATGATCCAGCCTCATGCATCCAAGCCATCTTAAACAAGAGCAAACACAAAATCACATTTAATAAATATTCCAGAAATATATTAAGAGAAATACAATAAATGAAACATTCACATAATTCTTAATAGAAATGAAAATGCCACCGAGAACCTAGAAGCTTGGAATTAGAACCAGCTCTTCCAAACGCTTATAAACACAACCATGGACCATGTTATCATAGTCTAAACTTGCAAAAAGTATTTTGTACATTCTCATTGAACATTTCCAGCCTTTAGCACTATTTCAATATGGCTACATTAGCCTAGTGATGCTTTCAACGAACTCATTTGCCTCTCTACTTAGATGTAAGAAAAATAATAATGGTATTTTAAGTATCTATCTCCCTAATTTTAAAGATAGATTTACAGTTTTTCCTTTTAGTACCTGGCCAATGGAAAGTCTTTCAAGCCATTATTTTTGAGATGAACAAACAGCGATGGCACAATATAGTGCAGTTGTTCAAAAAAATCGGGAGGAAGTAGGATACTCTAAGGGGAGGGGAAAGAAAAGAAACTAAGAACTATCATATTTGAAAAGAAAACTTAAGCTAAATGTGTCTGTTCTATTCTTGTTATTAGTGTATTCAATAAAAGAATACCCTGGGGAGTAGGACAGTAGATTATATAGAGTATGTAGAGACATTATTGGGGAAAAGGCTAGATATGCCGTTCTCTTGATGCTGTCAGTCAAAAAAAAATTTACCTCATGGATCAATGAAAATGTAGAAAATTCCACCAATCCTTCTTGAACAATGATGTTTAATAAGGATGTTTCCTGTTTTCAGTTATACTTCGCTCAAAGTTAAAAGAGATGACAAAAATGTACATGTATAGCCAAAACCAGAATTCCCTTTTAAAATTCTTAGATTAACAGAAATGGCTGTATTTGAGATTACCATAATCTCTAATTATGAGAGTCTCTTAATTATTTGTAATTTTTTAGAAAGAGTTTTCATAATGTTAAAGTCAGGGCTACATCGTACCGCTCAGAGAGTAACAGATCTACAGTTCCCCTGAGAAAACTGGGAATGGCACAGCTCCTCTGCAGGCATCCAAATAGGTGCCAGAAGTAAGCAAATGATGCATCCAATTCCTCCGCAGCATGCCTGGCATTTGATACCATGGCTCATGGAGCCCATCTCTCTAACGTCCTTGGAGCAATATGCTAGTGTAAGGGAAGTGAGAAGTATCTGTACCTGAGATTGTAACTTTTTTTCTCATGCAAGAAAGAAAGAATAACTCATGTTGTCCTTCCGGATCTTTATAGCATGGAAAGACCACGCTTCAGTTTATATTCACTGTTCACCAAAAGGTCAGCTACTGCTGCTGTCTGGTACGCGGTAATAACCGTCAAACGCTGACTTTGCAATGACTTCTGCTATAGCTTCGTAGTTGAGCCCACAGTGTGTGCTCAATAAGCTGAACGTTCCCTTCTGTTTTCACTAGATATGCCCCTAATCTTGCTATTTGTGGAGAAAATACTTAACATGCAGCCACACTAAGTCTAATAGAGATTCTCACCTCTAAAAGCATCTCGCCAAGAAGAACAGGACCCAGGGTGAGACACGCTAGAGCTTCAACAGGGGAGCTCCCGTGAGGAGACCCCCTACCTCATGGAAATGAAAATAAACCTTGAAGTAACTTCTGGTGTGAAACTACTATGAACTCATTTCATTTAAGAGGCTGACCCCTGGATATTATAAAAATAACCACAAACCATTTTGCAGATCACCATCAAAGGGGAAAAATATAAAATTAGTCACAAAAGCATCCCTTGAACTAAACTATTTTGTTGGACACACCGAGAAACATGAAATGTAATAAATAGCAAAAGGTAACAGTATTTTCAATGATCAATTACAAGGCTCAATAAAAGAATGGTGAACTTATTTTCTGTTCTAAGAGTAATTGTGAGACTTAAATTTTAATACAATTCTACCAAAAACATTTTTAAATGGAAAAATGACAAAAAGCAGAATTTTTTAATGAAATAAAATGCTCAAAATATTTGATTATTCAAAATATCTCATTTTGGTAACCAAAATATTTCATGCCAGCTTCAGTTTTTATATTTGCAAACACTGGAATCGTATACATACCATATAAAGTTTAAAGAATTGCAAAAGGTTTTTTTGAAATGGAAAATTCTACTGCTCCTTTCTGAAAAGTGAAAATGGGGCATTCTCATTTTTTACTGAAATTCTCTTCAGATTGTCACGTTTCCACAAAACATTTCACTTTAAATGAATCAGCATTTTCTAACTGAGAAATACTCCATCAGAAAAATTCTGACCAGCTCTACTCAAAACGACAAGCGAGAAAATCTTCTAACTATTTAACGGGGATTGCCATCAAATCAAATCACTGTAGTGCACTACATCAAGCAGCCAGCAGTACTGCAGCTGAGCCAGGCTTCTCATCCACTGTCTGTCTTCTACTCATCATCTGTCATTTCAGCGCCCTCCCCCCCACCCCCTGTGTCGCCAAAAAATAAGGCACTGGAAGAGTCTTAAGATGAACAGCACCAAACCGAGGCAGTCAGAAGAGGGGTTGGCAGGGAGAAGCGTCTCTGTATTTGCAAAGAAGATTGAACACCACTGAAAAACCTTCCCCAGAATGGGACTTGTCCTACTGAGGTGCTGGCTGTCCTACCAACTGAGCTGTCAAGCGTGGAGGGACTTTCCACATGGACCGCTATCAAAAAGCAAATATAAATCAGAAACAACGGTAAACTAGCAATATCTGATAAAAATAGATGAGAAACACTACAGAAACACCTAGAACAGATACCAAATGGCAGGCTGTCCCGGAAGAGAATATAATCCTGCAGCTTCTAAGTAGAGGTAAGCAGAAGAAAGAAGTCTGTTCAATTTCAAAAACATAAAATCTTAGGACTACATTTAAATCTGCTGTAAAACAATACTAATGCATTGATTTGGTCTGACGCTGACTTTTAAGCTGTGCTCTTCAAAGAAGGTGTTAGCCGCACAGTTCTCATTAAAAGGAGCTGAGCATTTGCCCACTCGTACCGAGTGTGAGGATTGCACCATTACCACATCAGAATGCTTTCAGATCTGCAGTAGTCTACAAACATCCAAAAGCTGCTTTCCAGTTTTACTCAGCAAACATGCAACAATGCATTCATTTACAATTCTTACTTTGAAATACACCCTGCAAATAGTATCTTCATTCAGCTTTCACAACTTTCAGTGGTATTTTTTCTTTCTCTGCCTGCGCTACACATTACAGTGCCATTAAAGGCAAAGGGCCTTTAGATGAAACACAGAGTTAAGTGTTGTTAAGACCTAGACTGTTGTCTCCTTCAGCCATTGCTCTGGAAAGAACTTTGAAATATCTTAAAGCTAGAAGCCCAAAGTCTGTTTTATATCCAAGTACATTTGAACTAGTGTGCTGGTTTTGGCTGGGATAGAGTTAGCTTTCTTCATAGCAGCTTGTATGGGGCTGGGTTTTGGATCTGTGCTGGAAACAGTGTTGATAACACAGGGACGTGGGGTGCACAAGAAGTTGGGAGGGGACACAGCTGGGACTGCTGACCCCAACTGACCAAAGGGATATTCCACACCGTATGGCGTCATGCTCAGTATATAAAGCTGGGGAAAGGAGGAGGAAGGGGGGGATGTTTGGAGTGATGGCGTTTGTCTTCCCCAGTAACCGTTACGCGTGATGGAGCCCTGCTTTCCTGGAGATGGCTGAACACCTGCCTGCCAATGGGAAGCAGTGAATGAATTCCTTGTTTTGCTTTGCTTGCGTGTGTGCGGCTTTTGCTTTACCTGTTAAACTGTCTTTATCTCAACCCACGAGTTTTCTCACTTTTACTCTTCCTATTTTCTCCCCCATCCCACTGGGGGGGAGTGAGTGAGCGGCTGCGTGGGGCTTAGTTGCTGGCTGGGGTTAAGCCACGACAACTAGAAATCACTTAAAACACTCAATAGCAGCAGTTTCAAGCCTGTGCTAACCCCACCTTATGACATATCATCCCCTTGTTACTAAAACTAATCAGATAACAATCCCGTGGTCCAGCCTCCATGTCTCTGTATGATGTATTTGTTGACCTACTGGTTTTCATGTTTCTTACAAATTCAAGCACTTCAGCCGCCCTAATGCAAAGTCTTACAGCAGGGAAGCTTTCATCTTTCTTACAGAGTCATTAAGGCAGTAAAGGAAAATTTCTCCCAATCCTTTTTATCTATTTCTCTCCCATGCATTGTAATAAACCCTTCCAAATTTTCTGAATTAATCCCTTGCCTGGGAAAGGAGGAACAAACCAAAAAAACCCCCAAACCCTAACACCTACCAGTGACCTGAGATAAGTTGCCTTCAGCAGAATCCGAATCCCCGTTCACTGGTGGATCTCCGCCTGCCTAATTAAACTGCGGACAGTGAACTCTAGGCTATAACTCTGCTCCTCACAGAGCAACAATTCATCATTTTTCCATGCAGCTCATGTTGTCAGGACGAGCTTTTGTCATATGTAATGTGCCAGTTTTTGTTTTGATAGGTGACTTTTAATTGAACCATAATGCCATCATTGCCAGAGTATGAGGGGACTAAAGTTATAAATCATAAATCCAGATCTATAGCACTTACGCTCTTGGAAGTGTGCAAATGTTAAAGGAGCCTGATGCTATTAGGTTTTCCAAGAGAAATGAGCTGCTGTGAAATGGTACATGCCACGATAATTATTTATGTAGATTTACAAAAGTAGAATGAATGTAACAGGTGGTGCAATAAGCCACCTGATGAGCAAATTATGATGAATGCTATTGGACTGGTTATGACTTCTTTAAAGTATTTGAGTTTATATCCTTGCAGATTTCATAAATTGAGAAATGCTTCAGTAATTTCAAACAACTGAGTACAATGATAGGTAATTTGCCATTAGTAAGAGCTTTTTATGGCTACTGCAATTAGTAAGTGAGAGCAAGCAGAAGTCTTGAATAATAGGTTCAACTCATAGATATAAAAAACTGTAAAACTGGGAAATATATTTAACATTGCTAGAGAAAGAATTGATGGCAAAAAAGCCAGATTAACCATCAAAAGCCATGAAAATCTTCCATTTAACAATACAGAGACTTTCCTAGCTCTCATATTACAGCAAAGCAGTATAGTATTACACTCAAGGCCCCATCCTACCATGAGCATGGCTATCCATGGTAAAATCCCTACAGATGTATGGAAGCTGAGCAAGAGGAGAAATGTTCCTCTCCTTTATTGCACAAAAGATCCCCATTTTTTTTTCTAAATAATTCAGCTGTTTTCACTGTTAATAAGCAATTTTGCACATAAGCATATTACGTTATAAAATAATGCATAGGTTTTTCAAGTTCATAAGCTTCTCAGTTAGTTTTAAGGAAAGTAAAGCTATATTGGTAGTAAGTTGCTTTTACCAATAAGGACTTCATCCATTTTTCTCTTCTATCTATTCCAAGGCACCAGAATTTTGCAAACAGCAGCTCGGACAAAATCATTGCAAGGTATATACCAATGAATCGTCAAAAACCAGGCTCCTGATCGAACTCAGAATGATATCCAATAATAGGTCTTCCTGATATTCATGGACTTGAAGGAAGAGACTCTTCCTTGCCAGTCTTCATTTTTCTCAACACGGGGATTTAAATCACTCTTTAATCTTCTAGGTAGCCCCCGAGATCTCAAAGGCTCAGGGGCACTTTGCTCCCCTTCCCAGCCAGGCCTTGGTTTTGTATCACATTTTCCTTTCCCTTACTGAATTTCCCTACTGAAAAAAAAAAAAAAAGAATCAGTGAAAAGAAAAAAGATTATCTTGTTTTGATAACATTTTTTTTCCTGAGGAATTATACAAACCTTTCATTATCATTGATATTATTATGCTCCCAGTGATTTGCCTTGTCGTCTTAATTCCTGTTACCAGTTACTAAGAGACAAAGCAGCTCTTGAGGATCAACACAGCATACTTTCTCAAATTATTAGTCTTATTTTCTTCTTTATTGCATTTTCATTCTCCTAAACCTTATTAGTGAAAAGGGTTATTATTGTTGTGACAATAAGATGGTGTCGTGGTTTAACCTCAGTCGGCAACTAAGCACCACACAGCTACTCGCTCACCCTCCCACCCGGCCCCGGTGGGGTGGGGGAGAGAATCGGGAAAAAAACCAAACCCAACCTGTGGGTTGAGATAAAGACAGTTCAATAGGACAGGAAAGGAAGAGAAAATAATAATAATAACAACAATAATGATAAAAGAATATACAAACGCCCGGTTGCCCAGCCGGTCCCCGAGCAGCGGTCACTGCCCCCTGGCCGACTCTCCCCAGATTCTATACTGAGCATGACACCATATGGTATGGAATGTCCCTTGGGCCAGCTGGGGTCAGCTGTCCTGGGTGGGGCCCCTCCCTTTTTTAACAACTAAAACATCGGTGTGTTATCAACATTGTTCTCATCCTAAATCCAAAACACAGCACTGTACCAGCTACTAGGAAGAAAATTAACTCCATCCCAGCCGAAACCAGGACAGATGGGATAAGGAAAAATATTCAAAGTCGCAGCAAGGGTTTCAGGAGAGGTTGTCACAGTCAAAGGGACTGACAAGGGAAATGAACATAGTGACAGTGTTGGATGGACGGGAAGATGAACATAAGGGAAGACTACATAAATAATTAACAATACTAACTTGTGTAAATAACATGTGACTGAAAAATAAGACAAGTCTCTACCCTCAGGCACTTACAAGCTTTTAGACACTGGACAGCAAATAATGGTAAATAACCTGCTGTTCAGGGAGAATGATTATCACCATGTGATGGCTAATGAGAGGCTGGCATGTTGAAAATACCCTGTTATGTTTTTAGCGGTATTTAAAAAATAAGAACTGACTAAAATGTGAATAAATGCACAGGAAAAGATACGAGGCAGATGGCAATGTTAAAAGGCCAGCCATAAGCGTGTGCAGGAAAGAGGGATTCAGTGCTAGCCAAGGAAGGTAGTTCCAGCATAGGGGGGTGGTATTAGCTAAGGTTGCCCAAGAAATTTGTTCAATTTAGGATTTTTTTGGATTGTGGGAAGAAGAAATGAGATGTAACAAAACTGCATGCAACACATAAGAGAAAATTACTTACTTAGTGTTGTGGATAGAAAAGAGAAAATAAAGCAAGAGCTCACTGAAGGGTTGATATAGCAAAAGGACTGGAAGAGTGTGTTCTGCAACAAAGAAATGGATGAACTTCAGTTGAAGAAGAACAGTTATGTGAAGTGAGAGATGGCCAAGAGTGGACAAGAGCAGCATTAGTAATTAGAAAGGCGTGATTTGGGAAGCAGTGGCCCTTATTCGGGTCTCTGTCACCTATGTAAGTCCAGGGTATCTTCACTGATACAGGGGAGGAAAACAGTAAGATTAAATAAACATTGCACAGAGATAAAGAAATCTGATTAAAAATATTTGGACTATGCTGCTTCTATGAATAATGAAGTGAAAAAAAAAAAGAAAGAACAATCATTCTCTTAGGCTCCGAGTATACATTTCTGTTTAATGGATAGTTAAAAAAAGATACTGAAGTTATATTTAAATATAAAATATTATGAATAAAAAATTCTAATATGTTTTCAGTGTTACTTTAACTTAGTGTTGGGAATTTACCTGTTAAATTGAGGTACAGAGAAGACTAAGGCAGTAGAGGCTGTCTTCAACTCTGCTGAAGTAATTTACAGCTATCTCTGCAATTGGCTTCATTTCTTTAAGATGACAGAGTGTCTTTTTTATAACTGTTATCATACATCATTATGTAAATTCACAATGCCATACAGAAGGATAAATGACAACATGCACTTTCATTTAGACCAAAATAAATACTAGTTATTGGCAAATGCATTTTGTTCATCCCTGATCTCACCTCTCTGGGAATAAAGAAAAGATGAGACTACTTGTCTGAACAGTTAATAAATAATTTAAAAGCAGAGTAGCAAGAACATTATCCTAAAATCCACATACAAATAGAAATCAAATTTGTGTACAAATACAAATTAACTTTTGAGGCACCCATATTTCATGAACAAATACTAGTATTTGTTTATACTGACATGTAGCAATTTGTAGTTTGAATTATAGGAGCAGAAAAATAATTTGAATTGGCAGCAACACATTCTGCCTTCAACTTGGGTGAAGGTAAAGCCTCAAAGTCAAGTTATGATCATCTTGAGATCTCAGAGGCATTGCTTAAGACTCCAAGAACAGACGTCAACACTTAACACACTACTTGGAGGGCCCAGAATACCTCAATGGAAAATAAATCAACACCTTAAGTAAAGTTTTTTTAATCGAATACTTAGTAGGTGGAGTAAGGGAAAGTTTAGATGTCTTATTGAAGTAAGCACAGGTCAGTGGCAGGTTGAGAAAGAATAACCAAGTCTTCTGTATCCTCATACTTCAAGGGACAATGTATTAACTTGGGGTCAATTCTGAGGTTAGTTAGTGTAAAAAAGCAGTAAGAGAATGCTGTTAATATTTCAATACCAAGCTTCATATTCCTTATTGCATAGAATTTGGTACCAGAGCCCTATTTCCAAGATAATAAGATTAAAGGAACTTCTCTGTCAGCTAGTCTGTCAATCATTGAGATCCTCTTTTATATTTTTTTAATAGCTTTGTCATCTTCAGCCAAAGTCAACAGAGAGTTGGAGATCTCAAAGATGTGCAATTCCTTCAGTTTCCATGAGAAATAATAGGTACATAGAAGTGAGGGCCCACAGTGTGGAAAAGCCTGCAAGATAAGTTTATTTCTTCCATGTAATGCACTGGTTCTCAAGCCAGCAAGTGCACAGCGATATATTGAGGAATGCTTCACTTCACTGAAGAAAGAGACATGTATGAGAATTCAGTGCTCGAATTCAATCATTCAAGGCTGAAGGTAATGACGTTTTCTGGTGCTGTGGTCCAAAGTGCATGATTGAGATATGGGAATAAACAGCTGAGGGAGAGAGAAAGACTACTGCAAAAATCAGGATTAATGTCCTACAAAAGCAGTTTGAGTTTGCCAAACAACCGCCCTGAAATTACCGAGGTCACAGAGGCTGATGTGTAGGAGATTTTATGAAGGGTACATTCCAGACCTCTAGCGCGGTAGGCACGATTGAGGATCCAAAGTGCTCTCTTGTCCTTAAGACATTGCACAACAGTATCTGTGACTTTAAACTGGAGTTCTTAAAAATGAGTTTATAGGAGCTCAAACACTTTAGCAAAGGCAAGACTTGTATTTGCAAGAAAGGAATAAGAACTGTGGTGGATTGCAAGTTGTACAAACATTTGTAAGTGTTCTGAAATAACCATTTCCGTAATTCTTCCCAATACAGGACAGAGATGTTCAACTCTATTTGCTGCCTGCAAGCTGCAGCGCCCATGTCCTGCAGACTGCCCATGGACAAGTTGTGTCCATCAGACTGCTTTGTGGGGAAGAAAGCCCACATGTGGCTCTGGAGGGCATGGTCCAGCCCAGCCTGGATAACCACAAATTTGGTCTTGACAGCAGCTTCCAAGATGCTTGCTCTAGTCAGTGGGGGCCCATGCACATACTTACAGCAATGCCTGCTCAAGCAGTTCTTGGGTTAAGTACTTATGCGATAGTCACTGTTTTTGAAATGTATAATTTTTGGTAGTGCTGTGTATTCAAAGCAGTGCTCTAAGCATGACTGGCATGACTGTGAGTTAATTAGATACTTAAGTCACTGTTGAGATCATAACAATCACAATAAACAATAATCTAATTTTGCATTTTCAATTCTAAGTATTTTCTACCATTTCCTTCTGTTTAATGGTGGCTGCCTGTGTATTTAAAACTGAGGTTTTTTCACATTCAGTAATGGGAAACCTCAGGCAGACTCCTTCCCTTTATTCTGAAACCGAGCGAACAAAAATCCTCTTTTCTTTTCAGTCCTTAGGCGGGTATCTTTATGTCAAAATCTGAGCCTGGCCATGCAGCGGAGCCAGAAAGACTTACTCCCCAGTAAGCTACAATACCATTGAGACTGACACTGTGTTTTAACTGCGTATCTCAGAACTGCTGGTGGGGCAAATGGATCATAGTGTTGGTTTTATGCTTTCTTTTGTTGGTTTATGGATTTGTTCTGAAGCAAAGCCACCCTTATTGTAAGTCAAATTATCAGTACAACAGAGAGCACCAAATAGCTCTGAGAGACCAGGTTTGAATAAGATTCTCATATAATCGAGATATAATAGTCCAGCTGGAACATATATTGCAATGATCCTGCCTTTGAGGTTTGTTTTTGTAGATTGAAGCTACAGAAAATTCTGCATATAATAAAGTTGGTGTATAATAAATAGTGTAATGTTTGTGCACATTAGTTTTTGCTAGATACATTTTCACATCTTCAGTGTCAGATATTATGTGAATTCTTTGCCCTAGCTTAAAACTAGTTATAAAACCCTGCACAAGTGGCAGCAGGAGTAGTTTAAAATCAAAAAGACATTCTATCTGTATCTGTGCAGCAGTGACTGAATAACAACACGGAAAGTATAAAATCAGAAAGACATTACATCTTTGCAGGTTACATGTTATTAACAACTCTGTGTGACTAATTTGATGTGACTGAGACTTCTCATAAAAAGATTTGTCATTCTGTCAATTGCATTTCACCTGCATTAAGTGACAAAGCTAGTAAGCTGTCTGTTAATGGTTGGAAAGAACACGTGATTGTGTGATTGAATTCTGGAAATACTGACTAAACATTTTTTCACATCTTCGTAGCTGGTTAAATGGAGTGATAAAAGTCCCTAATTTCAAAACTGCAGTTTCAGGAGGATTAAAAACATAGCAATACTCCATCAGTTATCAATTATAACATAAGCTGTGTGCAGGATGACTTTGTGACCTGAAGCCTGCAAAACTGAAACGCAGAATAATTTTAGATACTACCTTCTTTAAATAAGAAGGCATGCAAAAGACAAGCAATTAGATGACAGCTACTTTAGTTGAGGCTAATTTCAGATAATTTATTTTTAACCAATTTTCCACTGAAATACTTCAAGGTAGAAATGATTTTTAAAGTCAAAGTCTTGTTGCTTTTGTGCATCTCTTTCAATTCAAATTAAAAACAATATAATGAAACTACTGTTTTCTACAGTGATTGTTAATTCCAAATTATTTCCATAATGTTTAGTTGGAATAACTGAATAACTGAATTTTAACTTCTGTGGGTGTATGAAAAAACAGTTTTGCAGTATGGAGAGGGATAGGCTGGAGAGATCTAACCTAAGATGCAGAAAGATACTGTGGCTTCATAATGCTTGTGTTAAATACTTCTCTAGAACGACAATAATTGTACAATACCAATAAAAATTATTCAAGTGAAAAATCCCATAATACTGAAAATAAAGGTAGGATCAGGCAAAAATGAGGAAATGACTGAGCTCTCACAACTGACATACATGGTGTCTAAAAAAAAATAATCCCAGCGGAATTAGTTCTACAATTTCCTTGCATGTTGTGAGTTAGATACTGCTTTGGTCAGGTGGCCTAATTAAGGCCAGTCCAGTGATTAAAATGGGGCTTATACATGAAGGGTTCATGATGACTTGTTGTTCAGGAGGTAAATCACTGTCTTTAGGAGCCATGGTAGAGTCAATGTAATTTGAATTATAGCATAGCAAATTAAGCCTATGATCCCATGTAAGCATATTCATGTCGTGCTTGCAAAGTGCTTACAGGGAAACAACCCCCAAATTTTAATTCAGAAACAGAATTTTTCAAACACCTACACAAGAAAGAGAAGGAGGGAGCTGCAGAAGAAGGAAATCTATTTCAAAATAAAGCCTAATATATCTTTGTGTGTGTTTAAATAAGCATTAAGAAAAGAAAGAGAAAGAACATTCTACAGAGGAAAAAACCCAAAAAACAAAGTCAGAAAATAATACTATATTTTGAATTTTTATCACATTACTTTACAATGAGCCAGAAGACTCATATTCTTGCAGTTTTGTTAATGTTTAACTCCCATTTCTGCAATGTCATGCACATCATAAAGCACCAGAACATTTTTAAATAACAATGAAATTCAGTGTGTATTGTATGTCGTACGCAGGACACAAATATGATATGACATACTACATTAACCTGCCAAGATACCATAATAACTGTTACTATGTGTTTTCAACTTTTGATTTAAAAACCACAAAGAGTTACAATTCAAATCCTAACTGGATAAAAAATTACTTTTATATCAGTCGTATCTCTGGGGATACGCTTAGAATTGAAATGCTTGTTTTTTGAACACTTTGACATTATTTCTCATTGAAATGAGCATGAGAAATTGTTCATCAAAAGCAGAGAGGGAAAAAAAAAAGGATTAGCATTTTAAACCTATTCCAGGAGTTTGACTTAAAATTGAGATAATTTCATAGCCAGCCAGAATTTAACTCCTTGTAGATTCTAAATGGTAGATCTCATACTGCTCACACAATAGGAAGAAAAAACACTAAATATATTTATTCTCTAATGACCTGAACTGTAAATGGAAAGGCTGCTACTTTCACAAAACAATAAAATCTTTTTTTTCTGATGTTTTAATTTATTTATGCAAGAAAGTGATTCTGACAAGGCTTTAAAATTACATTGCCATGCTACTACAGTTTTTTCTGCTTTTGCTGTCCTTCCAGATTCTTTTCTGTTCTCTTCTCCTAGCTTTCTTTTTTTTCTTTCCATCCTTTCTTATTCCCTTATTTTCTCTCCCTTATCTCTTTTCCATATTTTTATAATTACAAGTAAAAGTCCTATAAAACTTAAGAAGTCTTCAGATAGATCATTACTAATATAATTACAGTATGGAGAGCATAGTGATGTTTGAATGTAAATTAGAGTGAGTTTTTACAGTTCATTAGAAAGACTCGGGGATTGAATTTAGTTTAATCAAAGCTTGAGTGCTCCCAGTATACACAGCACATACCTAGTGAAAAAAAAGCATTAATATAGACTCGGAGATTAAAGATGTATGTCATGCTTTGCATCCATTTAAAGGAGGCCGTGCAGGGTGCACCACAGACCCCAGTACCTAACGGCCTAATGGAGTTGAACGAAAAATAATTGTATGTAATTCATTAATTTGCAAATGAATATACATTACTTCACTTTTCTGCCTTCTTTCTGCAAGCATTCCTCCCATAGACAAACGCATCCTGGGGGAGATGCTTGTCCCTGGTCCTGCTGGCTTTTGCCAGACCCCCGCCACAAATGGCAGCAAGCCCTCAGTACCTGCTCCTGCATCATTTTCCACTTTATCTGACCTACGGTCATTTCAAATGCATTTGGCAGTTTAGCTGGCAGAAGAAAGGGTGCTTCCCACCGCTGATTCTCTCCCGGTTTATTTCCCCGTGGCGAGCACTGGCACTATTTCTGGGCTTCGATGCGCCCTGGAGCTAGTGAGAACAGCTCTCAGAACCAGAGCTCCTGGGAGACCCAGCTCCCTGCACTCCCACGTGTTGACAGTATATAGGAAATACATTTCTCACCTGCTCACTGGAAAAGCATATATCCTCAAGATAACCAACCAAAATACTGAGTGTCATTCATCTTAGAAAACATCTCTGTGGAAATTTCCTAGGATCTCTCCTTGGCTTCTGATTTTCCACTTAGATTTACTTTGTGATACCTAAAAATGTTCAGGGTATTAATCCAACTGATACAACTTTGTTTAGTGTTAAAATTTAAATGCAACTGTCATGCCACGTTAAGCTACTTGCTCTAGAGAAGTTAGTTTTCTCCGTTATTTTTCTCAAATTATCTTCAGGTGTTTAAAAAAAAGGCCCGGTACAGCCAGAGAAGATCCCGCAGAACATGCAGCAGCTCAGCGTGCGGGGGCTTACCGGGGCACGTCTGCAGACTGCTGCTGGACGGGGAATGGGCAGCTGCTGCAAAGATGACTCTTTAAGGAGACTACACTAGAGCATATATAATTCAGGGCGCACACGTGAGCGCACGTACACGCCTTGCAAAAATATACTGAAGAATTTGCAGTTTAACATGGAAAGGTACAAGCTACAGGGGAGATGGTCGATGTTAAGAAGGCATAAGGTCCTGGGAGAGCGAGGGGAATACTGCCCTACGTGCCATGCCGTAGCACGGCTCTGAGCCACAAACGGGCCGTAGGTGCAGCAAGAAGAGGGCAGCGGTGCCCGAGTGCTTCCCTGCCGCAGTGAGAGCGGGGTCTGGAGCTACCATGGCTTCCTGGGTGCTCGGCCGCGTTGGGCAGCAGCACCCTGGCTTTAATCAGTTTATTGTCTGCACAAAGTGGGCTGGGTTTCGCTGTTCAAAAAGCCCTGGCGTGGATTTGTGTGTTAAGTTTTTACCGCCCTAAAAATAGGAGTTCATAATTGAAAAGCTGGCAGATCCTTTAATTATAGGGGAGCAAACAATGCTACTAGAGAAATGTAAATACAGCCTAATTGTTACTTCTTTATTTCACTGTTAAAGAGCCAGCTGACATAATGGCAGACATGGGATAATGCCTGTTTCTTAAGCAGCAAGATCTGCAATCAAGTTTTTAAAATGTTCCTCATTTGTCTCTCTCATGGGGCTTTACATGCAAAGTCTTGCCAAATGAATCAAGTAAAAAATAGGGTAAGTGTGAATGCCAGAAAAAGAAACCGCAAAGAATGCACTGAAAGTACTATACGGAGCACAGTTTAATTGAATCGTGATTTGTTGGTCTTGTAAGCACTCTCCAGAAAGGAATGTCATGCTAATCAAAAGCTGTCCAACTTCACCTTATTTTTAGCAGGCAAACTTTAAACTGTTCAGGATTTTGATTTCTGAGGGATATTGGATCATATTCACCCACAGGGCATTTAAATATAAAAAACCTATTTATATGCAAATTCTTTAGTATTTCATGTAAAGTGGATTTTTATCAATTGACCATTCTATTCTATAAGTTATCATGTTGATAAAACATCTTTAGTAATGGTAAAATGAAGGAAAAAATATAATCAGCGCAGCTCGTTTAGGTAGATCCTAGACTTTCTTGGGGCAGTCCTTGAGTTCTTGAAATGTAGAGCTATAAAGTTAACAAATTGCCTTTCATAGAAAGATCCAGGAATAGAATTCCTCAGAAAAGGCTCTTTTGATCACTCTCATCGTAATTGGAAAGATAACTAATACTGGGGAAAGTTCAGAATATGTTATTCATAAGTCAAAGGAATTGAGAGTGTGCTTTTGCTACAGAATCAAATCCTTCAATCTTTTTTTTTTTTCAAAAAAAAACTCAGGCTAAATCCCTAATGTCCAAATTTTACCTTGTCCAGCTTTTGTGACGCAATGTCTTTTAGACATCTGTAGAAAAAAATGCTTCATTATCAGAGCACCTCTGGCTGTGGTGAGGGAAGATTTGCTATTACAAGGTATTCCTTTTGATAGTAGTTCATATACAAACGTGTAATTTGGGGCGGGGGGTAGCCTTGAAGCTTTAGAATCAGCCTTGCTAATTCTATGTATTCTGCAACACTAAGAGAGTTTGGCGGGGGGGGGTGAAGGGGGAACTCCTCTGCTGGAAGAAGAAGTGATCTCATCAGGAAGGTCAGCTCTTCTGGCCTTTCTTTCATTTGCCCACTGTGAAACGCTTTGGCAAAACTGAATATATATTTGTGGTGCCTCTTTGAGAGTTTTACCGGGCGACTTTGAGCACCAGCAGAGAGTACTGCCATCCACACTGACATTAACGCTTCCAAACACAAAACTCCTCACCTCCAGAAACGAATGCCACCATCTCAACTCTCCTTGCAGCCCTCCGGTGCTAAGGATTATTACACCAAATAGCTGCAATCCACCCTAAATCTTCTCTTCGGGATCAAAATACACTAATTCTCTTGAAAGACTTTGACTACTTTTTTTTCTTTTTTTTAAGCTTCCCTTGAGTTTGGAAGGCAACAGAACAGTAATCCCAGCACTGCCTTCTGGAGTTTTGCAACAATCTAGCTGGCCGAGATGAAACTAGTATAATATGATTAGCCAAGGGACACAGAGCAGCCTAGGTGATTAAGTGAGAGAGTTCAGTGATCACAGATCTCACCCTTATCCCTGGGAGGTTATAGTCATGATATTTGATTGCTTTGAACATGCTTGCGGTGGTTATTTGTTTATTTAAACAAGTTAGATGTAATAGAGCAGTTCTCTCTTTTCCTGGAAACACGTTAGTGTTTCTTTGGATTGTTTATTCCTCCAAGGCTGAACTCGGGGACAGCCTTTTAGAAATAATAAAGTATTACAGATTGTGCTGGGTTTGGAACAATACACAGAAGTGACCATTTCATACAGCATATAGCTTGTAAAGAGTTTAGTGTACATTATTACAGAAAATGGCACCATTTATCTACGTACTAGTATCCTTTCTGGTAATAAAGAATAGAGAATCAGGTACGAATTCAAGCATATCTGTCTGACATAGATTCATAGATTTCTTCTAAATTTACATAGTCCTTTTAAGAGGTTTGAGGGAACAGGCAGGGGACTTCACAAATTGAAGCTCATTAGATAAAAGAGATATTAACATTATTAGTATTTGTTCTGGAATTCAATTGACCAAATGAATGAAAAAGGTTGTCTTTGCTAATTCTTAATAGTGAGTGATCAATGTAACGTTTGAATTTACACTGGTTTTAGTATTTAAACTTTACCTTAGTAGGTTCACAACTGACTGCAACACTCGATGCCACTTATTGCCTCCAAAGCGTTCTTACAATTTGCTTCTCACTTTCATCTATTAAGTTGTTCTCTAATACATTAAAAAAAAAAGATTTTTTCAACAGGCAGGCATTATCACTGATTGGACAGGCAGGAACTGTACTTTTTACATTTCAGTGAAGATTACTATTCTTTGATATCTCTTCCCTGTCTTTCAGTTGCACATATCAATAACAACCATATTCTGCTGTATTATTATAGCTAAGTCAAACAATGTAATTTGTAGAAACACATTTGATGCAGTTCATTAAAACGATGAACTCATGTCGCTATTTATAATTTCTGTATATCTGCATTGTGTTCATGTGTTCATTCATTTCTTCTAAAGATACCCATTCTTTGGAAACAGATTTGCCAAATGATTTATTTGACGAATGCAATGTTTTTGTTTCTTCTAATTTTCTGCAAACGGTACACAGCTTTTATGAATTAGTTCACAATTCACAATCATTCCACTACTCTGAACAGAAAAATTTCATCCTATCAATTTCTCCTGATCTTTTTGGTTATTTTTCTACAATCCTAATTCTTCATTTGACCACTAAAGCAGCAGTGCACTGTGTCCCCTGATAAGCTAACATTTATAGCTTCTACTATAAATGCATATTCTAATGTGAACTATCTTACTGATACTAGTTTGAACGCAGAAGTTCTTTCCAGCACTCCAGACAACAGAAAGGGCTCTCTTTAACAGACAAAACTTAACGCTAATTAACCTTATGAAGTAAATTTACCCTCAAATATTGCAATCAACAAGCAACATGGGAAGGGCTGAGGCTGAACTCAAACAAACTCAAAGTAATTTTTGTGATATCTCTTCATCAGATTGAAGATCTGCTAAAATTCTTAAAAGATCTGCTCACCACATTCACGGTTCAACTGAATTTCACTCAGTTTCTATTTAAATTTATATTCTTGCAGCTACTACATTGTACTATATACAGAAAACTGCAAGCTTGTAAATAACTTGTCATGTATAAATAGCAGATTTTCAAAATTCTAATAAAGTCACTATACTTGTTCTAAGGTGTCATCAGCTAACATCTATTAAAATCATCATGGAAATGGAATTGGTGAAATAAGGACTCACTTTCCCAATGTGTGAAACAGCAAAACACTTTGAAATCAAACAGGGATTATTTTCAAAGGCTTTGTTATACCAGAAATAGAAAACCATTTACACTCAAGCCAAAATAGGCACATATACAAGTTCTTACAATCTATAGTTTCCTATCAAACGGTATCACAACTGCAAAAAAGGAGATGAAAAACAAAAGTCTACTACCATCACCCATGTTTTAAAATTCCTTCTTTCTCAGCATTAACTAACAAAGGTTGTCATTTGGAATTAGTTTCACAAAGGTGTACTGAGACATGACCCACCGTTTACCGGTTTTAAAATGTTTCTATCTTAATTTCTAGCTTCCCACTTTAGAACCATTTTTTTAAAAACTTTTTTTAAAAAGCAGAACAAAGAAGATTCTGACGTCAACTATACCAGTTTGCCTCTGGAGTGATTTGTGTAAGAGAATTGTTACTCTGGACCTTTCTGGAAGGAACTTGAGCTGAAGGTGTCCCAGTCTTCACTTCAAGTAGACACATATTTTAGAATTATCATTAGTGAATTAGCCATATGCATCCTTTTAATAATTAGCCTTATCAAGGATAAAGGCTTATCTCCTATTCTCAGATGTAATTACAACATACCCCTGATCTCTGCTAAGTCTATAAACAGAATACTTGTTCTAATTCTTGACCCTTGGGATCAAAACCAAAATCAGAGATTAAATGAAGTCAAAAACTTAGCAGTAGCCCACTATAATACAAACTAAAACACAGAGAGTGTCCACAATTATTTTGTATTCAGACTTCGCTTTGTATTGTGTTCAAACACTAATCCTTCCATTTACTTTAAAAGATTAATGCAACAAAAGGGTGACTAATTGTAAAAGGGGCACAATAAGGTTCAGGTTAGTGCTCTTTAGTATTAGAGAAAAATAATATGTTTGAGATGGAGAAATTAAATTTTCTGGAAGAGGTCAGCATGGGAATCAAATGAATCCTTCTGATTCATGCAGAGTCATGTATTAACCACTTGAGATTTGGAAGGAAAAGACTTAAAGCTTTTTTTCCTCCTGTACAGATAATTTCCTCTAATAACTAAGATGCTATTTTGTCTTCAGAATATCAACTTTCCAAATTAGTTGAGTCCTGAAGGTCCTCCAGAGCACAACATCTATGATTAAACACTTTCTAAAGTTCATTCAACTAGTAAAAATGGAAATTCCATTATTTTAGCAAGAGCAGGCATGTCAAATTTATCAAGGCATGATAGGACTGAGGATGGAATAGAGGTAAGGAATCTATGTTTGTAAGTTATATTCACAGGGCACAGAAGTTATTATAAACCTCATTATTATGTGGTACAGTAATCAAATGAAAAGTATAGTTATTGTGACTCTTGTTAAGCCTAAATTGTGAAGAATTACCTTCAAAACTTTTAAAAGATAGCAATCTAGAGGCAGCAGAATCATACCAGCATGATTCCTTTGGCTTGGTTTACTCATGAGAAAAGCCCCTATTTATGACCTACCCTCCTCAGGAGCTCCGGCAGTTGCGGGAGCAAAAACCATGTCCAGGTTGCAGCAAAAGGGATGGCAGCCTCAGGAGCTCCTCCGTCTGAACGCAGACTCCAGTCGAACCTGGGAAGAAGCACATGCAGGACCATCACAGAGAACCCTAATATGATTCCTTGAGTCAGGGGTTAATGCCATGGAAAGGATTACCTATTTTTTGCAGTTCTTTTAAGGTGCCAAACCATATCCAGAAGGTGGACCAAAAGCTTAATGCCTGGCTCTTCAAATAGCTAAGTGATTAATTTGTTGCTAATTCATGTGCCCCCCCCCCCAACACCTTTCCAGCTGTACTGATGTACAGCTGAGGATTGTAAAAGTAAGTTACCAGGCTGTCCCTGCATCTGAGCATCCTTGCTCTTCACAGCCACGGCAGATTTGTGGAAAGTTACCCCCAGTGTGCTGGAAACAGATACCTGCTACTGAGACATGGAGCTGGTTACTGCAGAGAAACAGAATTGACGCGTGTGTGCTGCGAATGGGAAATGAAAGTGGAGCTCGTGGTAGGATCTTCTCATCATGATCTACCCAAGCTTCTGGACAGTCTCATAGAAGTAGGGGGATGAGACAAGCAAAGATAAACATAAAACCATGACCAAGCGGATAAAACTTCTTGGTGAGGTCTGACACAGCATTTTCCAAGACTACAGTAATGGTACTGTGTTGTAATCCCAGGATGTCTACCTTAGTATGGAAGAACAGAACATGTACAGTTTTATTAAATTATATGTAATTCCAAATATGATATGTCTACCCTTAGTATGGAAGAACAGAACATGTACAGTATTATTAAATTATACGTAATTCCCAATCTTTGCTTCTTCAAGAAATAAAAAAAAAAGGTTACTTTTCTATTTTGAAAAGGGATATTTTTGTTCTGTTTTTAATATCAAAAAGTTCCTGCAAAATAGAAATCCCATGCTTCGGTCAGCTATAAAGGGCAAGTATGGCCAACATGAAGCCATAAAAATAGAATAAAATATAAATTATTCTACAGCATTATCGAAGTGTCTGAATTACCCAACTGCCTCATGATTTTGGGCACAATTAAATCACTAATAGGAAAGCAGTTCAATAATACCATGCTTCAGATCACTAGTTGAATAACATTGTCATACTCAGGCTAATACATTGTGACAGCTCCTGCCTAGAATGTATTACTTAAGATCTGAAAGTTTTGATCATAAAAACATCTTTTCCAGAGCTTCCAAACAAATAAAATAATATCATAAGAGAATGAGTAAAGGTCTAAAAGTTAATATTTCAGAACAAGTGAAAATATTTCCCAGTTAATTTAAACATTTGTCTCTATGTATCTTTGACATTTAGAGCCAGAGGAAGGGGTGTTAAGAAGTAATTGCATTCGCTGCCTTCCAGATATCTTTTATTGGTTCTCAAGTGGATCTGAATTCAAGAAATGGCTCTGAACGTTTGTGTGCGTGGGGAAAAATATTTCTTTTGACATTTTGTTCTCTGGTAGCATTTTTATGCTTATGCATGTATAAATAAATTCTTTGAAAAGCAAACTCTTTCAATAAAAATATTAGTGAAAAGGGGATGATAAGGCAGCTCTTCTAATTTTCTGTTGATAAGAGGAAACATGCCAGCTAAGGATCTTCAACACATCTGACCTTTTTTTAAAAGGTGCTTTTATTTTAACCAATGGGAATTTTGTACCTGGATCATTGCTGTGCAGAGATTAAGCTAATCGCAAAAAATCACTAAAAAAAGCACAAGTACTTTGAGACATAATCCAACAAGCATTCTAATGGCAATGGATTAAGTCCCTTATAACCATTATACAGACGGAGTTATGAATGGAAACCAGACCTTTTCCAAACTTGGACCCCTTACTACAGTTTTCAAAGGTGCAGTGTATAATATAGCTTTAGTTGCCTGATTTTAAAAATTCAATTGTATACATTGGTCAAAATGTTCTACTCAGTTACAACAGAAACGTTAATGACCACACTGCATGGGGGGCAGTTCGAGTGCTTGAACGTAGGCGTCTGGTGCCATTTCCCATAGCTGCTGACCCAGGAGGGTGAGCATGTTCTGTCAGGTCTGTGTTTTATCTGCCAGCTCCTGGCAGATGTCTGGGATGCCCCAGGCCATTTGAAAAAGCTTAAAATGTTTAGGTACCTAAATCACTCCAAGGGTTTCTCAATTTTTTAAAAAAGAAGAAACAACATTCTGAAGGTTGGGATTCCTTTAAGAGAAAGTCTATACATTTTGGTTTCCAATCCAACATACCTTTAAAGCTATTTTCATAGTGATTAGAGGGAAGCAAAAAAATATCAAAAGCTATCAAAAAGAAAGATGTCATCGGAAATTCTTGAGGCACAGGTCAGTGGAGGATGAGAAGAGCGCACTGGGCAAACATGTCTTCAGTTGCTGTCCTCTGCCCATGTTCTGGATTAGTGGGACCCAACACGGCTGTTCGTGTGCGTTCACCCAAGTCCTGGATTCAGGTTCCCGAACTGCACTCCCTAGTTGGGCGCGTGGG
This sequence comes from Aptenodytes forsteri, assembly GCF_000699145.1. NCBI lineage: Eukaryota > Metazoa > Chordata > Aves > Sphenisciformes > Spheniscidae > Aptenodytes > Aptenodytes forsteri. The sequence continues at coordinate 63,827 of NW_008794447.1, read as the reverse complement.
ACAATGAAAAGCCCGACTCCTGCCAAGAGCAGTGGCAGACATTCAAAACTAAATGCCAGCAATAAAGCAGCACAGGATGGACGGGTTCACACTGAGCCGGTGCTAGGTCAGACAGGAGACAAACCAAACAGCACCCCAGTATGCACTACTGGTGTTGTCATTAATATTTGCTATAAAAAGCACTGATGACTTCTAACTTGTCACCCTGCAGATGAGGGTAAACGCCATATTCCATACAGCAACTTGCAGAGTTGTTATTCTAGTCATGATTAAAAAAATTCTGTTGGTCGTCTCCCATCCTAGTGCAAATACATAACACCTAGCATTATATGTCTGAATATTGTTATATTATACTGTAAAACAGCAGATGTGGATGGAATACCCTGGCACCTTCTATGCTGAAGTCAGTTTCATTATGTTTGCAAAAGGCAAATACAGATACATCAGTGTACTTTATTATAATGTCATATTCCTGAAAATATAGTAAAAGTTGATTTGGTGTTTCCATTACAAATCTCATTTTCAGAGGCTTATGACTCATCCATCTAAGTTTTTTCAGGATGAGATTTACCATACAGACCTCAGTCTACTTATAATTCCTCCCCTAAAAAATTGGTCAGTATTGGTTTTCTGAATATTTTAAATCCCAAGAGCTCAAATGAATTGTTTTCTTCATGCTATTTCATTTTTTTAACGTTATCAAGTATTTGTGTCCTTCTTTAAGAATATAAAGCAATTAAGAAATTTAAGTTAAAATGTCCTTGCTTCCATATATATCACATTCTTATTATACTTTTTTTCCATGTGTTTTAACCCGAAGGTTGAGAACCTACTTGGGGAAAAACTGTAAAAATTCTTTAAGATTGTTTTCTTCATGCTATTTCATTTTTTTAACGTTATCAAGTATTTGTGTCCTTCTTTAAGAATATAAAGCAATTAAGAAATTTAAGTTAAAATGTCCTTGCTTCCATATATATCACATTCTTATTATACTTTTTTTCCATGTGTTTTAACCCGAAGGTTGAGAACCTACTTGGGGAAAAACTGTAAAAATTCTTTAAGAATGAAACAAGCACCTACCACAATTTTGTTAGTGATTTTCAAAGCACTAACTGAAAATCTATGTTTAATATATAAATCTATTGAGCATTATATCTAATGTTTAATGAATGCCACCACATTTCACCCCTCTACTCCATTTGCGGGGTTGTTGTCACACACGCAGACGCGTGCAATTGACATTCAGCCCTTCTCTTTTGCATCATCAAGAGGTTCTGATCTTTTACGCTACCACAAGCTTCACAACTCTGAAGGTCTGAATGAGTATCTTAGCAATTTTTAAGCCTATACAAGCCAATTCACTGAACATTTATACGGTTTTTGTATTAACTATAAAACACCATTTATCTAACTCTAGTCTTGGATTGCATTTTCCGAGTTACATATGTTTTTAAGCTCAACGTTTAACAAATCATTGCACTACTAGTTTCACAGGGTTGTCATGAAAAACTTAGAACTGATTATTCTTTTTTAAATGCCTTCAGGTTTTTATCTGAGCTATACAGAAAGCCTGTTAGGAATGTTAAAAAATCACTTCAGCTATTACATATCTTAGGAATATAGGCCTATTCCCAAAATACGACTTAGACATAAAACACTGGCTATTGCAACATATGTATTCGAAGCATCCAGCACCCAGAGTGGAAATCAGAATCCCAGCCACTGGAGAATGGGTCATACCGGGATTGCAACCTGTCAAGTACACTGATAGGCACCTGCATAAAGTGAGAATACTCTGCAAGGAAAACTTGAAAGGCAATCAGTAGGGGAACTTTGAAAACTTAAATTCCATCTTGTTTTAGACTTAAAAAGCTAATGGAAGTATCTGCTGTTGCTATTCCCAAGGTTATACACTTCACAGAGGAAGGGCCCCCGAATATTACCATTTACTACACACAGCACTCATCAGAATAAAGGCAGCGATGGTTCATTTTTTCAAAGTAGCATTTTTCACCTTCCGTAGCAAAGTCCTAATAACAGCCTATACTATGTAGAGAAGGGGAAGAGTTGAAGCTTTTCCAATTTTCTAGGAATTATTTAATAATTCATAACTTTATTTGGCTGGGAGATTTTAACACTGAGAACTAAAGTGCTTCACCACAATTCTGTTCTTGAACTTTGGTACCACCATCACTCCTTTGGAGAAAATCAATCATCCTTGACCAGCCTGCCTTCTATAATAAAATGACTAGGTCGGTGGATGAGGGGACAGCAGTAGAAGTCCTCTACCTTCATTTCAGCAAAGCTTTCAAGAAAACATCCCAAAACATCTTTGCGGGGATACTATGGTCTAGATGGGTGGACTGCTAGACAGTTAAAAAACATTTTCTTGTCAGACACAGGGTAGCAGGTAAAGGTTTTCTATAGCAATTGTTATATTATTTTGCAATTGGATCAAAACGATTCTTTTTGACTCCACCTAGAACTCAGTTGTGGAGCGCTGAAAAGATCAATAATCCATGTTCATTTTAGCATACTTAGAAAGCATAAATGCATAAGGTATACTCATTCACATGGTGTATGATCCTTTTTAACTAGGTAGAAAGTAAAGTGGTGTAGGAGGGAAGAAACAACGGTGAAAATAGTATCCCGCCAACATTTCATCTATTTTCTGTGCAGCTGCTCTCCATAAAATAACATATATCTCTTCAGAAAACAATGTGTTTAAGCATGCTGCCCATGCCTTCTTATCACAAGGGCATTACCAGTTTCACTTACTTGATTTAACATCAGACAGCAGGTAAATGAGGTAAGATAAAAATAGAAAAAGCTCTTCAATTTTAGTACAGCCACTCTGTCACAGATTGCCCTATAATCCAACAGTGAAGGTTATAACATCTTTAACTAATTAACACAAAATATAAACAACACAATGCAGAGCCATTTGCTCTCTTGATAAGATGTTGCAGGTAGGAATCTGTCTAGTAATTAATTAGCAAAATGCTTGAAGTACGAAGGAAGAAACAAAAAAGAAACCACAACTTCAAGAGGACTCTGATTCAAGTTAGCAATACCTACATCAACATGCCTTAAGGAACAGCGAGCAAGTTAAGGTTTATAATCTTCAGTTTGCTTTGCCATAACTGTCTATCCTACGCTAACGGAAGCATATAGAAATATAACACAGCAGAATGACTGTTCCCACTGCTACAGTTTCCCCGTTTTTCCACTGTATATGGTCTGCTATAGATAGAACGTAAAAGCTTACCCAAATCAGGAGGGGATGTGCTCACACGACGTCAGGTTGACGTGGGCTGCCTGTGGGTGACTGTGCACCACTGTACCGCACTGCTAAGTTACCACACAGGATTTCCCCATTTCTAAAATGAGCGGGAAGTGACATGTCTTTTGCACTTTTTAACTATGTTCTCATAGTTCAAAACAAAACAAAACAAAAACCAAAACAACCCAGTACTATATTTGCTTAAGTTCTGCAAGCCTCCAGCTAGCTCCAACACTTAGGCTGTTTATAAAAGTGTCAAATCAAGGAAATGAAAAGGAAATTATGAAACTGTTCTCCAAAGCACTTTTTAGTATGTCATTCCTTTTCAGATGATGCAATTGACCACAGCAACAAAATCACATTTCCAAATTATATACTGTGTTACAGATTTTCATTGAATAACCCTTTGGCAGATTTGTAGGTAGAACAGTGACAAAATAGTGCATGTTTAGCAGTAGCAGCGTGCCTTAAAACATTGATAAAAGTGTGGAAGGCTGGCTTCAGAGAGTGCAATGAAACATTTTATATTCTTTCTTTCACTTATTAATCTTTGGGATTTATCGAAGGCTTAAAAATCTTAACCTAGAAAAATAATAGGGAAGCAGTGGCTGGTGCTTTTCCTGGTCAGAGATTAATGAAAGTCTGTGCTTGGACTTTTTGTTTTAACTCTGCTCTTTCTTGAGAAACTGAGAAAAGCTTAGCCTTACTGGTTAGCCACACACCAAATAAAACCCCAAAATAAATTGTGATCCTACCTATCCTCAACATTAGAAAATAAAAATAGGCAAGGGGTTCAATAGTACAAGGCTATGATGAAACTAATCCTAAAAACTCAGATATGGAATTAGAATCTGAAACAAATCTTTCTGATTGTTATGAAGCTATTTCTACAGACCATGGGTCACGTCTTAACAATTTAGATATACTTAAAGATTATTAGGATTTTAGTTATCAAGAGAGAAACCAGGGCCCAGCTGGTTTTCTTCTCAAAATGCACTCATGACAAATACTTTTGTTTCCTTTGTATTTGAAATGAAAACGGTATAGAGTTACCGAGCGTCATTTAACTGAGAGGGATTTTATTTATTTATGTATTTGGTTATAAGAGAATTCAGATTTACCATTTTGCTCCTTCTCAGTTTTCACATGAGAAAAAACCCAAAAGATTTCTACATTCTCCAGCATGTAAAGGGAAACACATTTCAGTGAGCTTGATGTCTTCATAAATATAGTATTGTTCTTGTCTCCTTCTCTATGTTATGTAAAGTATTTTTCTGAAGCAAAGAGAGCTTTGTCTTTTTTAACAAAACAGAAGAATACAACTTTCCTATCACACTTAACATGTTAGCAGTTGACAGTGAAATGTTAGCTACTGAAATAAGAATGGGAAAATTCACATTTGATGAGGACTCCACAGCCATCTTAGTCCTATGTCCTTAAACACAGTTTCATTGGGTGCAAGTGACAGTTACAACCCTTACTTCCCATGTAATGAATTCATGCAGAGGTACATTATGCACCCTATGACTTTGGGGAAATAAAGGCAGACAGAAATACACGTTTTTTCTCGAGCTGTAGCAGAGAACCGAACCTTTCTTCCTCCTCAGAGATATGGATGGACTACAATGGCATCAAACAAAGTACAAAAATTCCAATTAACACCTTTTTAACTGGTATCTTTTTCTTCCCAATGACTGCATCAACAGATGATGAGTAATTTAGGATGTTTTTGTTACATCTCATTACAAAGCAATTCTTCTTTAATTGGAATTACTGTTACATCACTCTGTTAAAATGAGGTTTGATAAAAATCAAACAGCAAAATACATAATAAAATCCGTAAAAAAACCTAAGGCTTTTGTCTACACCCCTGTTTGTAATGTATGCTTAAAAATCTGTATGCCACTTCATATAGTGAAACCTACAAAAAGAGAGAATTCAGATGGAAAATCTTTCTATATAGTCCTGAACTGTAATTTTTAACTTCAGTTACTCAACAGCATTCCACCTGAAGCAAGCTAGTCAGTGCACAAGTACAGGGATAAAAATCCACAGCTCATCTTTCAAAAATTATTGTAAGACCATTTATCAAGAACAGAATAACAAGTAATTAGTTATCAAAAGGAATAAAAAGAACTTTCTCAGGTCCAGATTCATGATCTTCCAGTATGAACACTCTCTCACTTTAAAAAAAATAAACTGTTCTCAAAACTGCTACAAAAATCATAGTAAAGACTTGACTGTAAAGAAATCAAATCCAACACAGAGAAATTATCTTGTTATTTTGAATTTCTATTTAAACAGTCGAAATGAAGTAGCCAATGGATCACAAAAATAATACAAACCTCACATAATATGGCAGAATAAAAAAAAAAAAGAAAAAATATTCAATCTAAAAGACTAAACAACTGACAGCATTTAGTGATCAAAACTTTTAAGTCCACATTTACAATAGTACATCTAAAATCACATTACTTCTCTGAACTTACAAACCAAAACAACCTGTGCGAAATACCAACATGCTTAGATCCAATGAGAGGCAAATAATATGATTTCTCTTTTCAGTAATGAATAAATTAAACATATCCAAGGAACTAAAACTGATCAGTTCCACAGCTTCCTCCTTGTGGAGGAAAGCCATAATCATAGAATCATAGAATCAGTAAGGTTGGAAAAGACCTCTAAGGTCATTGAGTCCAACCGTCGACCCAACACCACCATGCCCACTAAACCATGTCCCTAAGCGCCTCATCTACATGTCTTCTAAATACCTCCAGGGATGGGGACTCAACCACTTCCCTGGGCAGCCTGTTCCAATGTTTAACCACTCTTTCAGTAAAGAAGTTTTTCC
>NW_008794447.1:23238-57022 GCF_000699145.1 Aptenodytes forsteri | reverse complement strand
TGTCCAGCCAGTTTTTTACCCAGCGCAGAGTACACCTGTCTAAGCCGTGAGCCGCCAGCTTCTCTAGGAGAATGCTGTGGGAGACGGTGTCAAAGGCCTTGCTGAAGTCCAGGTAGACCACATCCACAGCCTTTCCCTCGTCCAGTAGGCAGGTCACCTGGTCATAGAAGGAGATCAGGTTGGTCAAGCAGGACCTGCCTCTGCATTCATATTGATGAATGCACCGCTGCCTCTGATTTTCTTAGAGCACATTGAACTGTAAAAATGCTACTCCCCACAGAAAAAATGGTCACAACCGAAAGCCCCACTTACAAAATTCATTCTGCAATAGCAGAATTTAGAAATACAAGGGATCCAAAATTGCCTTGAGATCATCCCTTCCCATATTTTCTCATTAAGACTGCTGTTATTACATTCAGGCTTTGTGCAATGACATTACATTGCTTTTACATGATTAGCTCACTTCAACTGTCAAAGGCAGTAAGATGGGTGTTTTTTTCCAGTTCACCATATTGAGAAACCTAATTGTTTTTCAGGTTATTTCCAAGTCTGTGCTCATTCACCTCTAAACTTCTCATGTCGACTCATGTCGTGTTCTCATTTATTCTAAATTATTTTAAGTCAATTAAAACACTCTTTTCCAGTCCTCTCAGATCCTTGCTTGAGATCAGACTAAAGCTCACCTTGTCTGAGCCCTAGACAAATTGTCTTGCCCTTAATGCCAGAGTTTTTTAGGTTAAAATAAAAAGTCATATTGCAATCCATCAATGTGGGATAGAAATTATTACACTCAATCTCAAAATCCTTTCCCTGGCCTCGGTATTTCTTGGGTTTAGTAGAGGATTCCAATGTTTGATGTACTGATGATACTCATTGGGTTTCCTTCAGACAAACATCTAGGAGTTATTCTACATCTGATTTACTTCATTCTCCAATCACATGGAAGGAAAAGACAGTAAACAGACTTTTTTTGATACTGAAGACATACATGATCTACTAGTCCTCTCTCAGCACTGCCATTTACGTTTATGCTGTGAGCCATTTTTTTTCAGCATTGATCTGCACTGGATATCACTTGGAGTTACAGCGGTATTGCAGACTCCACTTACTAAGTTAAAATCTTGTTAAGCTTCCTTCTTACTCTTTATCTTATCATATATCCCATCTCTTGGATGCCAAAAAGCAGCCCCTGACAAATTTGTCTCAAAGAGAAAATTTTCTGTTTTCAAAAACAGGTGATAGATTCAGGCCCCCAGACCTCAAACATTCTCCAAACTACATGGCAGAAAGGAAGGTGAAAAAGTATGAGGGCTCCCAGTGAGGGCTTTTCCTGGTGAATGAACAAGGAAGAGCAGAACAACCTATTCGTCTTTCTTAACCAGCTGCTTTTACATTGTGCATTCCCATCCTACTTCATCTGGATATTACGAGCTAACAATCTCTTCTCAACCTGATGAAACAATTCATTTTCTGAGAAGGAAAACTGCACCACAGAACTGAACTGATTAAGTTCTTCCACTAAAGAATATCAAAATACATGAAGTAACATTAAAAACATTACTTTTACTGACTGTTTATACCCATTAAGAAGGCTCTACCAACAGCTCACAATCCCATTAATGTTGGGTTTTCCACATGAGGTACCTTCTAAACTTATTCTGGTTTAGGAGATCTAGTAAGATTGTAGCCTACGGCTTCAGATTTGTGCACTCCCTGGAGCTACATAAAATAAACAATACTAAAGGGAATCCAATTTCCGTCTAAGAAGGCCATGTGCAGTCATTGCTAAATACTGACATTTTTGGTCATTTACACACAGACTAAATTAACCTGATAATGTCACTACTTCGACATTACAATTTATGTTTTATAAATACAGTTTTGTGCTTATTGTGTTCTCATAGTAATTCTGAAACCAGCTTCTGTACTGTATAACACTTGATTCATTCTATTGAGGAACACTGATATAAATCATTCTATTTTAGCTCTTTTATCAGTCACAATTCTTTCCACAGTGACTAAAGATTATATGGAAATATCAATAATGATCAGTCACTCATTCTAGAAAAAAACAATCTTGTTTCTTAGGCACTCTAAGCTTAAGCTTAGTAACTACATTCACTGCTGATTAAAATAAGAACTACTTTGCAGTAATTGGCATTCTGTGAAATGAAAGTATAGCTGAAGGAAAGACTTTTTTTTTTCTACTTACTTTCTGTACTTCCACAAGACATCCCCTTTGCTTAAAGGTTGAAAATTATTCATTTCAGGTCTTTAATAATGATTAATATATTAAAGGAAGTGATAACATGAGATCAATCCCACTTACGCAATAATATATTACACATGAATGGATTTGCCATCCTCATTCATCTAATTGAGGACCATGTTTTTGAGAGTTACCAACCCAAGATGCTTCAGAAAAGACACATCAAACTTCTCAATAAGGAAATAGTAAATAACTCGCCCTTCTTCCTGTCTCATCCAAACTGTTTGAGATTATGCTTTAAGATATATGTATAGGTGACAACAACTGCAAATTCTTCCGGCTTGTGGATCAAGGTGTCCAGACACAGGGCAGTCCAGACTGAGAGCTGTACTCTTCTTGTTGGCCTCACTCTGTTTCCAGGCTATTTCAGCTCATCTTCCCAGATCATCTGACAGCATTAATAGTTTATCCATATTAAGTATTTTTCATTTAAAACCCCTAAATAAGAGGCACTTTCCATTCATTGGCTGCCTTTATCTTGTTATGCTTTCCCCAGACTAAGAAACAAAGAGTTCCTCAGTTCTCCCAGTTTTACATGAAATCCAAATCATGCATTGAATGAGAGACTTAGGGTCCGCTCTTCCTCTCTCTTATGCCTCAGAAAGATTATTACCAATTTAATTCCTATGATGTAGCCAAAGGTGACAAGAAAGATATCGTAACAAGGGCTTATTAGTTGTCAGTGCAGCTTTCTCTTAGGGGATCTACACCTTAACTTGTTCAAAGAAGAACAATTATAAATTCACTCCACTACCTTTAACTGTCTGTAAAATTCAGAAAGAGAGAGCACTGAAACAGACCAAACACTGAAATTGAGGCCATGATTTACTGAAGCATTCGACGATAGTGCAAGACTACTGTAAACAAAAACAGTGCAGAAATTAAATGAAACAGTGAAGCTGAAACTAGGATTATTTGGTGACAAAATGGTATATAATTTTGCATTCTTAATTTCAAGACAATCTTAGGAAACCAGTAAGAAGAAGCAAGCTTTACTAATTTTCCTGTAATACACTGTGATTGAATCTCTGCCATCCTATTCTTCAGAGACAACCTCATCTTAATGGTCCAGAGAGAAAGATTACCACGTTTCCACAAGGTTTGTGGGCCTATATTGACAGAATTGGATTTCTGCTCTTTTCTATTACCTAAACTCGCTCTTTTTGTATTATTTCTTCCTCCTCCTTTGCCTTCTCTTTAAAGACAATCAGGTTTAGCCAGCAAAGAATGATTCCTTGCATTGCTGCTGTAAATCTGTCATTAAAGCAAGCTAAAAATCAACGCCCGAAGCACCTTGATGCTCCTGTGAATTTGCCAGATCTTTGGCAGTCTTGTAACAGTACCTCCTATGCCTCTGTTTCAGTATCAGGCTATCAGCATGAGTCCAGAAATAGAAGCTGTGTATCCTCCTTTTTACTCCTTAGTCTTCCTACCCGCATGCAGTCTCTTTGGTTTGTCCATTTTCAAGAAAGCAAGACTGGACTCTGACAACAACAGCAGCAGCGACATCAGCTCTAGCACATCAACTGTCTTAGCTCCACCGCTTTCCCCCCAGCATGACAGTGAACACCATCTGCAATCAGGACTTTATTAAAGTACTCTACTGCTATTACAATGGAAATATGACTTAAAACTTTACATTTTAGAGGCTTTGTTTTTGTTTCTCTTTCCTCCTTCTGCAATGCTAACAAAAGGTGTGGTGGGGAGACCCCAGCCAACAGCCAAACACCCACCCAGCCTCTCACTCACTTGCGTCTCCTGCGGGAAGGGAAGAAAACAGAAGGCAGGTGAGAAGATTCATGGAATGAGATAATGACAGTTTAATACAGAAAGCAAAAGCTGTGTATACAAGCAAAACAAAGCAGAGAAATTCATTTGCTGCTTCCCACTGGCAGGCAGATGTTTAGCCACTTCCTGGAAAGCACAGCCTCAGCACAGGTAATGGTTGCCTGGGAAGACAAACACCATGACCACAAACATCCCCTCTTCCTCCTCCTTTCCTTGATATTTTATTGCTGAGCACACCGTCATATGCTATGGAACATCCCTTCAGTCAATTTGGACCAGCCGTCCCAGCTATGCCCCCTCCCAACCTTTTGCTCGCTCCCAGTCTGCCCAGTCTGCTCTCGGGGGGGGGGGGGGGTGGGTGTTGACACTGTGCAAGCAGTGAATAGCCAAAAAAGCACTGCTGTGTTATCACACTATTTTAGCCACAGATACAAAGCACAGCACCATATGTGCTGCTATGAAAGAAGTTAACTCCATCCCAGTCAGACCCAGTAGGAAAGGTTAATGATTTTTTTAAGTCCGTTAGCTTGCTGTGGGAATTAGAAGGTAGAGACTAAAAACTCTGAATCTTTCATAAACCATAGTGTTCTCCAGTGAGAACAGTTCTCCAATTCTCCATTGATTCTCTGATCCTCCTTATTCTTTCAAAATGAAACCCACTACTTTGGAACTTCAGACCTCTTGCGCATAGGGCTTTCTCTGTCATAGGAAGCAGGAAGAAAGCAGCCAGTGGGACTTTTAGTCTATCCCTGTTTATAAAGAAGTCACCGGCATCCTTGAAGATACCAGCAACAGCTTCCCCAGCAAATCCCCAAGATAGCAGTAAAACTGCTATCTGATGGTGATCTTCCCAACTGCTTGAAAAAAGTAAACAGGAGAGCAAGTGTGACAGCATGTTCTCTTACCTTAAATGTCCTACCATAGATGTCTGGTAAGCTAATGCCAATAATTCCTTCCAAGAAAACTTCAAACTTTGGGAAGTAGATTGTTTTAACTATTTAACAAGAAGTTCCATCTTAAGTTTAAGCAGGGAAATTTCCAGGACAAAGTGAGGAAGACCACCTCTCTAGTCATAAAAGCTGTTTACTATCCTGTTATGTTTATTGGCACAATTCTTTATTCTGCTGCTGTGCTCTTCTACTGTATTCTGCTTCTACCTAGAAAAGCTGACATATGACGAAGAGTCAAGATGCTGGAAAATCATTTTGCAGTCTGAATTCTATAGCAGCTTTATAAGTGCCTGTCACCCATCATAATCTTGATATCCATTAGCTTTTCTCTATTCTTTTTTCCCCTCTCTTTTTCTCCTGGGACTCAGCTAAGGAAAGGATGGATCTCTATCAATAGGAGTGAAAGTTTCTTCAAAAAGAACATTTTGTAGCTTTTAACAACACTTTTAAGAGTTAGAAATAGGGCTGATTAAAAAAAAAAAAGCAAAACAACTACATAGCTAACCTCACTTTGACATAATCCAACTCCACTGATTTATGATGAAATTTTTGTATGTATCCTTGGACTCTGCTAAGAGAACAGGAATTACTTCTGCTCTTAAACAGGACCACATTTAATTTCACCTGCATTAAGCAAAGTCCAAAAATCTTTGAAACAGCAAAGTAATGAACCCATTATAGGTTTCCTGTTTCATTAGTTTGAATACAAAGTATTTGTACATTTCTCTATTTATCCTGAGCTTATCTGCAAGCATAGACTTTTTTTTTGCTAAACATCAACAACATCTGCCTGTTTTTTCACACCTTTGTCTCTGTTTCTGCAACCAAATGAATAGTCCATAATTCAGGATAGAACTGGTGATGAAGAAATTCTTCCAGGAAAACCTCCAAGAAAAGCACAGGACTACAGTTGGGCTAATAAAGACCCCTTAAAACATAGCTTCCAAGCCTGTCCTTAGCCATTTTGAGCACAGGTCACGCTCTGCCATCAAGTTCAAGATTGTTCGTTATTTGATTGCTCAGTGTTACACTGCCATCACGTCACTTTCTGTAGTACTGTTCTCATAATGTGACAGAAGCTCCACGTTGCATTGTTTTGTGTCTGTTTGACTTGGTTGACTTGGTATCCGGCATCAGTGTTTGCATCTGTTATTCCTGCTGCTGTTCTTTGTTAGCGTGTTCTGGCTGTATCCCATAGCCAATTGCCTTTGGAACAGAAAGAACATCCTAATGGGAAGAGCTTCAGTAGGGCTACCAAGCCCATGTTGTATCTAAAATAAGATGCATTTTGGAGAGATGTGCAAAGCTGAGGAAAGCAGCTTTTCTTCTGTCCTTCTGTTTCTGGCAGTCTCGGTCCTCAGTCATCTTTCTGCCAGTCTCCTGCTTATGCTCACCTTCAGGGGCAGTTCTCAGCCTCCCTGGCAGCTGCCTTTTTCTGCCATGAGTGAAACCTCATATCCCAATGATATTATTGATTATCTCAATCAATTAGCTGCTGCTGGGAGCTGGCTCTTTGGTCCCTCACTTGCTGTCATGGACTGAAGCACACTTCACAATGTACACATTGGATTGAAATTAATTCTATTATAAGCATACAAACCTGTAATTACCCAGAAAATTTCTGTAGTCTTAACTAAAAGCTGATATATTGTCACATTTCTTAAGGAAAGTTGCATTTTTTTATTATCAGTTCACTTTATATTTGAAGAATAAAATAACCCTTAGGTATTTTCCATTTGCATCAGTTAACTGCTAATAAATTATCAACTACTGTAATATTTTTCTCTGATATTTCAATCTCTAAAAGTACTAGATTGTTATTATCTTAAAACTGCAGGACTGAGCTATGTATCTCCTTACCATTTGCTGAGTGAAGATTCATCATTTGCAGTCTTGTCAGTATCTTTACCTTCTTTTCTTCCTGCACTCACTTGGGCTTACACAAAGATACTTTTGTTATTTATATATTGAATGTTTTCTTATGCTTTCAACACTATGAAAATGCTCAAGTCATGTAAAACGTCTGACCTTTAGAGCTGAGACAATAAGAACATGCTACAGTATATTATGAAAATATTGTTGTTACATGTTCTTATTGTCTCAGCTCTAAAGGTCAGATGTTTTACATGACTTGAGCATTTTCATAGTGTTGAAAGCAAGTCCGAGTAAGGAAGAAATTTCTTTTATTTGAAATGTGATTTAGATTTATTTATGCAGTTTCTTACTTTAAATCAGATAATTTTCCAATTAATTGTGCAACTAAATGTTTTTAGCCATAAATGCTTTTAGTTACAGCAGTTTCATTCAGAACATCAGCTTTAGTAAATGTGCCTGTGCATCCATATTTCACTCTGCTTTAAATTCTCTTCCTCTTCAGAAATCATCTCCATTTCAGCCCTGCTCCTACCCATCCACTCGCCCACTAACTCATCGCAAGCACACTTTGTGCCAAAGTGCCTCACAGATGTATAAAGAGGGGGCTGGAACTGGAGGATTTTTCTCCTTATTCATATCTCCACGTATAACAACAGAGTACAACTATAACTTTTTAGTATTATTTGGGGAGCAGGACACACCAAGGCAGGCACCTCTGGAGAGCTAGGAAGTGTTTCCTCCTCCTTTGTCTCCGCTCACACTAACACATACATATACGAACACTGGTCAGTGGCACTGGTGGGATTGCAAGTCAAAGGGGATTAATTGTAGGTAACTTCCACTAGTACCTTTCCTAATTTCTTCCTTTAGGCTGAATTCATGAGCTCCCAGGAGAGCACCACACTGCAGAGCACAGCTCCTGACCTAAGCAGTATGCAGGAGGAAGCTCTTTGCAAATTGACTTCAAATTTGCAGTTTGACTTAGTAAATCATTGACTTCAAATGGAAATTAGATTTACTATTGTCTTGTATTCTCCCACAGCAGTACACAGGCAGTACACAAACATGCAGAATACAATGGACACTGAAGTTCTCTGGCCCCATTTAGGTAGACAGTGTATTGGCTTAAGTTTAGAGTCTGGCCTGCAACTGCAAATACTGTAAGTTTTCCAGCCTGCACAATGAGAAGTTTTGGGTGTAAAGCTGCTCAAATAGAACAAAAAGATTTACTACTTATAATCAAGAATCTATGTTATTTTTCTACTCTCCTCTTGCAACTTCTTGCCTTAGATTTCACAGAAAGATTACAGTTTAGACTAATATTAGACAGAACACGAATATTTCCATACTAACAGGCAGAGAATTTTTAGTGATGGTGGTTATTATAGAATCATAGAATCATAGAATCATTAAGGTTGGAAAAGACCTCTAAGATCATCGAGTCCAACCGTCAACCCACCACCACCATGCCCACTAAACCACGTCCCTAAGCACCTCATCTACACGTCTTTTAAATACCTCCAGGGATGGGGACTCAACCACTTCCCCGGGCAGCCTGTTCCAATGTTTAACCACTCTTTCAGTAAAGACATTTTTCCTCATGTCCAAGTTTTTATAGAAACTTGGGAAACCTTAGCTATAGCTAATCAAAGCCATTTCCCAGGAGAGCACAGCAATATGACCAGCATCACTTATATGAATTAAAGATTCGTATTACAGGATTTCTGAGATATTATTCCTATTGTATGATGGTGTGCATGAAGGGATTAAGACTTATTGCAAAATTCCAGGCAATAAACTCTATGAAATCACATAATATAGAGGTCTAGTTAACTTGGAATTTTAGAGCACTTTAAAACATTTTAGTGCTAGAATTTGCACTGTCGATCAAGCAGCATAGCTGTCATTTTTACTACTTCAATGTTTTCGAGTTTGATATACTCTGAATTATCTCTTGGAGTCAGGTAACAGCGACAAAACTTAACTCTTAGACAAAAAGGCTTTACTGAAAAAAGACTTGGATATCCAATCATTTGAGCACAACAAACTTCTTGGGGAAAAAAACCAGCTTGACTTTCATGACTTCTTGAGTTAGAAAAGCATTCATGTGGATCTGTTGCCACGTATGAATTCAATATGGAAATTAAAAGTCATGAGAGGGATAATGAATTCTTTTTGCTAGAAAAAAAGTCTTATGTTCTCCTACAGAAGAGTAGAGTTCAGTTTCTTCCCACTGTCCACAACTTCATTTCAGGAAGCCTGTAATGATTTAAAGGCTGCCAGGTTGGAACTAATCAATCTTACATATTTCCCTCCGCAGGAAAAAAATCCCAAAACAGTAAAAAGCCCATAAGGTAAGTATAGCCAGTTTACCATTAGGATCTGATGGTTTCTCAGACTTTTCCAGGATACTGCAAATGTTTCTTTCCTCAAGAAAAGCAGACACAGAATTCAAGAATTTACAAAAAAAACCCAACCCACAAACCAAACCAAAGCCAAACCCTAAATGAAGGAAAACTTGAAAACTGAAACAATCTTCTAAATCTCATCGTCGGTCCTCTTTGATCTTCAAAAGTAAGATCTTGATCTTACTTCCTTCAACTCAGAAACATTCTCAACCAGCTTGTTGAGGAGGACTGCAAAGGTTGACTAGTATAAAAACCTTTAGCACAGGTATTATTAGGCTTGATTGTGCCTTGAATAAGTTTCCCAAATTTTGTAACAACAGAAACTCATTTGATATTAATCTTTGCAAACAAACAACACAAATAAGAAGGCACTCTTCATTTTGACCAAAAAAAGTCTCTTGATATTGGCTTACCTAAACTTGTTTTAACTTCTTTGATGTTAAAAGATTCCAGACACATACAAATATAACCGATGCATAAATTTAATCCAATAAAGCAAACCATTGTCTGAGTTGTTTCATATAACTTGTGACACACTTCAATTGTCATATATGCTAAAATTGATTGAAATCCTGACTGTACTTGCCTTAGAGAGACAGAGAAATCCTAACTCTTTCAATGCAGAAAAACAAATGTTGGGTGTTTTTTTTCCTGGTAAGTACAGGTTTCATATTAGCAGTGAATTTCTAATCAATGTAATACGATATAATCTCATTTCTTACTCTGAAGCAGAAAAATATGCAATCTCTAGCAACTCTTTTGAGGGCAAGTACAATTCATAATGAAAATTAATTTCATATTTCTATTTCCTATCTCCTACAAATAACAAATACTTGTAACACAAGGACGGATGTTTTTAATATATTCTGTTATCAGATTAGAAACACAAGCAAAATGGATGGAACAAAATCCACAGGGATAAAGGACACAATGCATAACGCTATACTCCTATTAGCATAACAAAAATGTGTAAATTATGTTGGTGCTCAGAAAATCGGGAATACTCCTTAAACAGAATCCAGATGGAAGATATTTGAGACTGTTATGAAACCTAATCTTCACCTTCTGTTACTAAAACAAGAAATCACTTAGTAAACAGTTGCTCTGAATCAAAACTCATTGGAGAATATTGTAAGAAGGAAGGTAAGGTGTATCTTTAGAAATTGTCTAATTTTCTAAGTATGAAATTAGAGCTCTGAGATTCCGTCAATAGTACCATTTGCCACTAGAAACAAGCAAATGAAAAAAATTACCATGTTTTAAAATAACGTGATGGATAGGATGGAACAAATACATTTTATTACACAGATAATATTGAACTTCCTTATATTATAACTGATGAAAATTGTAAAGGTTTGGCAACTGTTTTGGAAGGCAAATATAGCAAACCTTCATAACATAGCCACGAAGTTACACTCATTACATTTATGTAAGACTACAACTTCGTACCCTATGATTAAAATTCAATTTCCTAGTGAAGTATCATCTTATTATTGCGATTTGATGAGGTTTTTTTTTTCATCAGATTCCATTAGTATGTGGCAGATGCATGTGTTTCCAAGGTACAACTGAATTTAATCCAGGTAAAACTGGAGCCAATCCAAGGTAAACCTGAAATTAATACGGAAGTTGGGTCAGATTCTGGTCTTGAAAATATTTTTTTGAATTTTCAAAGGCTTCTTAAGGGAAACAGTCAGCTCATCTAATTTCTGCTAACTAAAAACTTAAGCGCCTTCTTTTCATTACTAGTCTCTCTTCTTAGTCAGAGAAGAGAGACATGAGCACCTCACAGAAACAATTTCTCTCACCCTAAAATAAACATGTAAGAAGTTAGAACACTGTCTAGGGAAGAATCTGTCTCTTGAAGTATTATCTAGACAAAGTACGTCATCAATTGCTTAGACTAGATTTGTAATTTCAAGGTAGCTAAAGTTAGTAAAGACTAAATTCACACTGACTCATAATGAGTACATTATCTAATCAATAAGTTTAAAATACAAAAATCTATGTTTTAGTTACATTACTCCTTTTATTCTGAATGGGAAGAGACCAGACCGAGGGGGAAAACGTTTATCCCAAGGCCATATTTATGAAACAAATACATCCCCCATCAGCCTTTGTTTTGCTAAGTACATCAAGCTTTTATTAATCAATCTACCATCCCACCTCAGGCATTTGTTCTGGACTGAATTACATACTGATGACAAGAATTGACAGTTGTATCCTGGGCCTCTGATGTGACTATTTGCACATCTTTACTGGAAAAACCCTTCTCCTCGCACAAGCAAGAGCGGTATGTGATTTTTTTACAGCAGGACATTAGACTCTTCTACTTGTTTTGTGAATATCTAGATCCTTCTCCTTAGTTATCAACAACTAAAAGATCTGAACATTCAGTAAAACTTATGTGGACTGGTGGTGCATGCATCCATAATTGGATTTTAAGCTTTGTTTCCTAAGTAAATGAGAAATATATAATCACAATCTGAGGGTTTTGTGCATGTGTCTATCTGTCTCTTTGCCCTTCTCTAACTCTCAAAAAACCTTCTAAAAGTAGTGTCCAAGCTCAATTAAACAAACCATCAGTGAGACCGACGTTTCAGAGATAATCAGTTCCTACATATTTTGTGAAAACAAGTGGACAAATAGAGGTTCTACATTAATTCCTTCCAAAGGCTGTCAGCACGAATCCAGCTTTTTGTGGATGTCAGAAAATCTGAACTAATATTAACGTTCTTTGGAGATCATACACTAACTTAATCCCTCGTCAGAAATTTACATGTCTCTGGTCTCATCTGTGTAATCTTATCTCCAGTTAGTAGGGACGGGCTTTCACTGCTCTCCCTAAAGACTGCAGACAACTTACTTGTTAGCAATGATGACAACATTGAATGTTTCAACAGAAATACTGAGATCAGATGCTTATTCACCAATTTTTCTTTCACTTTATATTCAAAGCCGAAATGTAATTCAGGGTAGTTTCCAGTTTACATTTGCAATGTTCAGGTTGTAGTGGCAAAGTTTAAAAGAAACGTTGATGCCTTAAAAAATGCAGAGGAACTAGTGAGACTAGCTCCAGAGGACCACTTGCCTTTACGAATACAGTACCCTCCATTGTCTTCCATTCATATGTTAAAAACCCTGTTTCTACATACACGTAGACAATTCAAATACTTTCATCACAAAAGAATCAAAATCTGGACAAAGCTTAATTTTTCTGTATTTGAAATAAAAGCATATTGAATAATACCAAAACTACCATGCTGCTTGGGGTAGATGAGATACAAAGAACCAAAGGAACCAAAAGAAAAATATTGGGAGAGACAAACCGATACATAATTTGAGATCTGTGCCTCATTTTTTTCCCAAAGAAAGTATTTTATAGGAAATGAAATAAATTGTATAGAAAATTGTTTTTAACCCCTAAAAACTGCATTTCACTGACATCTCAATTATAACTGCATAGAAGTAAAGATTCAAGCAAATGGTTAACGATTTAATTTAAAAACTTTTCACTATGAAATTAACAAATATAATTTAATTGCAATTTCTTGCATGATTAATAGGCTAGATTTTCATTCTTAATTCCATCATGCAGTCTGTTAAATATGGCCTTTTTGTTAAATTATTTTAATTTCCTGAAAGATCAAGCTGCTATTGCATGCAGATTGTGTTATCTAACACCTCATATTATTATTTCTAATTTTCATATCTATTTGATTAACGGTTTACTTTGATCAATCTTATGCACTAGGAAGACACAAGCTGATTGTCTTTATGCCCTCAAGTAGAACTGCTTGGACTGAGGGAGCATGATGATGTGATTCAGAATACAGAAGTGTGCTGATGTAAAGTTAAGTGTATTATAAAATCTTAACTACTACCGAAAGCTATCCTGCTTTTAATTTTAATAGTCAAATAAAAGCCACAGACAGATAATAAACCACAGGCACATATATTTGCTAGGTGTATTGCAAAGTGAGAAATTATTTTGGGGATTTCATGATTAGGTTTTTTTCCATGGGTATTTATGTTTAAAGGTGTTATGGCTATGGAGTCATAGTCATATGCATTGCCTTGCAGTCTTTTCTTCAAGATTCAGTCTTACACATGCAAAAATTACTAGGTGGCGAAGCCATCACTCTATGTAAGTCTTGCTCCAGGGAAAGGAATTTTTTGCAGCCCAACAAGATGTGGAAATCAGCCATGAAAATAAGCAAATCCCTAAGATCTTGAAGGTTTCTCAGAAGCCACTAAGGGTAGACACGTTGACGGGATTGCTGTTATTGGTGTCATGTTCATAAGCATGAGCCCAAGCCAAGGCAGGGAGCACACCATGCCGGGCACTCCAGTTCTGCAGTTCAGTCTAAATTCATGAGACAGAGCAGTACTGACACAGGTGCTGTCCAGAGGGGTGAGGCTGGGAATGCTCACAGATCCTGTCTGCAACCACTTCTAATAAAAAACAGTGGCATAGAACTAGCAGCATTCAACTGGATTCTCTTTGGAGATTCCTTAGCAAGAGGAAGAACTTGTAAACATGTGTAATAGGACTGAGTCATGCCTGTTACCACACAAGCATCTATACACATGCCTTAGATACTTCAGACAATTCTAAGTTTATTGACAATACCACATTACGCACGGCTGTACTTAGCCACCTGAATTTGCTATCACAGAGTTTACAAAGTGTTTCCCCCAAAGCCACACACACCGTGCTCCACCTTCTCAAAGAATTCTCAGTGTTTGGGAATGAGAGATGCAGAGTGACAGCTGATCTGGAAATTTTATTTGAATTTTCCAGATAGACAGATACAAGAGCTATACCTTTCACTCCAGGAGAAGTCTCTGCCGTAGAAGCTGCTTGCGCCTCACAGAAGAGTTGGATATTGGTACAGAGGAACAAAATGCACGTACCTAGAAAACAGATAGGGAAGTTGCACTTTCAATGGAGCCACACTGCTGACTTTATCCTCCTGTTTTTACTGATTGTTTAGCTAATGCCCAACAATTATCTATGAAAGGAAGACTGCTTAAAAAATCTTCACAGATGTTAATTTTTATTCATCTAAATATATTATATGAGTGAATATTTGCCTTTTCTAGGTTCGGTTTAAAGTATATACATTTTTATTCATACTTTAAATGCAGTTATATGCATATGGCCTTTCCTGTTTTACTGTAGTATATTTTAATTAAAATTAGTTTATTAACAGAAACTTTTTCAGCTCTATGAAAAATTTAGAAATCCATTTGCTTACTGAAAATATTTTAAATATTTATCTTTTTCTACAGTATCCTTCAATATCTCATCATTAAATGATTACTTAAGTGATTTAAGACTCTGAAAACGCATTTTCTGCCAAAATGTCAAATAATATGAACAGAGACTGGTAACAAACACTGCTAATCCAGCCTTACACACTTCAATATAGTGGATACAGTCTAAAAAATTCTCTTTTAATTTCACCTTTCATTTACTCAAGCCTTCTTCCCATAAACTTATACAATGTCTAACTTTTATTATTGCCAGACACATACAAGCAGCTGCTCCAGATCACCTAGGTTGAGACAATTTTTAAATTTCTTACAAACATCGTAATAATGAGCTCAATGTTAAACAGTATAAGCTTGAACCTCATTCTATTAGCAATTTTCTAAATGCGTACTGTGTACACATTCCTGACAAACAGCTGAAAATTACACTTCTTAGGCAGAGAGATAAACGGTAGGTGTGCTGAACTGTAAACTTCTAGTGTGGTTAACTATGACAAGCGTGGCTAGTAACTGGATTTCTACTCTCTCTGCAAAATCTGATTTTGAATTACAAGATACTTGATACTGTATGTTTATATTGTGCATTTACAGAATTATAAAAGCCTCACAAATCAAGATGCCCTTAAGGCAGAAACTGGCAGTGTGGCATCATGACAGTCCCTCAATATTACTTCAGTATTTGATGTCAGTATGCTCAAGATACACAAGCAATGTGGGACCAATACAGATTTTGCGAGCTAAATAAGGCTTCACTTTTTATACAAAAAGCAAAAGAAAGGTAAAGCCAGGCAGTATTCTGCCAGACATTTGATAACCACACTTGACTCTGTGCTGTGGGCTCTCAACATAGATAAAAATAAACGTGCCAGAGAGATGCAGAACTGAGCTTTGACGTCTGTGGTCCTTTCAGCTAGGCTGAAACTAGACAGTTGGGTTTCACAAAGTATTCACAGAAAATAACTCATTCCAGTAATTCGATTTAATTGACTGAATGAATCAACAGTTTTGTTATTTCTGCAAAAAGCTGGTCATGTTTTCAAGATCTGAACAAAATGACAGTTAGTCAAAATAGTTTCATTCTAAATTTCTCTGCAGAATAGCTTTCCTCAACTATGGATTAGTAAAACCGGAGTAACTTACAGACATTTCCACATTCCAGCTGCACCATTTTTTTCTGGTCACCATTTTATGAGAGCCTGGTCCAGGACAAGTACATGTCAGCATAGCTTATGATGGAGAGAGAAAGGCATGCAACAGAAGCACATTTGCAGTGAAAACTAAAGATGCATGCTTCATTGCACAGATAACATATATATACACACACACACATACACTTTTTACTTTTATGTTTTGCTTGATGCAACTGTGAATTACGGTCTTTTGCAAAGATAATTAGAAGGTTATGAATGCATAGAATGATATGTCCTTTAGAATAGGATTTGTAAAATTGTTCACAATATGCAACAGGAATTTCTTTTTTTCTGTTGAAAGAAAGAAAAAAGTTAAACAAAGGTATCCAGGGGTTTAGAAACATTTACTGTGTCAGACAATTCAATAGAAAAGGGCTCTACTGTATTATTACTTTTTTCTCCACCGGGGAGACTACATATGCATCATATTTTTTCCTTGCTAGTATTTGTCATACAAAAGGCAGTAATATAGCTTTTGAAATTTGGTAGGTATTAAGATAAGGGATCTAATTCTAAATGTAACTCCAAGATTTCTTGAAGCTCAGATATGCACTGCATTGGGGGAATTATATATTTATTAGTTTCAGTTCACTCTCTTTTCTGCACTGAAATTTTCTGCTTGGTTCTCTTCTGACTTGATCAAGCAGAGCTGATTTTTCTTTCTATTTTTTGATTTTAACAAAAAAGCTATTTTGGACTACAACTCTTCATGACAATTAACAGCCTAAAGTGCATGCCAGGAAAAACTTACAAAGTCTGAGAGTAAAGTCTTGACAATGCAAAGTCTTGCGTGCTTTTGGCATTGGATGTGTGTGTTGTGGATAAGTGGCGTCAGAATAAAACAACCAGATAGCAATCGGCAGTCTTACAAGTGAAGCTCTGTAAAACTCCTCAGAAGCCTGCCATCACGAGCCTGATTACAGACTCCAGTGTAGAGTTTTACATTAGAAAGAACATGGGGTATTGTCTTAAAATGTACCAAAATGGTCCAAGTCACATCAAAGTTAAAAAGTACCAGAAGCAATGCAGCACTGTAGGATACAGTAGCTTATCTCCTGCACAACACTGCCTACGTATGCTCCAACCTCAAATAAAGTCCTATGCACAGCAGCTGCTGCAAGCAGTGGTTACATTTGTAGAAAAAAATGGTGTGACAGAGCAGGATATACCTGTGTGTAACATCACTCTTTCTTCCCTGTGAGTGGAAAACTGTCCCACAGGCCAAGCTGCAGTCCGATTTTCCAGAACAGGCAACGGTCAAATTTGGGGGGACGTACAAGACTCCTTGCTGAATGCCTGCAACCAACAAGCTATCGAGACCAGTTTAAATCACGGTTTTTAATTATCCCTCAACTAATGACCTAGTCCCGTGGAACATGAGTATTTTACAGAGGTCTTACCCTGTTAAAGCAACTGAATAATACAGACAACATACCTGACAGAGACAGAAAAGCCAAACAAGAGCTTGAATCTTCAATCATCACTCACATAAACACTCATTGTAAATGCAGGATCTGAAAGTGATAGAGCCTGGATTAATAAGAGTAATGGGATCATTATGGGAAACAATGTTTCCTCAGGACTTGTGCCTTCAAAGATCTCTCACATGCATGTGAAGTAATGTATCCATGCTCAAGACAGAATTTCTACTCTTTTTTTTAAATTTCTGCCCAAATAAGCGAATTAAAGCCCTGAAGTTTCTAGCTCCTTGGAGTCCCAAGGTAGCGTCTGTGCGTGTGAACAAGAAGCATTCAGAAGATCCCAGACACTGGAATCTTTCAAGAATCATGCTCCAATGAAGCGTGGCATGTTTGCACCCTAGAGTATGTTGCCCTTGGAGTTTGAGAAATCCGACTGGACACAGCCAGGGACACAAAGACTGGGTCCATTTTAAGTGGACTGTTCAATTATAGTGCTGTGCGGGAAAGGACCAACTTATGAGCAAGTTATAGAGAGAAAAAGCTCTGTTAGACTTTTGAGGTGAAAATGACCTTCCTGCCTTTATTTGCCTCTTCTCAGAGTTTTCCTTTCCTGAGATCACTGGAAACTTGCAGCATCTGATTTACTCCGTTGCTTAACAGATGGGCTCTGCTGGCAACTTCCATGGTCTGAGTGCCATTCTTGGCTGTTGCGCCAAAAAAAGGCAATTCTTTTCTCACCTTGTATAGTGTTTTTAGTTTGTCTTCCAAGTTTCTCTATTGCTGCTATTACATAAATAAAATTTACCCAAAAAGACCTATTAAAAATATTTTGATAATTTAAAATTACAAATAGCTGTTAAACATAAATATATAAGGAAAAAAAAAAGACCGTTATTTTGATCCTTCGTATTTGATCATTCGAAAGTTGGAAGGACGAAAAAATCTTGGTCCTTACCCGCAACAAAGAGAAACTAATTCAAACCTCCCACGTTTTGAGTCAATGATTGAAACATTCTGTGATTATACTTAAAATGAACAGGTTTGTTTTTTTTTTCTCCTGTGGCTGCATTTTAGTAAGGATGAGCCAAGCTTAGTCAGCCACCGCTACAGAGCGCGCAGTGTGTGCACAGCCCACATTTTCTGCTTTCAGACGGGTGGAGATAGTTAACGACCAGCTGTGGGGCACGTGTCTCAGGTTTACATAGAGGCCAGAAATTAGGCACGTGCCTGCGACTGCTTTTCCTAACTGATTTGCTCCACATCTCTTGTGGGATTTTTGGATTATTGTTCTGACGTACTTAACCGTCTTCACCGTCTGTACTGGCGCGGGGGGTGCCTAATGTAGACAGTGCAACTTTAAGGCATTGCAGCAATCGAGTTGGGGGAATTAATGAAGATGCTTCAGATTTTGCCCCGGTCTGCAAACCGGCTGTCAGATTCAACTGACTGTTTAATACAGTTGCTCTTTGTTAAGGTAATAAAATACATTTTGCAATCAAATAACATATCCAGTACACTACAACATGGAAGAAAGGACTTTAGTTCTTCTTCAGACTAATCTAAGACTAGACTCTAGTCTTAGATTTGTAAACAAATGAAAGAAAGTCTCATCCATCATTAGAAGTATTCTTATTATATCCTGCTAGGGTTATCACATCCTTTTGGAGACAAGCTATTACCATGTCCATGTTTTAGTGGAATTTATACAATTGGCAAAAATATATATTTAGTCTTAGATTTACACATTACAATATGTAATTTTGCTTTTGCTTTTGGTTATCGCGTTCCTTTATTTAGCTAGTTTCCTGCTGAGCTTCTCTCATCTCCCCAGTTCAAGCTGCAGGAGGATCAAGAGAGAATCAAATCCATCCGCTTTACATGTCTTGAGGCCAAACATCTGCCTGAATGGGATGCAAAATATGTTGAAAGATTGTGGCTTGTTACTCATGACTTGGTTTTTTCCCTCAGATGCCTGTGATGCATTTCATTTAAAGTTACTAAAATG
Organism: Aptenodytes forsteri; assembly: GCF_000699145.1. Classification (NCBI taxonomy): domain Eukaryota; kingdom Metazoa; phylum Chordata; class Aves; order Sphenisciformes; family Spheniscidae; genus Aptenodytes; species Aptenodytes forsteri. The sequence continues at coordinate 37,839 of NW_008794447.1, read as the reverse complement.
AATTTTAAAGGATGCATCTTACAGACGTTAAGCATGCTGCTTCATTTTGACTAAATTCTCCTAGGAGACAGTAAGTGCAAAAAGCCATTGAAAGTACAAGACTGTTTCTCTAAATGAAAGGTCGCATAAATGTGCAAAGCCTCTCATTTTCAAAAATAAAAGATAATAATAAATAGGCTATCCTGTGTTCATGGAAGGTTATTATAAAGCAGTAAAGCCTTTTTTTGACTCAGCCTTCAGTTAGAAATAACCTGCTATGGCACACACAAGGAGATTAACAGATGGATGGGTTACAGCTAGATCTTAATAATAACAGACATCATCTGTGTCACAGCCTTCAGGAAAAAAAAGTGCTTGTTGCCCTTGTCTTTGGATCTTCTGTTACAATTAAATGTTTCTTTAGCATATGTGAAAAAACAAACCATGTGTATTACTTGATGTTTGGGGTATTTTGCTTGTTTTTCACCTGAAAATAAAATGTTAAGGCTTCCTATCCATCTAACTCAACCTTAATGTTTATTTTGTTTTGGACAATTCACACACAAAAACTCTAAAAGGAAACAAGGTGAACTGAATAGAAGAGAAAAAAACCACACTCGGAGCAGTCACGTTAACAGTGGTGAGCAGCGCAGCTTTGAGCTTGCTTCCTCCTTTGACCACTCTGCCTGGCTCTCTGCAAGGAACAAGTGTACCGTCACTCAGAATAACGAAACACTCAGTCTCTTCTTCAGCTGAAATCAGATCAGCTTAATTTCACAGGGAAGGCAAGAATTATTAAACACGTCAGACAACCATGCAAACGTCCTTTGTTTTACAGTCAAAAAGGCAAGATATTTTCAGCTAGACCGTACGCAAAAATTAACAAGGAGATCAGACTTTAAAAAGGAATTAATATGAAGGACTTCTGCTCATTTCCACTTTCCTGAAATATGTATAGTTTTTTAAAACACATCAGGTTTTTTGAAAGGCTATGAACAGACTTACGGCTAAAATACAGAAAAACATAGTAAGCATAGTAAGAATTATGATTTTAGTCAATCATCTTTAGCAGCAATTTTCCTCTGCATTGAAACAGATCTTATCTAAAAGAAAGTAACTTTACAAAAATGGATCAAATGAGGTGAGAAAAAGAGTAAGATTAAACAGAAACTTTACAGAGTATGTGAACAGTTGAAGTAATGAAAATTTAGAAAGCATATAGTCACCACAATACACGAAAGTGTGAAGACATTCTCGAATCTTTGTCTAGGAAAAAAAATTGAAAAATTATTTTTAAGTGGTGCAATGTAACTTAGGCTGTTATGTGACATTGAATTCTGACCCAATGCTTCTTTACACCTATTCCTTTTTGACTAGACAGTTCAAAGGTGTCTTTCTGCTGCTAGATGAACTAGCTAGGAAAAATACCATAATGTTATGTACACATTTTACAACCTACATTTCTCCTTCCATTTTGGCATGGCTGCTTCACACAACATGCTTGTGAACAGCAGAATGAGATGAGATGACAAAATAGCTTACAAGACTATTACAGGCTAGGAGAGAAGGAATGCGTATCTTACATCTATTTGTGGTTCATGCTGCTGCCAATCACTGCAGCATCTCAGCGTGACCTCCGACTTCTTTTAACACAAATTCTCTGCTTTGAAAGTGCTATATAAATTGGAATTAAAAGGGAGTTTTCCTTCATAGTGAACATAAATATAAATAAATATCTGCAAAATAAGCAGATGAAACACATAATGAAGCTTTTTCGGACTTCAGTCAGAAACAGGCTTTCTTCTTCAATGCTGCCATTCCTTTTCATAATTCAGTTTCTCGGGTTTTTTCAGTGCTTTTCTAAATAGAATTTTAAATACACAGACTATTGATTCAATTGATTCTATTGGCTATTTCATGTCAAACTGTATTTAGATGATATGAGGTGGGTATGTCAGAGTTAATTCCATTTTCAGCACACTTACTTTGTGGCTAAGCAGTAGCATTCATGTCAACCTGTATTTAGATATGATGAGGTGGGTATGTCAGAGTTAATTCCATCAGCACACTTACTTTGTGGCTAAGCAGTAGCAAGGGAAAAGAACAGACATCATTATAGAAAATTCTCTAATTTTGTGGGCGACCAGACATCATTATAGAAAATTCGTTCTAATTTTGGGCTTCATTTTCTTCCCTCGAAGCATGACATTTATTTTTTTATAATATATATTTTCCACCTTCATGAGTTTTCCTCTCCGTCTTCCTTTTGTCCATTGATACTTAAAGATGTTTAATGTTTTTAGCATATTTCTGATGTGATTTCACTGATACCAGTTATTTCTGAAAAATGTGGAAATCAGTGAATCAAACAATGAAATTATATGTTTATATTTTTGTATTTAGGTTCTGCTTTTACCTAATACCCCTTTTAAGTGCTGTATAACTCAACACAGGAATCATACAGAATTCCACAAAACACGATGACTCATTTTTCTTTTCAATATCCAAGGCTGCTTTATACAAGCAATGATTTTCCTCCTCATTGCTCCTCTTTTCCTCACCCTCCTCAAACATACATTAAGCCATGAAATGAACACTCAAGATCCACGGAAAGTAAGAATGCTAGGCAGCACTGCGACTGCAGATTGGTCATGGGATTGCATATGACTTAAGGCAAGTGAAATTTCTTTTTTATCATTTTGTAAGAAGAAAAAGCCTCTATAAAAACTGGAGAAAATACTGATGTTGAGTTTGCTCGATTGTTAAAAAGATTTATCAAAAGTTTGCAGAAGGAGCACAGACTATCTCCCATTGCTATTAGACAAATGCAAATTTGAATGAATGAGGCAGACAGCTGTACAAAGAAGAGTTGATGGTGTTCTGGTAAATGCTGTATGACAAATACTGTCTAATCAGATATATTTCAAAAATGGCTATGTTTTTATTCAAAGACAGAAAAATTTAGAAATCCAAAGAAAAAGAAAAAAATCAGTGAACCAAAGTACTGTGCTGCACTGTCAGTAGCAAAATGAAGAAAAGCGGCAGATGCTATCAGAAACTGTGTGAAGAACTGCCTCTGGTCCCAGGTTAACTCACACAGAAATAGTTCAGGAGCTACTAAAACAGTTTTTACTCTCTTCCCCTGTCCTTTGTGATGCCAAGCCACTTCTACCTGTAAGATGGAATAGTGTGGCCAGCTTGAAGACGGTTAGCATTTCTCATGTAAGCACCTAAATGGGGAGAGTCCATCACTATCTCACATTGTGTGGCGTGTCAGTGTTACTCTTTTTGCTAACAGGTATTACCACTTTCAGAGAGAAGCCTCTATGCTCTCACATTCTTGAAATTGTTGAGGAAGAGCTGTCTAAATTATTTTGCCTTTGACTAGAATAATGTCGACATACTAAATACCTCTAAGTGCTTTTTAAAAATAATTTTGCATAGAGACCAAGGTACGTATAATACACTCACATCTAACCTGATTTTAATTAACATCTCTGTTAATTTCAGGTAGAAAATGTTGACGTTCTCAATAGATTTCATATTCAGTTTACTTTAATATTGTTTTGGTAAGCATCTAATTTACTCATTTGGAGCAGCTGTGTGAAACTAAACCATCAGACTTTGTCCCAAGTGTCTTTTGAACTTCTGTAACGAAGTAAAATGAAAGGGATAATGTAAAATATTTTGAACGAACCAATAAATCTGGTATGGAAAATAATACACCCACATGGAAAAATTATCCACGTCTTTTCATCATATAAAAACCATGTTTCGTACAGTAAAGTTTCTAAAAGCATAAAGTTTAAAATTACAAACAGTTGTTTTAGATAAACAGTGTTCAAAGTAATTCACTAATCTCTGTGTTTTGTAAACCAACTATTTGGCTTGATAATTATACAGTCATAACAATATGATTGATTCTGTTTGCACATAAACAGTAGCCTATGCCCAAGTAGCAAAGTAATATGGAAGAACTCAGACATAAGCTTTACTCCCATACCTGCATTATTACAGGAATGTCCCTATTGTTATATACAGGAACAACTACACATCTGAACTAAGGGTGGGTGTGTAAGCCGTACTCTAAAATCTGCATCTAAGTAGAACCAGGAAAAAAAGACCCTAAGAGAATAAACAGCCCCATTCCCATTATGGAAAGGAAACTGAGCACACAGTATGAGTGGTTGACCTGGATCTTGGGAACTTGCAAGATTGTAAAGTACAATCAAGCACGTAATTATAGATATAGCCTATATGACACGCATGATGTGCAATACAGTCTGACCACAGGGACTGTGAAAAGAAAGTAGGGACCTATGGGCTATCATTCCTCCTTGCAGACAATTGTTAGAGAAAGAGTGTAAATGTAAATCAGACCTGGCCTTCTCAAATGGTTGCACTGGGAAGTGAGAATAGCCATAGCATCATCCAAGGGAAAAACACAGGGGAAAACAGAGTGGACTATGTACAAGGGGAGGTGGTGTGAGGGCGTGCTGGCTCTGGTCACAAGGTCATTTGCTGGTAGCAATAGACATGGCAGTAGGCTTGAAGCAGCTGGCTGCTGCCATGTACTCAGAGAAAAGTAAGAAACCCCATAACACACAGTTCTTGTGTTTTTAAAATGTGGACTAACTCTGTTAGGAAATAAAAGGTTATAAGCAGTTTAAAATATTACTCTCAAAAGTTAATTTTTATAAAACAAAAAATAAGTATAAATAACATTACAAAGCAAAGCTTGAACAAAGGCTATGGAAAATGAAAAAACCTATCGCTTTCTATTTGTTCTGAGTGTCTTCACCTTGTAATAAAGAATATTGGACACAATTCTAATATAACTTCATTTGAAGATAACCGCAGGCACTTTTTAGCTATCTTGTTTGCGACATCTGTCTGGTTATGGGAAATTCATCCATGTTTTACCTCAAAGCACCTGCTAATTTGGACCCAGAAAGAATATAAATTGTATAATTATTCCCTTTATAACTTTTACACATTGGGTAGCATCCACAGCGTAATGGAGAACAACGGCAATAGTTTCCATGCTTTAAATGGTCTTTTCTTCACTTCAAAATAGCAATTTAAGTGTAAACAGTAGAAAGGTGAATAAGGCCAAAGACCAGTAACAGAATTTTTTTTCCAAAGAGGTATCTTTTTATTAAGAAACTTTAGAAGTCAAACAAGGAAACTCCTACATATCTGGTACTGCTGATGTAACAGTGATTAATTGTGTAACTCACCTTTATTCTGTTTCAAGTATCTGTCATGAGGTCTCAGAGCACTGGAGAAGCACTTTTTGGTGTGGAGTTCTTAAACCTAAATAAATGAATAAATAAATAAAAACAGCAACCTGGCCTCTAGGAAAGCTGTAGTTACTTTAAATTGTCATGAGTTTTCCTTTGGATGCACAAATCCAGAGCATCCTTGTAGGTCCTTGCCTTAATCCAGGCTGGTGTGACTAACTTAAATCCCTTACCATCCATTTTAAGGCACAGAACCCTATATAAAATATCATTTAAGAGATTGCCATCAATACTGCATGTGATTTCAACCACTTGACACAAATAAGGTTAGTACTTAAACACAAGAAATGGGATTACATCCTTTTCTTTGTACCTTTGTAGTCTGAATACCTATGTAGCATATTCTGATAATTTAATGCTTAATAATAAGAATCCTACCCCTGCTGATTGGACCAGCCATCTAATACGCAGCCATCTGACCCAAGACATGACTACTTACAGAAAGTAAACAGAATTAACAATGACTAAACTCTGCCCTCCCAGCATTAACACACACAAATATTAAATGATACAGAAATACCTATGTAAACAAATAATAAGGTAGCCTTCACTTCTGTTCAGCCAAAGCCAAAAAAAAATCATTATGAATTTTGGGTTTCTGTACCTCATTGCAATTGGGGACCTGTTAGGAACCCAAATGTGCTTCCATCACATCATAGGGTCTTTGGTATCAGATGTGCAGGTTTGGACGAGAGAGCAAGAGCTCTGGTACACCTCTTCCTGTGGTTGTCTCTCTGCATGCCCACCACCTCCACCTAGATAGCAGGGCAGCTGCACACCATGGCCCACCCTGAAGCCAATCTCCCAGTCATTCACACCAGGATCTCTTTCCATTTCAATTAATTATTGTCTATGGGAGTGGGAAAACTGGTGGTCAGCCAACGTGTGGCCAGGACACAAACGGTGCAAGGGCAGAGATCCAGGAGCCAGGAAGGCTTCCAGGCTCTTCACTGCAGACCTACTACTGATGGGCATGTGAGGGGGTGGAGGAGCAGTGCTTCACAGCCTAATCCAGCTCTTTTCTGCAAGTATGTTTGGAAAGCGTAGGGTGGACGGGCTAGTTCACAGTACCAGATGAATCTCAAGTCTCATCAAAGGTACTGATGTGAAAGAGGTGCTTAACTGAACTTTAGGTTTTAATCGGGTAACTTACTGCTTACAGGCATTTTACCAGATCAAAGGATTAAATTCGTCAGATTAGGATCATGTTCTTCACAACATCACATCTTTGTGCAAAGTTCATTTTCCGCATCATGCTTCTTTCTTGACTCAGTTATTGCTTGGAAGCAAAAAAAAAAAAAAATTTAAATACACACTTTCATGCTATACATTCGATATATACAAATGCATTTGTGTATTTGGTATTTAGATAGCACACACTGGTATAAATGTTTTAACCCAGTAATGACTAGGTTAAAAATCTGTTCATGAGAAAGCAAAATAAAATCTGAAACCCTGTATTTGGTAGCATAAAGCTTCAGAATCTTTCTGGAACTTCGGGATTTAATTGCCAACAAACATTAAATAAGAGTAGATTTTTTTATCAGTTAGATCACAATTACTTATTTTGGTAGGAATCTATGTGGACCATAGATGAGAATGTCACCATTCTCATGATCTGAAATAATTTCACAAAGATTTGATGAATCTGAGGACTATATGTTTTATTTGTTGACTGTAATCCTGAAATTTGTGGACAAATTTCTTTTGTGGATAACTTGTGGGTAAGTTTATTTTGCTAACAAAGAATCATGACTGTTTAGTTGTATTTTTGTTTACCTAGCAATGTACTGCATTATTTTCTTGATTTTTAACAGAAATTGATCTTTTAAAATATGTTCTGTGCTTCTCTTTTGTCTTCTCCTATAAGAACATTGTTAATTGTTCCTATTCTTGCATCTTCCCAGTCACTACCCTCTGAAATAGTTATAGTGCAGAGGTGATGCAAAAAAGGTGGGGGGGCTAGTGGCAAATCTTCAGTTAGCATTAATTTTTACAGCTCTATGAAAGGTATGCTTTTATGTGGGACATCAGCATAAGAGCGGTAAATGTGTGTTCCTATAAAGCTGTTTTGAAATTCTGGGGTAGGTTTCAGGCCACCATGTAAAATGTCAGACTACAAACTGTGTAAACTATCATAGCTCCACTGAAGTCAAACTGAGGTTACAGCATCATGATTTTAATCTTGGCATTTTGTAGCCTTGCATGCTGCTGTAGTCTCATACAAAATCTTCCTATATAATTTAACATTTTAAAGTGCTCTTTTTTCCCTGTATTTTGACTATCAACAGCAACTTGCTTGCTGCATGTTCTGTTGTATGCTGTACTTTTTCCCCTTTCTGTTGTGTGGATGAAAGCACATTTGTTTTTTATGCTACACACACTGCACTGTTACCTCCATTATCTTCATGCAACATTTTTTATTTCTTTTTTTTTTGACTGTGAGCAAACATGTCCACCCTCTTAGCAGTTCCCTGGATCAGTATTTTCTTTGCTAATGAACTGAGTGCGATGAGCTATATGAATAGCTTCCTCTGCTATCAGATTGTACTCTGGACCTCAATGACAGTTCCTTATCAACAGTTCCAATTACCAATGAATCCCTAAATCGTTCTTCTTTGTCTACCCCCATTTCACAACACTTAGCCAGTTGTCACAACATCCTAAGAAAAGCCTTTATTGATCATTCCCTTTTTTGATACATAATCTTCTCATGTCTCCTTTTCACAACAGCTTATTTCTACATTTTTCTTCATCTCCATACATGAGAACATGATAAATGTGGTCACTTACTGCTCCCCTACTATGATTGTCTGTTACTGTCCCTGTTACCTTTGGAAGCTAGAACAATGATTGCCTCATGCAAGCTACAAAAAACTGTAAGCTGAACCCAAAACTTTCAGGACACTATTATACATAAGCTACAACTGAGATTTTGCTGCTAAGAAAATATTTAATTTCATGTATACAGTGTTATTCACATTTACTGACATGGGAATTGGGAACTTCCCAATTCTGGTATTCAAAAATAACAATGTTACATTTCCTCTGCTAGTCTAACCTGGCATGTGGGGTCATATGTCTTCCTACAATGTCCTCACTTGGGCTTGGCTTTTCAGAAGTTCCTGTGGGAGTTCAGCATCCCAAAGCTTGTAGGTAAAATACTTACAAGGAACCAGATTTGTACACTAAATAGGGTTATTTTGTTTACGTTCATTTCAAGAGCCCCTGGCACATTTACCTTACATTCTTTTTTTCCCAAAAAACTTTCTAGGGCAGGTTTTTTCAGCAGTAAAAAAAAAGAAAAAAAAAATTCTTCAACATTCTGTGGAACAGGTACAAGGGAAAAAATTGGTTGAACTTAATGTCTTCATGCAGTTCCATTTATTTAAGTAAGTTTTTTCGTAGTTTGCACCAAATAAGGTTCCAACACTTCTAAAAATTCTGAAGCAATAATTGTCTAAGGTGCTTTATGCAATTAATGCTGCGTCTTTCCTCAAAGGACTATGCCAATATAAAACATGTTTTGTTTTGTTTAAAAAGATGATTGCTACAGAAAAGCCTCCTGTACCCTTTTCTTCCATGAAAAGCAGATGGTGTGTTAATGCATAAAACATACAAAACTGTGTCTCAGAGTGTAGTTTCAGACTATGCTCAGTATGCAGGCTCTTTAAATTAAAATGTTATTATACAAGCCTTTAGATCTTTCATCTCTTATCTTTCCTCCATCAACAAAAAGTACACGTTAGTAGAAGACAAAACAGAAATTTAAAATCTATGCTGTCTAGCATCTCATTTTGTTTTTAGCAGCATCACCCAGACCCGAGTGACAAAAATCTAGATCAAATCATTAGGAGTCACTCCTGTGGGTTTTTTAATTAAATATAAAGCAAAGTTTTAGAGCACCAGTAACAAAAATTAAAACAAGAACTCAGTAAAGAGAGACCACACAGACGCATTAAGCTTCATACTTCCTATTTCAAAAACATCACATTCATCAGCTTTCGCTGTGAATTAAATACACATGTTGTAATATGTACACCCATTGCTTTGCAAGCATCTCTAGGCAGAACTGGTACTTGCAAAACCCTTGGTCTAAACGAGGCAATGCCTAAAGCAGTGATGGGAGAGAAGGGCACGCAGCATGTATCCTAGATGGAGCACAGGAGTATCAGTAGAGCTCGGCTGGCCAAAGCTACCATGAACCAGGCTTAGGTGAGCCAAGGCTCAGGTTAACATACCACGTCCTTGGAGAACACGGAAGACAGAGGACGATACACGGGAGATATTGCTGTGCGTGTCTGGTACAGACTGCCTCATCAGGAACAGGCAGATGAGGCCTTCTTCAGACATCTGGAAAGAGCCTTGAACGCTTGCAACCTCAGCTCTTCTGCAGCTCTGTGACAGACGGGGACTCGTGCTGGCAAGAAAATGAAAAGATGATTTGACTCCAGGTCACAGGCAAACTGAGGGACAAGCAGGGCAAGGACTAAAGGACCTCCTGATCAAAAACGTGTTTGCAGACCGCTTCTTTGCAAAGTAATAGTCTTCTTTCCCTTAGGAGTAAGAGGGATATTAACTCACCAAGCACCTATTTCTTCCCTAGCATGCATAAAGGATTTCTCAAACTAGAATAGAATGAAGGAAGGAGCACCAAGTGACCAAATGCATTCTATGAGCTAGGGACTGGGAAAAAAATGAGGACGGCTAGGTATGGTGACTATGCAAACAGTTAAGAAATCAATAGCGTGCTCTCTATTAACATATGTTCCCAGAATGGAAAGAGTAATGGATAGACACAAAATTGTGCATAATTCACGGAATACAGGTGTGGGGTTGTTTTTTTTTTGTTTTTGGTTGTTTTTTTTGTTTTGTTTTTTTTTAGGTAATGCAGGTAGTTTTCTTTCTCTTTTAGGGACTGAGGCAATCATCATTGCAAAAAGTTTAATAGCTTTCAGACAATTTTTTTTTTGCCAGTCTCTTCATTGTCATACCCCATCTCTCAAATTTGACCTTTAAATTGAGCCTACAAACCCACTCAAGCTGTAGGTCCAAATAGATGTGTTATCCTCAGGGGCTGAGTCAATACAAAAACAGAAAACCAAAGTACCAAAGTATTCCTTAGAGAAAATATCCATTCTGGTAAGAAATGTTTTAAATATTAATATCTCCTTCTAGGAAAAGCTAGAAGAATAATCAATTCTTACTAAAAGAAAAAATCCTAAGAGTCCACAGTTCCAGAAAGAAATCCTATCAATTGACACAACTGCACCGTAGATGAAAATTTTAAATAATAGCAAAACATTATCTGTCCATCAGAGCTACAGGATGACAAATGCCCATGTCACAAGTGAGATGCCTCTGAGCTGAAACCTAACTGCTTTAACAAGACATTCAGAATGCTTTACAAGCAGGACACCACTGCAGCAGAATGGCAACACCATCTACCACTGCAAATAGCCAGTTTTCTTTCTGTTATCTAGCAAAACAAGAGCCATGTGTTCAATCCAAGATGAATAAACATGATCTGGGTAGTTTTGAATGCTATTTCCCCTAACTGAGCACATTTCTTCAAATTTCCCCCTGGGCAGCACCTCTACATACAGTTAAAAATATGTTTTTTCTGCATATCACTCAACGTAAACAGCTGATGTTTCTCATACCTCTGTTGCAGCAAGAGCAGTGTATATTTCAGTGCTGAGGAGCACATTGTTTTGTTCTGTCTCTGGCCACGCAGATTCCTGGTCCACTAGTGATAACAATACCAAATACACCCTGTACCGGATGAATTACTCAGCTACATCAGATAAAATGGTGGATAGCATGAGAATTTGATGGTCAGAACGTGGGAAAGTTTTCTTTATTTTCTTCCAGCGTCCAGAATACTTCACTCAAATGTTATTCAGGCTACCAGTGCTAAAGGCCTGCAGAAGAATTTAGGCACCTAAGTATTAAATAACACTTCTGAAGCAGGATGCCTGTTTGCCATCCAACACCATAAATGCCTTGGGTTTTCACAGTAAAATTCCTTGGATATCTATGGTTGTGTTCATAACACAAAGTTCTTGAGCGACCTGAGCAGTAGCCAGCTACCAAAAGCCAACGCAGGCATTCCTCTGCCTGTTTGTGTTAGCCTGCTCTAGCATGCAAACTCTGAAAAAGGCACCGGTTCGAGAGCTACAGAAAATGCTACATGCTTCAGTGGATGTAACTTACACCTCTCACTTTAAGGTCGTGGTTCTCCCAGGAAGATTAAGTCTTTCCCACTGCTGTTTTGGACAGTATAAAAAACAACAGGTCACTGAATACTTGTCAAGTATGCATAACCACAAGAACCCTTTTCTGCTTTTCAGTACCAGTTTTCTATTTCCATGTGCAATGTGTTTCTGGTTGTTAGGGTCAACTGAACTGAATAAAAATATTCAAGAATGTGGAGCAATGGGCTATTTTAACAGAAACTTTGCTTACACTTTGTGCTAAAGCCTATGTTCCAACAGTATTAACACAAAATAATTCCATAATTAATAGTTAATATGAACAGAGGTATAATTTTAACAAGATTTGTCTATTTGAAGAAATATTTCAATGCTGACTTCATTTTTATTGAACTAAAAGCTTTTTTCTTTTTTCCTTTATGTTTTATTCATAAGATCCCCTTTTGCTTTTTCAGTTTAAAAAAAGAACTGTGATTATCTGTAAAACTGATTGCTTAAAGTAATTAATCATTTTCCTTATGAAATTTCCTGGGTAAATTAAGGATCTTATAATTGAAGGGTTTTCTCTTGTGTAAATGGAACATGCTGAGAGCCTAGACTGAGAAATAAATGTACTGCCCAGACCCCTAGAGCTGTTTCTTTTACATTCTTTTACTAGAACTAATAGCTGTCTGACCATAGTACAATAAAGTATTGTTTTTAATGAATACAAATATATCGGTATCTTCTTAATAACACTAGTTTTCTACAAAAGAAAATATTTAGCCAATTTTTTTTAAATTAACCTAATAACAGCATAATAACTCCAGACTCAGAGTTTATATTCAGCATGTAGACCAATCATAAACACGGAGGATAAACTGATGTTTGCTAACAGGTACCTCAGCAAACCTAAGCTGCAATTGCAGTGGCTTGCTCAGAGTTAACAAGGATCTGTGTAACACAGGCTGGAACCACATCCAAAACTCCAGATTACAGATAGTCATTTAACCAAAAGACTTCCCATTTTCTCCTAGGCCAAGGCCAATACTGTATGGTATCAGATAACCATGTGGAAGGAAAAAGGAAGGCCATCAGAAAACCCTAAGACATTAAAGAGACAGGATGTACGTGTGCATGTATATGCGTGCTTAAGCATGCAAAAAAATTGTAAGTATTAAGACTGTTAAAATGAATAGGAGACCAAAACTTGTCTGTTCCTTGAGCTCATTAAGAAACAGCATTCTAAGATTCTTATTGATAAACAGTAGTGAGAAACATTAGACACTGAAAAATATGGAAACGGATAAGATGATTTTTTAAACAATAGGAAGGAGTCAGAAGAAGGTGAGTAATCAAGAAGTGGCAGTCAGTTTATGCAACCCCTACTGGACTAAATGCTTGTAATGGTGATGGAATGGTTGGATTCAACCCCCATGGGACAGAAAAAGATTACAAATTTGATGAGAGTTTAACAGGAGTATAATTGTAATAAGGGATAGTTTGTACTGATGTTTGACACTAATTCAACTCTAAGTAAAAAAAAAAAAGTCTCATTTTCTTATATTTGCTTCTTGGAGGGTTGACTGTGGCTCAGAGAATTTTCTCTGAGTCAATGCGCTGTTTAGTTCTTATTTACAGCATCATCAAAAAAAAAATAGCATGGTCATGAAACATTGTATCTAACAGGTTCATCAGAAAATTAACATAGTATTACTGATTTAGATTCTGAAGCCAAATACTCAATTCCTGCCAAGCTACCCTACAGATAGCACGGGTAAAAAGAGCTTCAGAAATTCACAGCGAACTCTGAGATAATGTTATAAACAGCCCATTGCCAAAAAGGCAAAAATATCTGCAACCTTGGCCTATGTGAGTTTCTACTACTCTGCCTTAAGTAACAGTCCAAGTTAACCAATGTCCAAGAGGGAGAAGAAAATACAGTTATTAATTCCTGCACAGGCTACCATAATTTATGTCTTTGTCTGCAAGGAGGTCCTTTGTCCAGATAGTTTGTGTAACAATTCAATATATAATGTAATATTTTGGCTTTGCGCAGGAAGCGTTATGACTGAAAATCAGTATCATCAGAATCAAGGTAATTTCCAAGGCTAAGTAATATCAGAGTCAGAAAAAGTGGACAAATTAGAACAAGAACTAATTAAAACCCTTATCGCAACATCATTTGGATTTTGTGAGATTATTAAACAATTTAGAAAATTCATTTTTATTACTCACAGTCTATTGCGCTTCCTTGGCCAGGGCTAGACGCAGAAACACCGGCATATCGAGCTACTATAAAGCCCCCTTTCCTATGGTGCCGAGTATGAGGAGTAAGGATCATACATACAGGTGTGACACAGTCACACTCAAGTGATGCAGCTCCCTTACCTCACAAAGACTTTAATGAGGCCCGGATTTCTCCGACAACCCATGTACGGCCAAGATTTTTAGGCTATGGACCACACAAATCACGCACAGACAACCAAGCTAAACAAATTAACGCGATAACTGACTGCAGCACACCAGGACAATCTTCCTAGTGTTATATGTTCCTGCTCTCAAAAGAGCTAATTAAGTTAGGCAAAACATAACATTAATGAACCTGTACAGCTCCTACAACTTGTGAAAGCTTGAGAAATGTTTCCTACGCTAACAAAGGTGGCAAAAATAGCTGCGACTACTCCATCTTGCTCTCTTCAGAGAAAGGAAAAAGAAAGCAAACAAAACAACAGAGCAACCGTATCCTAAATTTCAGCCTGCTTCCTCAGCAACTGCAAGTCAGGTTTCTCTTCAGTCACAGCCTTACGCTCAAACTTTCCTGTTGGCATCGTAACAGAGTTTCTCAAGCTGTCAAGGGCCTCCGAGGATCCGGTCACCCAGCACGGTGGGGCCGGGCAGGTTATTCAGGGACCCTCGGCAGAAGGACGACACAAGGAAGCTGCTGACACAATCCAAACTCTCTACTAACCCCGGGCCCCTGCAGACGGGTCGCTTTAACCCGTCACCCATCGCCCGAGCTCAAGGCACACAGACAAAGCTCGCCCAGCCCTCGAAGGCGGCAGCGGCCGGCTGAGGGAGGCGGCGTCCCGCGCTCCCGGCCCCGGCGGGCGCCCGGCGGGGCC
>NW_008794447.1:0-23113 GCF_000699145.1 Aptenodytes forsteri | reverse complement strand
ACGGGTCGCCAGTCAGTGAGGGAAAGGCCCATGGAAGGAGTGAGGCGCCTGTCTCCGCCTGCGCAGGACACACGAGTTCCCAGTACAAGTCTTCTGAAAATAGGAACAGAAACTTAATCTTCCAGTATTATCTTCAAGTAATTTTCCTACAGTAAGAGGTATGGAGGCAGGCATTTAAGAAGTGTGTTTGAGGATCTGCATCTTTAGTGGTGAAGATTTCTCGAAAGAACTTAAGCAGCTAGTAAAAATTTTAAAAGTGCTAAAGGGCTTTTCTTTCATTGCATGCAGTTCTCATCTACATTTTTTGTTGTCCTTCCTGCCAAGAACCATCAGCAGCTTATTTCTTTAGGTGAAATATTGAAAGGTGTATTAGAGATTTAATTTCTATTAACTGCAATGAGAATTTCATTCCTATGTGTATTCCTGGTTTGGGTATATTCATCTCAGTTCCCAGACTGCAAAACAAGGATAACATAGCTTGGTTTTATTTAGAGTTCTAAATTTTGGAGAGTTGCTCAGCTGACAACACTTAAGTATGAGTATTACAGACAGACTACTTGAAAACGCATAAATATAAAGCAGAAAAGGAACAAACTGTTACTTAAATAGCATGAGGAAAACCATATACTACTATATGATTTTTTTCTTGATCATTCTAATGATAAAAGGCCAGAAAACATACTGTTGAAGCAAAAGCTGCGGAAGGTTTATACACGCGAGAAAAGGCCAGTCAAGATATTTTAACGTGGGTTCAGCATTTTAAGATCCGCTCTGTTGTTCTGTTTGCATAATAAAGATAGCTTTCCATAATTTAAATGGAGAAATAAGTATAGGAGGTTACCAATTAAGTTTACATTATGCTGAAATACTTTTTGATTCTTAGAGAGTTAAGTCTTTATTCATACTGTAAGCATTATATTATAAGCATCAAAACAACTTTATTAAATGTGCTCCATTATACAAGGCTGCATGCCAAAACTTGTAAAATGTCAATGTTGTGTTTTTCCTGGAATCTTATAATTAATTCATCATCAGAATAGCTTTGGGGCCTTATTCTGATCCATTTTCTAAACAGTGTTACCAGGAAATTATGTTCTGTGCTTCTGTTTATTTAAAGAATATCACTGCTGAATTTACAACAAGCAAACTAGTTAAAGGAAAGCCTTTGGGGGAATGTAGTAAATTAAAAATGAAAACACAATGAGAGGAATATGGAATTTACAACCAGAAAAATCTCATAAAGGAGTGTACATTTGGAGATTTATATAAATCAGATACAGCTTCTGTAAATACTTCAAGCATAATAAATAAATGATTGCTGAACTCAAAGACTAGTAAGTTATGTTACTATATCCTGCCTGACTGCTCCATCCTGTTATAATGGGAGGCTCCTACGCAGTAAGGGAGAGGATTTTGTTCATTACTGCAATGAAGTAGCATGAAAAGTCAGAAAGAGATTTACCTTCAGTTACTGATGAAGGGCCTGGCCCAAACACACTGAAGGTGATAATAATCTTTCCAAATATCTCAAGGGCTTTGATTCAGAGATACATTATATTTTAGTGCAAATTACTCATAACACCTTGATGGCCAAATTCAGTGAAGTTGCCTTCACTTACATTTAGGAAAAATATGTTTCCAAAGTGAATTCAACATTATGAGGAAAAGGTATTTGAATAAAAGGAAGTAAAAAAATAATGTTAGAAAGGTTATTTTAGCAATCTTCTTTAAATGGCAAAATTATGCATTCTGGATATTATCTTTGACTGCCAGTCGTAAAATTTCTATTTGGAAAGAAGCAAGATTATAAGAAAAAGAACATAAGTAACTAGGGGAAAAAAATGCAGTTTTTCCCGTAACTTATTCTTGCAGATTTGATTCTACTCATCAGCTTACAAGCTGCCCTGCTCCTAGTATCTAAATAAAGACTAGATGCTTGCTTCCAGTTCCACAGTACTCTTGCAAAACTTGAGTTGTAGCTATAGTCAGGACTTCAGTGAAGATAGCATAGCAGACCGGTCAGCTGGAGGACAGGCAGTGCTTCAGAGGCATCGTGGATGAAAAGAGCGTAACTGCTATGAGGAGAAAGACACAACAGGGCAGCAGTAGCTCACCAGTTACATACGATTTAAACGTTTGGATGTCTCTCTCTTGTGTTGTACCAATGTCTCTGAAGTGTGCTTCCTACAATTTTCCTCTCCTCCCTTCCGCATGTCTTGTGACATCAAGTGCACAGTGTGCTTCCCATTCTTTCCTTGCTCTGCTGAACTTAAGAAGCAACAAGAGAAAACCCTGTTGAGACTAAGGCAAATTGAAAGGATGTCAGTAGTCGCTTGAATCTTCTCACAGATCTTCAGCTGTAAAGAAAAGGAATGATCTGTGAAGCTCATTCAGACGACAGCCAGCAAGCAGCAGCCTCTAACTTGACGCCCTCATATATGCATTAAAAATTCTGAAGGAAAAGATTAACAGGAGAATGGGACTGGAAGCAGGATGTTGCAAAAGCAGTAATGGGCAGTATATTGGAACAGAGCTACTTACAGAAGCGAGATGAGGCTTGCAACAGTAACATAATGCCTCCAAGCTTTTCACAGGGAAGTTGCCGTTTCTATAAACCACTTTGTGATTGCCAGTTGGCCAAAAAAAATCACCATGATTTTGCCAAATCACTGGTACTATTTCAGATCCAATAGTTCATTCTTCTCAATGGCATTGTTGTTCGGCTAATTCTTAGCTCCAAGCAGCAGGAAAAGTGCACACCCCCACACAGGAAAGACAAATAAAAGATAGCTATGGCCATCCATCGCTCCAGATCCCAACACAAACCTGAAGAGCCACAAAGGTTGTTCTGTGTTTCCTTGGGACAAATTATGCCAAGGATCTGTTACCATTTTCTAGAAAACAGAAACACCCCACCTATACTTACCTTTCCCTGTTCTTTTTATCAGTGACAGGAAGGGTAACTCTTTGACAATGCTCTACTGCTCCTAAATTCACGAAAAATTGCATTTTGCGGGATGATTCAGGATGTCCTTAACAAATCATGTATCAAATTATTATTTAAAAAAAGAAAACATTTTTTATTAGGAAAGTTGCAGCCAGTCCTAAGTGGATGGCTTTAAAATACTATTCTTGGTAAGTTCCACGGGCAAAATTGTGCCTTGTTTCTCACAGCTTCTGCTTGGAGTCTCTCAGGCTTCTGGTTGCTCCTTTCCCTGAGATGTATTTGGCCCACGCATGGAGAGCACTGACAAATGCAGAGCATGTTTCTGGCAAAGGAAAATTATTTTGACAGTTGCTGACTTAAGGGCGACGGTGATGTCTGATTTATGACCTTTATCATCTTCTTTTATTTGGACACTTCTCATTGTTGAGGGATTTTTTTCTTTTTCTTCTTCTTTTACTCTACCTCCGCATTTGACCTTACAGTCACTTTGTGCAATCTTGGATGGCCTTCTGGCAGGCCATCAAAAATTAGCCGTTTCTCACCAAACTGACAAAACACCCTACCAAAAGCCCAAGCAGTATGGACATTTTTAATTCCAGGGTACAAAATACTGGAACTAGAAATTATTTACATCAGCAGATCTTTCGGGGCCGAGTCCTGTGATGTTAAGCTATCTTGATGCTACAGGACTTTTGAGTGTTTGTGGGATGCTCCAAACTATTTGGACATGGGACTAAGTATTCATGAAAAAGACAGGATTTACTACTGTATATTTTGGTTTATTCAGAAGATTTCAATAGATTCTCTCTTTCTCATCCCACACATTAGATAAGTACCTGAAATAATGTCATAGCTCAGCCACCTGCTACTGGTGTGATGAAGAAATTGTTGGACTATGCTAAGGAGTCACATTAGATTATTGGAATGGTCCTTTCATAACTGTGAATATACAGGCTTCTTCAACCTGAACTAATTCCCGAGTGTGACAAAGTGTTAGTGGAGATAATCCTCTTCCAGCTACCTTACTGTTAAAGGTGAAAGATCATTTGGAGACTGATGCCCAAAGAATTCTGTGTCAATTTTCTTTTGAATTCCACAGCAATAGAACATAATCTATGAGCAAATTAACAAAAGCAAATAGCACCCCTGATGGATATATCATACTTAAGTGGAAGATGCTGTCAGTTTTCCCCCAAGTAAATAAAGCATCTTAAATCTTACAACAGATTTGCTTTTTTATTGTTGTATTCTTTGTTATAGGGATTCTGTGACCTTGTAATTTCAATTACTAAGCAGATAAACTAGAAGACAATAACCACACTGATCAGATACTTAATTCTTTAAACAAGAAAAAATACAATTTGACTGCATAAATACTTCTACGCTGCAGTTTATGCATCTTAAAATGTGTGTATTTTAGGTTGCAGAATTACAGATTTCAAGAAGAAGGAACAGTACCAAGGAAAAGAAGAAAGACCAAGAGCAAATTTTTGCCACACAAGCTTTTTGGAAGAATAATGTAGCTAGCTATCTGTCTATCAGTATGTGCATATAAGTGAAATAATAGTAGAATCAGTTACGCTCTCAATTTCTCAGATTCTAACTTGGTTGAAAAATGTCAAAATGATAAGGATATTTTAACATCCAGCTATTCTGTTCATACAATAGATGAAACTTCTAACATTGTAAACCGTGGTTAGTTTAGGAGTAACATTATCTCACAAAAGTATCACAGAATTTAGTTGTTTTTTTTTTTAATTTCGGAATGGTATAATTAAATGTTACTTCTACATTTGTATTTTCCATTTTGTTTATATAAATAAATTTTCTATGTCACTAGGTTGCACTAAATATCATTTGAAATACACTTTTTAATATGAAACGTCCTTATTGTAATACAATACAACCTATTAAATGCTAGAATGCTGCACATTTGTACAAATACCTTATTGTACTGTCATGGAAAATGACTGGAAAAAACAATTTAATGAACAACCAAGAAATTAAAAAAAAAAAAAACCAAAACAAAACCAGAGAATACAAGGGGAGCCCTTTCTTTGTTCTGACCATTACAGGGTGGTCAACCTTCCTTTATCCTATCGGGATCTTCATATAATCAAGAGCCCCAGAACACATACAAGAGGGAGTGAAGAGGAAACTTTGAAAGCAATGGCTGAACTCCAGCCTAGCTCCTAAGCCACTCTACTACTGCACTGAGTCACGGGGCTGATGACTTGGGTCACAGCACTGAGGACGGCAGCACCTGGTCTCTAGCTCTTCCCACAGCCTGGATAAAGATCAGTGTCTTCCAGGAAGCACATCCCCAGAGCTGGTCACGTAATACAATCCTAACTTCGCAACTGCATTTGAACTGCTTGAGAACTGTATGCAGTTCAATCTTACATGAGGAATTTTAGGTTTTCTGCTCCCACAGGAGTTGATTTCAGCGTGGACGTCATCTCAATGGTCTTTCTAGAACACCAAAAACCTATGCTGTAGTCTACGCTATGTACATTTCTTTCTATGAATCCTATCCTTCCTGCAACCATTTCTGGTTCTACCTGAGAGTTGACTCAGGAATACACATTATTTTACAATGTCAAACTATGTATGCTTTTATATGCTAAAAACTGTTTAAGTTCTTGCTGTAGATTGTGACACCTGCTACTATAACATTAAGTGGATTGTGCCTGAAAAACTATTTGGCTCCTGCAGCAATCATTTGAAGCTAATAGATTTTGTTTTGTGATTTAAGTGGAAAACTAATACACTTACCATTTTTTTTTTGGCCTGAAGAAAATATTTTCTTTATTCATTTTATTTCCATAGTGATGTTGAAGACACAATGCCATTCTATCCATGGTCAGCTATTGGATCTAAGAAAAAGAACAGCGATAGAGATAGAAAAAGAAAACAACAAGAAAACACATCTTTGAGGTACTAACTTAACATTTTTTCCTTCCACAACCTTTTACTAGTCTATTTCTCTTTGATGGCCCTGAAAGCACAGTTCTTTCACTCAATCCGTAAAACCTGAGATGGTAAGGTGGGATAACAAAGGGCTTTTTATTGTGCTGCTAAATCTATTCCACATTTTAGGGAAATGTGTGAGTGCACATTTAATTTTAAGCAAGACAGGAAATTCATGTAAGTCTTATCATGTTAAAAGAGGGTATTTTAGAAAAGAATACCTTTGTAAAGAATTGCTGTGAATTTCCAATATGACCCTGTGACCCTAACATTTTCCAGGTACACAAGCAAAACACTGTTCTGTAAGAAGGCATCTCTGTACAGCACTGATGAGAAAACTGCTGTGTGCATTTCCGCTGTCTGCACTTCAGAAAGAGCAAAAGAAAACTGAAGAGGTTTCAGAAACATGCTTAAGAATGAGCTGAACTCTGGAAATCATGTTAGTCCTCAAGTTAAGAGGATACCTGTTCTGTAAATCCCTACTTAGGAAGATCTTTCAATCTAGCAAAGTAGAACATGAGCTAACAATAAGATATGGAAGCTAAGAAAATGCAATATAAAACTAGAACTGGAGTTCTAGTTTTAGATAATTCTAATTTAAATTTGATAAATTCTAAGATAAGAATTTGAACAATTCTAAGATAAGACTTTGAACACTGAAGGAAAATACCCACTAAACAATATAAAAGATCATTGCATGGAATAATTTATCTGAAAATTTAAACAGTTGTTTTTTGGTTTGGTTTGGTTGTTCATTTGGGGTTTGTTTTTGTTTTTTTAAAAATAAAGCTATTCAAACACATAGCAAAATTACTTTTAGGCATCTAGCAGTGCACCATATAGAAAAATCATAAGGTCAGATAAAAAAATAGCTTGGGGTGTTTTCACTCAATATCCAGTTCTGATATGGGAATCAATAACTATGTTGAACACAAAGTTCCCCATTCAGTTAAGTACATATTTATAAGCACAGAATTGGGATTCACAAGTTAGAAAACTGAGCCAGGAAAAGCTTAAGCCCACTAATGAAGCGGGACAAAAAAGGCTACATTTGAAAGTGTTGTTTGTTGTGAAATCCTCAATCCTTAATTTTAAGGCATTTCTAGGACTTTCTTCTTTTCCACGTTCAAAACTTTGTTTGGCATGAGGAATTTGTTAAAATCCAGACACATAAGTTATTATAGATAAATAATATTTAAATTATTTAATTTAAAATTATGTTATAATTTTAAACCTATTTCATAACTGAATCTCTTAAATAGAGAATATTTTACCCATGGGTTTTTGAGGCTTGTTTTGGTTCGGTGATCTACACTACTACATCGCACATTGGGGTTTTCACCAACAGGATACTATTTCCATGGTAAAAAAAGACACGTATTAAGGTTTGGCTTTCTAAATTGATGTTAGCCCACTGATAGCGTATACCTGATTACCCTGTACTGAGACTCGATGAAGTCCACAAAACGTGGTATTGTGCCGTGAGGCCTCGGGAGCTGAGTCAAGACAAAGCACAGGAGCATCCACATAGCACCGCGACCTGGTTGTGGCTGCAGCCATGCCTCCCAGTGCTGCCCAGCAAGCTGTGCAATACTTCCAGGTGAGTGTTGTCACCCGCGAAGCATGGACGTCTTCTGCATCCACCACAGGTGTATATACAAACTTCTAAGGACACAAAAACTTCTTATCGAAACTATTAAAAACTAGACTTAAAAACTGTTGTAATTCCAGTAAAATACCTGAGCAGAGTAAGAGAAAATAAATGGTATTTTATGTACTCTTTAAACTTACTGTTTAAATTTAGTACTGGCTTTAGGTAGCCAACTGTTTTTAGGTATAATTAGCTGCCAATCTTTTTGAAATACATCTTTTTAAAATCCACTGTAAACTATTTGGTTGATTAAGTAAATATTATAAATAATTGTAAAGGACTTCTGGATTCCCTGAGATGTAAAGCAAAATAGGAAACCAAAAATCTTATTGATGTGAATGGTATAACATCCCCAAATATAGTAATACTGTAAAAACAACAGATGCTTTCTCCATAAATAGTGTAGGGGCTAAAAATATAAGTTGTCAAATAAAATGCATATTTTCTTAGTCATATATGGCATTTTCAGTCGATTACAACTAAAAATCAATGAAATTCTAGCAAATGATTTGTTTACTTGCTGTAAGTACATGCTTTTTCTTCCTGTGTAATATGTCACTTTTCCCCTAAGTATACTGTTATTTTGTGATAAAGCCGTAGTCAGAAGATTGAAGCACCTCATATAATGCTAAGAAAACTGTAGTTTTAGAAAACATCACCACAAAATTTCTTTACTTTTAGTCTATGCATAAAAATGAATTATCTCCTGAAAATACTCTGTATTGTAGATACCCATTTTGAATTTTATCAATTTATATGACATACCTGTTGCAATGAAAAGGAGAAACAATTTAGTGTATGTTTCTTAGCTATCAGTTAAAGTTTATGCAGGCCTGTCAGAAAAGCCACTCAGAACTTCATACATCAGGATGCGCCCATTTGATTTATCAGAAACCTTGACAAATCAGCTCTTTTAATTTTTAACCTCTAGCGGTAATTGCCAATATTTGGCTAGTGTCAACACTAGTAAGATCTAAACCATGAAGGTTTTTCTTTGGCACAATTCAGAATTTGGAAAAACATGGCAAATGATAAATCATTAAAACTGGAAAGCAAAAGCAAACACTTTCCAGGCATTAGTGAAACATTCTGAGGAGGCTTCTTAGCCATAAATTGTGTAAAATCTAGAATCTATTTTGAAGTGTCAAAAAAACGTATTTGTTTTCACCATGGTTCACACAGTTATATGAATCCCGGACATCTGAACAGATTTTCTTTGCTGAGCTTGCAAATTTTAGATGATTGAGTCTGAAGGATGCTTACCATGTTATCATTTTTCACTCCAGCATACATGCCTTTATTAACCAAAAGCCTAGGGGCTTCACGCTCTCACAAGAAAAGATGTGACCTACAGAACTAAACATTATCAGTTATAGGATAAATGCATGCACAATAAATATCCAGAGGCTGATGTTAACTTTCAAACTCAAAGAAATTTGTACTGACGATTGAACGGTACCTTGTTAATTTATGCTTTTGTCCCACAGTATTCAAATACACAAAGCAGTTCTCAAATATAGCTGCATAAACCCAGCACATTAAGCTCTTCAGGTTTATAATCTGAATTCCTTAATTACCTGTACTGTAATTGCCAGCAGTACAAGATGTGTAGCATCCCTTACTATCCTGTATGTATTGCTCCTATTCCAAGTAGTACAGTGTCCCTGAAGGTTGCTACTCTTCTATACTGATACAAGAAAAACCAAAGAAAAACATCATTCAGTAGTTAGGACAGTAGTTTAAGCCTCAAGAGACTGACTTTGAGACCTGATTTGAGTGCACGTGTTCCATGTATGATTTTCAATGAATCGCTACATTGCTAAAATTCTTAAATCTACTAAAATCAAATATCTGACCATTCTGCACAGCAGCTAGGTTTGCTGAAAAAGCTTGCTGGTTCCTGCAGGATGTGTGCATAGATTGCCAATGATAGGATAGTTTTTGGTAGAGGAGGTGATGCTCACGGGGCTGAGCTCAATCCTTTCCTAGTGCAGAAGACAACCGATATGAGATTGTTGAGAACATTGATATATTCATTTGATATCGACAGTCTTAACATGTATAACTGTTGCCAGTCTGCTTGGGATTTGAGAGTCGTGGCTATTCAGGACGTTACTACACCGTTCAGGAAATTCTGGTCCTAAACTCACTCAAGAGATCACAGCCTGGTTGTTCGTATGAACTTCCCCAAAGACGTCAGCGCCATCTTCATCGTCAGCACTGGCCATGTGTTCTCTGCCTTAGCTCCCTTTGGCTCACAAGCTGACCATGTCGTCAGTCCTGGAACAGGCTAAGCAGTGACGCTGCGCTGCCGTTCCAGGCACAATGTTGGGGCAGTGATGGGAGCGACATTCTGGTGGAGGGCAGATCTAGTGCAGAGGTCTGCTGTGGGGGAAAACTACTCAGCTCGAGGTTTGGATCAAATCAGGATTGAAGTGGTTTATCTGTTTTGTAAGGATGGGTAACTAACTGGCAATCACTGAACTACACACCCAGGATCGGTATCAGGAATACAACAGAGAAACCACAATACCAGATGCGTAAAAAAAAATTAAAATCAATAAACACCTAAAAATGTCTAAACCCACTTCTATAATCCCAAAATGTTCTAGTTACACACACACACACGTTCACATAGCAATGTGCACAACCCCCTCTCTTGCAAGAAGCTGTGTGCGTTACAAGCATCCACGTTCACGCAATGTGCACAACCCCCTCTCTTGCAAGCTGTGTGCGTTACAAGCACGCCTACCAACTTGTGGGAGCACTCATTCCCCCATCTGCACGCCCCTCCTGCTGGAGGTGCGGGTGCTCCAGCTTTAAGCGTACTTGTGCTGCTTCCTGACGTCTGCTAGTTGTGCCCTGCTGAGAAAGCACCCCTTGAGTTCCCATACACACGCAATGTGCACAACCCCCTCTCTTGCAAGCTGTGTGCGTTACAAGCACGCCTACCAACTTGTGGGAGCACTCATTCCCCCATCTGCACGCCCCTCCTGCTGGAGGTGCGGGTGCTCCAGCTTTAAGCGTACTTGTGCTGCTTCCTGACGTCTGCTAGTTGTGCCCTGCTGAGAAAGCACCCCTTGAGTTCCCATACACACACCTGATAGGTTGGTCCCCATTTATTTCACCCTGGGCTGGGGGCAGGCTACTCCTGCGGTCTGGTGGGGTGGCTGCTCTCAGGCATGGGAGAAGGTGGCAATGCCCATGGGGTGACTCCTGGCAGGGTCAAACACAGCTTCACTGCTGGGCTGTCACTGTAAGATCTGTCACCTACAATCACAAGTTTTCATGCTGCTTTTCAAGCTGTCGCCTGTTTTCAAGAGTCTTTTGGTAACCCCCTGGTTGCTGATTAATCTGGCTGGTGGTCATCGTGAGCAAACTTTGTCACTGTTATTCTCCCCATAGTGTTACCAGTTTGGGGTTAAACACACTTTCAGAACAATTTTGGGTCTTCTGCTCACGTGCAGTGGATACACTTACGTTCCTCTCAGATCAACTGCTGTAATCCAGGCCATGTTACTGAGAGGAGGCCGTGCAGACTTCCCCACAGAGGTCCAATGCAAGTATCCAAGTGGAAGAGTATGGCTTTATAAAGAAGGCATCCAGAAATCAAAGCCTCTGCACATAGGGCATAGGGTGAGACTGGAGAAAAGGCCTCTGGGCTGCTGTAGGAAATCCAATTAAAGAACAGAAGCAGCAAAATTTCTGACAGCTCAGAGTTGTATTTCACATATTTTGGAAGAAAGTTGCATTGGTAGCATGAATTTATGCTCTACCAGTGCTTTGTATCTCGAGGTTGTATTAGTTGCTGTATTTAAATTAGCACTCTAAAATTGAATTGCCTTAGAGAACCTCTCTAGCTACTCTTGAAACAGCAGCTAAACTGAGTTCTTGTCTACTACAGCTCAGGTTAGCATATTAACTACTGGAATATCCTTTCTATTTGTCCGACTATATATCAGTTTTTCTTTATGGCAGGATAACAAATCTGATTTTACCATACCAAATGAGACATAATATTTTTTTAGAATCTGTCATCCAAATATCTGGGTTTA
Source organism: Aptenodytes forsteri (assembly GCF_000699145.1). Classification (NCBI taxonomy): domain Eukaryota; kingdom Metazoa; phylum Chordata; class Aves; order Sphenisciformes; family Spheniscidae; genus Aptenodytes; species Aptenodytes forsteri. The sequence goes on along the minus strand of NW_008794447.1, from coordinate 11,490 downwards.
GATCATGACATGAAGGATCAATATTCTTTGTTTTCCTGATGATTCAATTGCTACATAATGTATGAGTCACTGAAGATGTTCTATTAAGTTTTATTAAGTAAGTGCCCCAAGGCCAAGAATACAGATCAGATCTTTGGAGGTTTTGGTAACCGTGTTCATGATACACATATAGTTTAATAAAGCTCATTTTAATTGATATATTTTCTCTGTAATTATTCCCTCCAGTCATAGGACAGGCAGTTTCATCTTAGATAGTGTCACACACTGCTATTAAAATAACGTATTTTACCAACTACATAACTTAATTAGTAGCCATTAAGGCTACAGCCTAGCTAAAGTAAATGGCATTAGGTATAATTAAGAGTAAACAAAGCTTGTCCCTAAACTCTACGAGGCTATGTACAGTTGGATTACAGCAACTCTATTGGGCAGTAACCTATTTGCCTAGTAATTGTGACTCATACAAGCAATATACCTACACTGATTAATTTTACTTACAGACCCTGTGGTAGCTTAATTAAATGATCCATTCTAAATAATGACAGCCTTTTAAAAGTAGCCCTGCAGGAGATGAACTGTTGCCTCAAAAGGCATGAGCCAAACAGAATATAATGAAGGTGAACCATAGAAAATCCTTTTGAAAACATATAGAGAGAATACAAAGAAACTCATTTTACTTTTAAAAATGCCATACTATTAAGTATTTGACTGTATTGTTTACTGATATACTGTCCTTTGCAGTAAAACAACTACCGAGACATAAAATTCAAATAAAATACGCTTGAGATTCCATGGTAAAGCACCAAAAAGATGTAGCATTGCAATATCCTGCTAAATAGCTCAGCTGGCAACTGGTGAATTCATAAATGAACTAGCTTTAAAGAAGTTACCCAAACTCATCTCTCCACCAGCCTGTGTACCTCTTTTGCAAGGTCACTGCAAATTATTCATTCCTATTGGCCTATAAAAATGCGAACACTCACGCCTATGAACTGCACTACAGCTTCTTTCTCTAACATTTGGCCTTCCAGAACTCAGGGACACTTGGTTTGCAAATAAGATTTGAAAACTACTTTAATTCATCAAAATCGCACAGAAATACCTTGCTAACTCAGCTAAAAATGAATTAGAATAATATACAATAGGTTCACCAATATTGCCAAACATTCTGCTGCTAGAGACAAAACATGTTCTGGTCGGGTGTTTAGGTAATAGGAAACAAAGTAAGGCAAAAAAATCTGATACCTCATCTAAGACCATCATTGTAAAAAAATCAAGAGAAGGATCAAGTTTTGTAAATTCTTCTTTAGTGCCAAATAAATATAATAAAAAAATACATACTTAAAAAAGGCACCTGAATTCAGGTGAATGAATTAGTGGTCAATAATGGAAGCATGCCATCTCCGGAACATACATGAGAGATAACGAATGGGTTTCTTTTGGTTATTTCTGTAGTCTATGAGGGTGATAACAAGGATAACAGAAAGTCCAAAGGAGCCCTTCACACTACATAAAATACTTCACTAGGTTGTTGGGAATTAGGCTCTCTTACTGTTGCATCCCTTGATCATTATGAAAAGTATTTTCCAGATGACTTGTCTAGTATGAGAAGACGAGACCAGGCCTCCTGAGCGTTATTGAAGTCTCATGCGGCCCCCACCTGAACACGCAAGTACCCACTTTGGGCTTATTTCTCCGGCAATGTGGAGTGACTGTGACATAATATGGGGTAGACCAGATGTAGAGGCAAGGGCGTGTACTCCATGCCATCCATACTTCATCCATCCATAGCTTGATTCTTATGATTTATGTGAGCGAAGTAAATTTCACCTTTATTCAATAAAATTCGTATTCAACTTGAAAATCTTGTCTCTTCCAGTTTCTCAGTGACAGCTGTCAGAATCCATCAACATTCAGCACAAGAATATGAAGCTAATAGGCTTCTTGTAATATCAAAACTAAACGGACTGCTGAAACTCGAAATACTATTACTGAAAAGATTCTTTTATGTGGTGCTTTGTGCAGTGGGGGAAAATTATTTTAATCTTGTCTCCTTTAAATGTTGGATTGTAAATGAATGCTGACAAGATTAAATAAATGTACTTTTGACTTGAGTCCCTGCCAGCATTTTTTTTTAAAAACAGCTGAACATACGCTACTTGATATTCTGCAAGTGTGGGTTCATAACCCGGAGCTCTTGGTAGAACACAGGAGAGGGACAAGAGCCAGGTATTTTTTTAAGTGCCTCAAAATGACGTGATTCTTCTCGTAGCCCCTGTAACCCTAATGAATTTGATCTTCTGTTCTGCACCAGCTCAGTCCACGTGAAGGAGCCTCCCTACAGCGTGGAGTCCAGTGACAAAGATGGTGAGAGGAGTGATATGACTTCCATATTAAGTTAAACTAAGTGGGCCAAGAATCATCATCCTGGAAAGGAGACGATTAAGGGATGATACACAGCGGATCTGTAAAATCACAAATGATAGGAAGACGTGAATATGGCCTAGTATTTACTCTCCTATGAAAACAAGTCCTCAGTAGCTCTAAGAGATTTTTGCATTTAATGTAGTTCTCATAATACACAACTTTCCTCACAGACGTTACTGAATCGTCACAGTTACTGGAAGTGAGAGTTGTTCTATCCCACTTACATGTCTGGAAGCAAAAAAGGAGGTTGCTGCTTTTGCAGGTACAACCAGAAAGACCCTTCATATGGCTAAGATTAAACACCACTGACCATCTGCTATTTCAGACACAAGAAATATGAACTATTAAATGTATTTTGGGAAGGAAAAGCCTATTTGTGAGATGACCCGTGTCTCCCATGCAAGCTTACAGACTCACAAATGTAGGATACGTAGACTAAAGGCCCTAATCTAAAACGAGCTTAGAGATAACATTGAGCATCACCTGCCCTAATTTGTAAGCATCTGGCTAAACATGGAAAGCATCTATCAAAGTTTGGTGCCTTCTTCAGTCACTTGCAGCTGAAGAGTCCTACTGCCCAATGAGTGCTTCATATCACTAAACTGTTATCTAAAAGGTAGACCATCATAGAGCACGGTTCTGTGCAAAAACTCTTGTGCCAGACACAGTGCTCTTGGTATTCTAGGAAGTTCAAAAACACCGACTGGATCATCCTCTTAAAAATCTCAGATATAGAAAAGTCTAATTAAGGTATCCCAATTCCATTTATCATTTGAAAATTGCTGAATATAGGAGCTGATGCTGGAGACAGTAGTATGGCAAATGAAGATGAAATATTTAAAATTTGAAAAGTTATTCCTCCAATAGCTGAGATATTATCAATGCCTCTGTGAGCACACCTAATGTAATTCCATGCGAGCTAAAACAGATTAATTCAAATAATTTTTAGCTAGACCTTCATATATTACAAGATACTTAGTTTCAACAAATGGGGAAAATACTGAGTATGGGAAGTAGCAGAACTTTACATACCTAACTAACTGTGTAGGTAGAAATTGATTTGTACTCTAAGCTCTTAAATGTTTTTGTTTTTGTTTTTTTCCCCCACCAGGCTACAACATTTGTGGCTATTCTAATTTTCTATCTGAAGTCTCTATTTGACACTTACCTGATATCTTGTTTTCCTCCTCTTTCAGATTACTAGCTATTCAGTGGAGCGTCATAAAGATACTTGTTTAAACCTAGCTCTCCTCCCCCTACCTTCTCTCTTTTAATTTTATTAATACATAACTAATCTGTACTTTCAGATTTCCTAGTGTTATTTCAGAGTTGATATGAGAGTGATTAACTCCTACTCTGAACCCATATGAGTGGTAAAAACCATGGTATCATCTCATTTCCACCTGAGACAAACTACAGTGTCATCTCATTTCCACCTGTGACAGTCTTCAAAGAGAGGTGGTGTATATGCAGAGAATGAAAAGCAAATTAATTGCAGAAATAGATACTTAAAGTGGCATTTGCTGTTATGGCAACTGACATTTTAAGGTGATGTAAAAAATAAATAACATAAAACAAAGCCCACTTACTACATTAAGCAGAGACTTTTGAAAATACATAGATACTGAATTTTCTCCATACAATCACATTAATATGCTAAAATGAGAAAGTGTAAGAATCAGGGAACAGGTACTAGAAAGCCTTCTACAACATTACTCGTCACATGAGCTTCCACAAAGGCCATGTTCTGTCCTCTGGGAAAAAAGGGTGAATATTAGAATGAACATTTCTGTAAGGACATTAGAAACAATGGACACTATCCAACTACTACTGCAACTATTTTCTTGTTTTCCCTAGCTTCAAAACCAATGCACACCGTTTAAACTTCAGCGACAACACTCTGTTGACTTTCGTGATGCAATTTCTTTGGTCTCATGTTAGACAAAATTTGTATTATGTAGTCTCAGCCTGAATTCAGTGTTAGCTGAGTACACTAGTTTGAGGGAATCTCATCTGAGACATCAGCATCTTCACACATCTAAAACTAAATGAAGTTATTTCTGTTAGTCAGAGAATTCCTTTTATAGAGCAAGCTTGCTGAGAAACATGTCCCTTGTTATATATTAATGCCACTCAAACACACACACAAAAAAGTCAACAGGCTTCTCGCTTTTACCAGTTTTCTATCAGTTTCCTTATTTGGAATAACTGCTATAATTCAAGAAATTGAAGATGAGAACAAAATCGAGCATAATAGGAATAATGAGTAATTCCTTATTTATGTTTTAAGGTCTGGTATGATTCTGAGTGCTCTACAAAGCTAAGCACAAAGTTTGAAAGATCGCCTCTGTAATTAAGGCTGTTTCAGTGAAGTAAGTCTGTTGTGAGTAAACGGGATGATGGTCACACTCCTTCTGCACCCCCGTCAGAGACCAACACAGGTATCGACTAGCAAAGGAACCAGAGTTACAAACACTAAAGCAAAGCCAGAAGGAAACATTTCTGACAGGTCCAATAAAAATGTTGTACCATCTTAGATTGTATCTGAAAATCATATCATCTTTCCTTTTTCATGTGTACAGAAAACAAATAATGTCCAATTAGAAATAATTTAGACAGTATTATCTAATTGGGGCAACAACTACTACTAACACAGCAATGTGGATGCAACATCGCTTTCAAGTGGCACTCACCATCACTAATGACTAGAGTATGAGTGTGGGGACTGTACCCCTTCTAACCCTCATCAGCCAAGGTCAGTGCTGAAAAACCAGTATCCAGCTCACACCAAAGGTGAGAGGAGCTTTAGTCTGAAAACCATGTGCATATTTTACTGCTTCTGTCGCAACAAAGCTGCGCAAATCGTAGAGGCATGCCTCTTCACTGTGCAGTGGCCAAGCCATTCAGTGATTTAGAAGTCGAGCAACCAGACGAAATCTGCCAACAATATATTCATAACTAAAACCCCTATGTCACGTTTCCTGGATGCCAGGCAGAAGGGGAAAAAGGAAAGAGCTGTTTACCAGCTTTGCTATAGGAGTAACATCTCATTTATGTCCCAAAGTTAGTCACTTCAATCGCCAACAATAATTAGGGTACGGGTGGGAACGAAATACAGAGCCTGTGTCGATTGAGAGATCCAGACAACAAATTATCAGCCCTTAAAAGCTTTCACGCAGGCTCAGTCACCCGTCCTCAGTTCCACATTTCTGATCCGAGACAGGACAGGGCTAATGAAACAGGCTTCAGCGGTCAGAGTCAGAGGCAGCGCAAGATATTCACCGTTTCTCACCTTGCAAAGTGGGGAGGAGGGAGAAAAAGCAGCAAGAAACACAATTACGGAAGGCAGTATGCAGGCAAAAGATGAACACAGCAAAAGAAGTAGTGCCTCATCTTGTTGAGACTGTTGAGGTGGATTGTTGAGATGATCAAGGGTCTTTGCTGCTCCCTCCTTGCACCCTGGCGATCATCTGCTTCTGCTTGCGTTACGAAAAAATAAACATTAGGTTAAGGATGTAGAAAAAACAATAAATCACAAGTTTCATATAGGTTTGCAACCTTTCCCTTGACACAGTTTAAAAATCTGAAGGTGGTCATGTTTACCTATCCTCAAATATAAGCGTATAAAATGAATAATTACTGTGAAGTCTGCAGACAGTCCTCTGAAGAGCAGAGCTTTACCCTTGCATTCTGTGTTTTAATTTTTAGCATTTCTGTCAAAACAAAACAGTTTTCTTTTTCATTCCATTTGTTTCTTTGCTATTGGAAATATTTACATTTACCTTTCCCTTGGTGAAGGTCACAAAATGATGGATTAAGCATTAAAATAACCAGAAAGCATAGATGAAAGACAGAAAACATACTGAAATAATGGATCTTTTTGTGATGATGTTTGGAGATGAACATTTTATATTCATGATGAGTATTTCTTAAAACGTAAATTCAAAGTCACATCATTACACACAAAAGATAATAGTTAAAAGAAATTTGTGGTACTTTGGTTAATGCACTAGATATTTATAATTCCAGAGAAAATCAATTTTTAGATACAAGTTTAATGTGCTTGCTAGTCTTAGTCTCATATCTCATTAATGCAGTGTTTTTAAACTGGAACAGACTTAGACTATGAACAATGGGGAAAAAAAATTACACTGGATACAAAGGTGCGGGCCAGTGCAAAACACCAGATACCGGTCTGGGAATGTCACATGCGAGTACGTCGGTGTAATGGCTCTAACACGTGACCTGAAGTACCTGATCAAGCAGAGGTGCAGAAGTATGTATTTGGCCTTGCCCAGCTACAGGAGAAACTCTACCCGTCTACCGAATGGCCCAATTCTGTCTTGCAGTGCCACTTTCTGTCCAGTGTTGGAACTGCTTCTGGAGGCAGAGTGCTCCATGGGAGCTTTGCTTTCTGTATTTCTTTCCAAAGACTTATACCTCTCCCTTTGAATGTAATAGTGGTTATCTGAAAAAAAGAAAAAAAAAAAAAAGAAAGATATATATTTCATGGTATTTCCAAGTTAACTTGTAAACAAGGAACACTCAATTAGGCCATTATTCTTTCAACCATATTCAGCTCATGCAAGATCAGCTTATTCAATCAGTAAGGTAGAAGAAACGAATCATATTTAGAGAGAAGGCAGTAGGAAAATAGCTTACATTTTGGGTCATTTTTAAAAGGCTAGGAAGGGTCTGATTTTTCAGAAGATTGGCAATCAGTACCTTCTTTTAAAGCATCAGATTTTCAGTATCTGGAGTTAGGCACATCTGTATGTAACACAAATTTCAAATCTCACTTGCTCCCTCCTATACGCACTCTCTATTTTAACTGCACTTTTCATGCTCTACTGGGTTGAACCAACTATTGTAATGCAAGCAAGGATGCGGACGCAGGTAAGGTGCTGTCTGGGACTTGAGCATGACGGACACACTTGAATATCACGAATATCTCATCGATGGCAGATGTCATCAGCAGACAACAGCAGCCCCTCAGCAAGAACACGGTGCCCGGAGTGGGTCATGGTGATCGCCTGCTGCTGGAACAGTTGTTGGCACAGTCACCTCAAACAGCTGCCTCACCAAAACACTGCTGGAGGATGGAACACAAGGCAGGTCATAGGGAAGGGAACAGGAAAGGGGGACATAGTAACAACAGTAACCGAATCATTTTTCACCACTCCTAAAATATCTCAGAAATGGAGGTGTAGCGCAGCACAGGGAGCAACAGGAGACAGAAGCTGGTATTTGCCCTTTAGGTAGCCAGCAGCGCTGGTACAGCGCAGCCAGCGATGCAGCTCTGTGCATACAGTGAAGCAAATAAGAGGTGGTGGCGGCGGCAAGGGTGGCGGAGGAGGTCGCTTGTAGCTCCATGGATAGGGGCTGTGAAGGGCTTTCTGTTTGGAGCCAACTTCTTAAAGCAAGTTCTCTAATGCATAGGGAAACATGATTCTGAACTCCCTTTCAGACAAAGAATGTGTGAAAGGATATTCAACTCTTAACAGTCACTCCACCATAGATCTTTTATCGCACCACTGTATTGTCTCAGTTTAACATAAATATACTGCATGCATACGTAACTAAGTATGCTTTCAGTGCTTCTTAAAAAACCCCACACATATATATCACTTCAGTGATACATCCTCCCAATAAACAAATAACCCATAAAAAGTATCCTGTTTTCCTGTTTATTCTTCCAGGGGTTTTGTTCTTTCTTCCTGACAATCCCTTTGCACAGCTGGAGCCCATTAAATTTAACAGCAGCACAACCGCTTGCAGAGGCCTTAGAACTCCTCCTGCAATAAAAGACCTTTTTTTAAAAAAAAATTAAAAAGACATAAAAGCAGTTGGCTTCCATGTAATGAGATTATAATGTGAAATGATGTAAAGATGAATAAAACCACTTATTCTTACTCCTCTGGAATTAGCCAAACATAGTTCATTCATGAATATTTGAAAGTGATGTGATCCATCCACACCCTTGTACATAAAAAGCTTTGTTTCACTCCCCTCTAGAAACTAATGTTTGAGCTCCAAGGCATCCTATGAATGCTTTTGTTCCATTAATTTGAATTAAAATGGGGTGGGCAGCTTTTTAGCACCTAGCAGGACTAACTAAATGTTAAATGTATTTGGCTGTCATATACCCAAATTCAGCATTCATTGTTTAAGACTGAATAAGGAGTCTCAAGAGAAAAGAGAGATTTTTTTACCTGATGTTCAAATCATCTATTAGTTCCTTTGCCTAATTACTTTAAAAATCTTTTTTCAGCAATCTGCTAATAGTAGGATTACAGAAAAATGAGCACTTTTTAAATTTCTTTTTATAAGGAAAACCTAGGGCAAGGAAAATTTGATAAACAGTGGATCTTCTGGGGAGTTACTATTTGTTTGTAAATTCTTCAAAGTTTACTCTGGTGGGATGCTGAGTTGGCAGAAGCTTTGAGGTAGAACGTCTTTTGGAAGGAGACGTGCCAAAAGGCTTCAAAATTCTAAAACTGGTTGTTGTTGTTTCTTCAAATTACAGAAAGAAATAAGAAACCAGACCAACACAGGCTCTTTAAACACAGAAAACTCAAAATCTGATAGACAAGAGACTACTACCAGAAAGAACTGAAAACAAATCTCTCCCCTACCAATCATTTCCTTGTAAAGTAGGATTTATTTTCTGCTTTACTAAATATTTTTCAGAGGCATTCTGAATGGAGCAAACTCTACACAACTTTCTCTACATCTCTACAAGTCTCATCCCTTCTACCCATCTTCTGTCAGGTTTGGCGCTGAGACTGCTCAACTTGGTTGTTCAACAGCATGCAATCATGCTGCAGGATCTCTACTTGCTATCTCTCTCCCATTTTTTCTCACTGACTCCAGTGAACTCTACAATATTTTCCAGCCAGAACATCTTCAGCTGCTCGCAGGAAAGCATCGGCCTGACTCTCTTGCAGTCATTCCCCATATACCGAATCACAGAAACATGCAACACGCAACACCTGCACAGTAAGTTGTGAAAAGACAAACCCAACAGTTCTGTTGTTCATCCCACACGGTTCCTTTTCTCTTTCACTGTGTGCTGACCATAGGCATCTAGCAAGTGATCCAAGTTAGGGAGGTTCAAACTTGAGAAAGTTTGAAACAGCTGGTCTAGCTCTTCGAACATCACTTATTACGATGAATGTTTAAAGGAGGATGGTTGCAATTTTGAAAATAGGAAAATGCAACTGAATCATAATAAACAATCATTCTGCAAAATACATCTTACATTACTAAGATAGAGCTGAAGAAACTAAATTCTGACCAGGCATACAGAGAAACTGTGGGTAAACAGTTTATTTAATTTTCCACTGTTTACTTCCTGTTGGAGTCAACAGGTTTATAGCATTTCTGGTGTTATTTACCAAAGCCACACGTGATATGTCAGAATGCCGTCAACACAGACTTTCCTGAACAGTCTTGTTTCTCTGGGTCGACTTACATCAAGAGGAGAAAAGGCCAATGAAGATCAGGAGACAGCTATAGAACTGAACTAGGAATTCTGAGGCTAGGGTTAAATACATCTGGTTATAGCACTATATGTCTATTAAAGGTACACAATTTTCATTTACATTAACATGTTCATGATATTTAAAGTATAGAGCACTTCTGAAAAAATGTCAGAAAGCATAAAGTCTCAATTTAATGGTCTTATGCTATTAGCTACAGTAACCATCAAATGAAAGAGGAAAATGGGTTAGAGTCTTTTGTTCATTAATCATACCAAATTTACTTTTATTATTTTTCTGTTTGCATTTAATATGGACCTAGAATCTCGACTGGGATTTTCAATCTGCATTTTCATTCAAGTATCAGTAACAATTCTGCAAAAGCAATCCTGATGCAGATAGAATAAAAAAAATTATATGCGTGTCAAGTGTGGTTTCCGGATGCCTGACAGATTTTATAGGCTGTGGAAAAATCATCCAAAATAATATAGTTTTAATAGTTTACATTCTTTAATTTTCAACAGGCTTATGATTTTCCTGTTTCTGGCATTTCAATTATTAAATCTGCCATTATTATAATAATTTTGCCTTTGTATTATCTTCCACATTGCTGAGCAAGACGCCGTTGCCATCTTTGTGGCCATCGATATTGATTTCATACGCTAGGAAAAACATGGGTTTTCCCAGTTTATCTTGATTGAAAAGGAAAAACTGTAAAATGTTTAACAATAGAAAATAAAAAGGAGAAAATTCATAAAAGTGAAGAGAAGTGAAAATAAAAGAACAAAATAACATTTTCAAATGATGGGCAGCATTAAAGAGAGAAATGGAAACAGCATTATAAATAGTAGGAGAGGAAAAAAGAAATTTTCAGAAGTTAACATCCCAAATTCTTCTCCCTCCATTATTTATCATTAATCCACTATTCCTTCTGATTCACTACCCAACAAAGCAGGAGCTCTGCGGTCTGGAAAGAAGTAATTTTCAAGGAAAATATCACAAAGTCCTCCATACTTAGTAAAAAAAAAAAAAAGTACTAATAATGATGTAAGTTAGTGACAGAATCCCTGGTACTCATCACTACTTCTCCAGCTGATTAAACAGCTCATTGATTGGGCCTTCCTGCTGCATGTTGCTTCATTTAAAATCCTGAAAGCTAATCCATTCTTGTGTCTAGTTCAAAGCTGAAATCTCTTATCCCTCCAGATACTGCATATAGAACTTCTGCTTGGATATTTTAAGGCCCTCCTGAACAATTTTCAAGTTGTCAGTTAGATATTAAATTTTGTGGGAAATCATACTGTATTTAAAGATACAAAAATCAGTAAAGGTTTCTGGATCTACAAGACAGTCTCTAAAAGGCTAATTCACAAAATAAAATTAAGTCTGTAAAATTATAGTTAGAACTATGAAATTAAAGGATCAGTTGAAAAAACATACCTGTATGGCCCAAAACACTGACCTACCCTTGTTACAAGTATTGGTATTTAAAAAAATTACATTTTTATTAAAAAAATACAAAGATTGGTATTTAAAAAAAAACCAAACAACTTCACTTTCAAAAATGGTTGCTAAGTGACAA
>NW_008794446.1:9595394-9595628 GCF_000699145.1 Aptenodytes forsteri | reverse complement strand
GGGAGTGAGTGAACAGCTGTGTGGTGTTTCACTGCCTGCTAGGTTAAACCACAACAGTTGTTTTGGCGCCCAATGTGGGGCACAAAGGGTTGAGATAACAACAGATCTGACCGAAGGGTGTTAAGGCAAATTTGTTAAAAGCAGTCATCATATTGATTTTACAGTCACTGGTCACAATGTTGATTAATTTACTCTCAAAGTTGTCATGCTTGCTCTCAAAGTTGTGTTATGTAA
>NW_008794446.1:9588640-9589715 GCF_000699145.1 Aptenodytes forsteri | reverse complement strand
TGGCGCAACTTGAGGCCATTTCCTCTTGTCTTATCACTAGTTACTTGGGAGAAGAGACCGACACTCCCCTCGCTACATCCTCCTTTCAGGTAGTTCTAGAGCGCGATAAGGTCTCCCCTCAGCCTCCTTTTCTCCAGGCTAAACAACCCCAGTTCCCTCAGCCGCTTCTCATAAGACTTGTGCTCCAGACCCCTCACCAGATTCACTGCCCTTCTCTGGACATGCTCCAGCACCTCGACGTCCTTCTTGTAGTGAGGGGCCCAAAACTGAACACAGTATTCGAGGTGTGGCCTCACCAGTGCTGAGTACAGGGGCACTATCACTTCACTTGAAGATTACATTGAAACATATGGAAGACAGGGAGGGGATTAGAGACAGCCAACATGGCTTCACCGTGGGCAAATCATTCCTGACTAACCTAGTGGCCTTCTATGATGGAGTGACTGCATCAGTGGACAAGGGAAGAGCTACGGATGATATCTACTTGGACTTCTGTAATGCCTTTGATACAGTCCCCTACAACATTCTTGCCACTAAATTGGACAGATGAGGGTTTGATGGATGGACTGTTAGATGGATGAGGAATTGGCTGGATGGCCACGTCCAAAGAGTTACAGTCAATGGCTCAATGTCCAAGCGGAAACCAGTAACAAGTGGTGTCCTTCAGGGGTCCCTACTGGGACCAATATTATTTAGTATCTTCATCAATATCATAGTGGGTTTGATTGCACCCTCAACAAGTTTGCAGATGACACCAAGCTCAGTGGTGCAGTTGAATTGCTTGAAGGAAGGGACGCCATCCAGAGGGACCTTGACAGGTTTGAGGAGTGGGCACATGTGAGCCTCATGAAGTTCAACAAGGCGAAGTGCAAGGTCCTGTGCCTGGATCAGAGCAATAAAATTAACTGAGAGCTGCCCTGCCGAGAAGGACTTGGGGGTACTGGTGGATGAAAAACTGCACATGAGCCAGCAATGTGCGCTTGCAGCCCAGAAGGCCAACCGTATCCTGGGCTGCATCAAAAGAAGCGTGGCCAGCAGGTCGAGGGAGGGGATTCTGCCCCTCTACTCTGCTCTG
>NW_008794446.1:9584805-9587797 GCF_000699145.1 Aptenodytes forsteri | reverse complement strand
TTTTGATGTTGTTAAGTAATACAAGGCCTACCTCAACTCCTCACAAAGCCACTTAGCTTGTGTTATATATTAAGACATAGAGGGTTGATGCTTATAGAAGTGTTTGTGCCATTAAAGTTGGAGTTTGTTTTTGGACCTTGAGTGTTATTTCACCTTAATCCACACCGAGGGCATTTGCGGATCTTAGTCACTCTCCCCTTCCTGCAGGTGGGGCGTGACAGTCAGGTCGGATGGGGCTCTGAGCAACCTGGTCTAGTGGAAGGTGTCCCTGCCCATGGCGGGGGGGGTGGGGTCGATGATCTTTAAGGGTCCCTTCCAACCCAAACCATTGTATGATTCTATGATTCTATGTTACATAGACATCTCCAGCCTTAAGATTTTCAAATCTCATGTATGTTGTACTACACCACAGCTAGACCTGTAATACTAAAAAGACAAGTTAAATGCTCTGGAGATCATTTTCTGAGCTCTGTACAGCCTATATTTGGTGCTGCAGTGCCCAGCTCAGCATTTACATCTGTTATCCCAGTAACACCTTGATAAAAATTTCCAGAGGATCACAAACTTAAATGTCAGCTCTCTGAACATCTTCAAATATGAAAGTGTCTAATGTTCAACTCACTGGAATATGGCACATATTTAAAAGCTTAAAATAAATAATGCAGCGTCCATAGAGAAAATGCTTCATTTTTAAGCAAAGCATATTTTTAGGTATTAGAAGGTGTTTTCAGTGTAAAATTCTCATATCCTGGCTGAAAGCAAGAGCTTGGGCAGACACATAAGATAGGAGGAAATAACAATTTCTCAACAGCGCTGCTATTGACTCACTTCCTTAGATTTCCTTGGGAAGATGAAGACAAACCTCCTCTGTATATATTCCAGCAAGATATGTCCCTATCTTCCACCCAAGTCCCCTACCTTTGCAGGGGATTGATGCTATGTGCCCTGATTTAGAGGACGAGGACTAGTGCTGCCAATACACATGATCTTATGAAGGGTACCTCATCTCGCAGCTTTATCTTGGAAACAGTTTAAGAAAAATGTAAGACTGGTGGGCTAGAGCAAGGGCCAATGGAGGAAGGACTGATCTGTTTGTCCTCTCAGTGGTGATTACAAGCTGCAGGCTGTACTTGCTGGGCTCCCTAAACTAGAAAGCAACCTGTTTATTTCACTGCTGAAGGCAAAAGATGGAGTCAGTTCACTTCATGCCTGAAGGACTCCACTGCTCCAGCCCCTTATTCCAAAAGTCATATCTCTGCCAGTGCCACTAAGTGAGAAAGGATGCTAAGTAGCAACAGGTTTGAGAGAGAGACTTCTGATGGTGATGTCTTCCTCTGCAAATACTTAGGTGAGCTCTAGGCCTTGAATGACCATAGGGCCTGGGAAACCTCTGTCCAACTATGTATCTCCTTCAGTGGGCTGTGAAACTAACATCACTAGCCACTTTACAGATTCTTCAGACCCCTTCCTATGGGTCCATAGTGTTTGGGGGACTCTTGCCCCCTAAATCCAGTCAGTTCTGCTGGGTCATGTGGGATAGGCTTTGACAGGTGGGAACAGGAAAGCAGGTTCAGCTGGAGTTCCCTCTAACTTGGGTGAATTCTCAGAAGGGGCCCATGGGGCACCTACCAACCTGTCTCCTGTCACTGACAGCCCAACAGCAGAGTTTAGCCACGCTTGGTGGCCTCCTGCCCTTACATTGCCTGCATGCAGGGCAAGTTCTCCTGCAGGTGAGTTTCTTTTACAGCTGCTTGAGGAGGCACATGTGCACAGCTTGAATAAGTGGCATTCAGTATCTCTTCTCAGCACACAGTGTAAGTGCACGATAAAGGTCATCTCACTGGAACAAACATTATCAGCCTTGATGAGCCGAGTCCTGCTCTATACCCACAGTGTCACCAACTGCTGGTTTTCAGACCAGGAGACTTTTCCACCTGGTGGGTAAGGAGGGGTCTGTCATCTTCTCTCCAGCCCCTGGACCAGAAGATATTTGATGGGATGAATTGTGGCTAACTCTTGGGTAACATGTTTCTGACCTCAGCCCTGCTTTAAGAAATTCCTTCAGGTGCTGGTTGCTGATGCAGAAAGCCCAGTCAGGTTTAGCCAGGCCATGCCTAAGCCTGTGTAGGAGGGCATTAGACCTTTTGTTCAGCCAGCTCCTTCTACTGGCTATCAGACTTCTCCAGACATTATTACTAAGGTTGTGGCTACATCTTTCCTCTCCCTTACTTCTCTCTGCTCTCCCTATACAAATCCCTTGTGTAGGGCAGGAATACTGATTCGTGTCTCTTTGGATGTCTTCAAGGTCATTCCACTAATGTTTTGTCTGTAAGCAGTTTGAGTGCTAAATAACCCTTTCCTGGTTTCCTCATTTTTAGTCTGTTCTTTCAATCTTTTTCTTTTTTTACTAGTTCCTTTTTAGAACCATTTTGATTCATCGCTATGTGCTAGGTCCCCTCCTCAGCTCCCAAACTCAAGGAGAGCTTTTTGTTTCAAGCTATCCTCTCTATGAGGAAATCAGCAATGACAATGTCTAGCTTAGAGAAAAGACATATCCAACAGGTCTGTGGAGGATAAAGCTTGCCATCAGAAACCTTTGTAGCTTTTATCACAGAGGTCTGGACAGTGTTGCAGACAGCAATTTCTTCTACCTGGTTGTGTTTCATACCCACTGACAGACGCATTCTCCACAAATTTTTCTGCTCTCTGTGAATCTATTTAAATTTTGGACTGCCCACTGTCCTTTGACAATCAACTCCATAATTTAGCAATATGTTCTATGAAAACACTTTTGGTTTTGGCCTCATAATGTCATAGAATCATAGAATCATAGAATCATTAAGGTTGGAAGAGACCTCTAAGATCATCGAGTCCAACCGTCAACCCAACACCACCATGCCCACTAAACCATGTCCCTAAGCGCCGCATCTACTCGTCTTTTAAATACTTCCAGGGATGGGGACTCAACCACTTCCCTGGGCAGCCTGTTCCA
>NW_008794446.1:9580630-9584282 GCF_000699145.1 Aptenodytes forsteri | reverse complement strand
GGCCTTCTTGGCCGCCTGGGCACAGTGCCAGCTCATGTTCAGCCAGCTGTCGACCAACACCCCCAGGTCTGTCTGTCCCTGAGTTCCTGTGCTGTGATGAGTAAACATTGCCTATTCACCTTTTCCATGCCATAATAGATTTTATAGACTTCCAAGCTGAAGTGGACTTACTGTTCTCCTATAGAAACTAGTCCATATTTTTTATTGTATTGGGCCAAATTTGGCCCTTTCCCTTTTAGCACTTATGGACCTTAGGGCCCATGAAATCTGGATAAATGTAGCACATATGATGCAGGACCAGAAAGAACCTATCTCCTATGGGGAACAGATCATTTCATGAATCTTTGGTTGCCCAGAATGGGTCTCCTCCTTCACTCCTTCTTGCACTTCAGCAGTGCCTGTCCCCTGTCATTAATTTGGGTTTTATTTTTTCTTCTATTTTTCTCCAAAGCTAGGTTCTCTCTCATTCTCTAACTCCCTTTTTACATCTTCCTAGTAAAACATACAGCATAAAATTTTAAAATGTTTTTTCTGCTCAGTGGCTTAGGAAAGGAGATATGCATGAATGTCCTGGCTACTCTAGTAATTATTATGAGACCATCTGTTTGTAAATATATATAGATTCACCCTAGATAATTGGCCAGTTGTAAAGAGATACAGATAACCTTTTCAAGTATTAAACAGGCTGACACCAACTGGATAACCGAAGAACTAGTGGACATATAGCTGCTAGTCAAGAGATGTGATTCCTCATCATCTTGCATTTCATGAAAATAATTTGCAAGTTGATTTACCCCTTGGAAGCTGAGAGCAAAGATTGTTCTTTTTATTTTCAGATTTTACTTTCCTTGTTTAGGAGTGTTTTGGCCTACAATGATTATTTATGACAGCAATGATACTATTGCCCAGGTCTGAGGGAACTGTTTGGTTTCTTTAGGCAAGAGGCCCAGAGTGTTTAATTTCCACTTGAAGGCTAGTATCATGTTCAGAAAGCATGCAGAGAAGAACACTTCATAAATCAATACCTGCATATATGAAAGAAGAATGAGCTGGGTGACAATTTATAAAAAGCATTACGTAGTCTATGGACTCTTCTAAAATAGAAAACTTTTCTTTTTTTCAGAAGTGAAGACTACAAATATTTCAGTAAAAGAGCAAAATGCTTGAATTTTCGTATTGAATTGCCATTAACATTCCATGTCCTATAAAAGAGCCTAATGGCCTCTTGAACACTCTAGTAATTTGAGTCCATTAGTGTAATAGGCAGGGATTAAAAGCAGAAACAAAGAGATCATTAGCCATGAAAGTTAAACACATCTGTTCGTATTCAATCATTAAAATGACAAATATTTCATCACTAAGAAGCATAGATCTTAGTATAGGAAGATTCAATATAAAATCAGCATAATATAATGTTCTGCCAAACTTACATATTGCTCAGAGGAAGAATTTTATAGCAGCTTCCATCTTAGAATGGAAGTTTCACCTAGTGGATACAGCAAAGGAACCACACAGGTCTGCAGTGCTCCCATCATTGCTTCTGAGATGAAACCACAAACTGAAGAGTCCATTACCCTGATGCATCTTCCTACTGTGTTTAAAAAGCAGGGAAAAGCTGATGTCACGTGTGCAGTCTCCAAAGGCACAAGCTGTTTGTCCACTACATAAGACATCGATGTGCTCCTGATGTGGGGGAGCCTATTCCACTGTCCTAACCTCTGGGATCAACAGCTCCTAAACTGATCCTTGCAGCTTGGTAGAAACAGTACACCCCAGCTTCTGTGAAGCCCTAAACCCTTCACAGGAATGAAGCACCAAAAAAATGCTCTTAGTTTTGTTATTCCTTGAGGGCGGTGTACTCAGTGCTTATCCTTTCACCTTGGGACTATATGTACACTGATAAGGTTGTAGAAAACAATAAATGAAGGTTTTTGTAGAAAAACTGAGTGTTTGTGCTTAATCCCAAAACTGTAATCAAAGCTACAAAAGGGAAAAATAATAAAATGCTTTATCAGGACCTCTCTAAAGCTTGTCCCTAGTCCTTCTTTTATCCAAGCTTTTGTTCCAGCATGTGTCACAGCAACTTGTACTGAGAGTCCAAGCAACATCTGAGCATCACTTCACAGAACCAGCTCTTTTATGGTTTACTGTTTCTCAGTCATTAGCCAGCCTCAGTCCTGTGTCTTAGCTGCTCCCTTTCCCCTTCAGTCTACTCCCTAGGGCTAATTATAACAGTTTGTTATTGCTCTTCCTCCATCCGAGGTGGATTACCTTGTTCTGTCTTAAATTCACATATTTCCTGGCTCTGTTATCTAGGCAGAATCTGTATTTAGCAAGATAAATCCTTTATTAAATAACTACTAATCAACTAATACCTAGAGAAACAATTATTAAATACTAGCAATGGATATTTCTATTTCTTTTCCCTGTAACCTCTGGAGCTGAACTCCATCCATCTCCCACTCCTTGGGAGTTTTAGTGAATTTAATCTTTTGTTGCAAATAGAAAAGACCACCAGGCTGGAAGGGATGCATTAGGTAAGAATACAAGATTGTAAAGGCTGTTAAAATCCCATGTAAACCAAATAGTTTGAGAAGTCCCTAATGTAATTTTAGTCCATGACCACATTACCAAGACACCAACCTTGAGACACAGGTTTAATAAAAGTTTCTGGAGCCTGGAACTCTCTTGTATTCATTCCCTCGCCTTTACATGCCACTGACTTTAGGGGACTCTGTTACAGAAGGGGAAAGTCATATTCATTAAAATGAGTCTGAACACCAGATTTATTTATTTTAATTTCAATTCTGAAGTGCTTTTCCCATTGCATCAAGTGCTTTGCAAATATTAAAGGGTGCAATAGAAATAAAAACTGGGTTTTGTACTTAGCTTAAAGCAGTCGCTCCTCGATTCCTAACATCTGACAAGCTGTACCTCTCAAGCCTGAGTGCATGAAACACAGCTCATCACTCAGCTGGGCAACAATTTCAAAGCTGGAGACCTTCTGCCATTGTCCTCCTGGGTGAACCTGGTCATTCACAGTATGGGAATTCATCTGTTCACAGTGGAGAGAAAGCCACACTTCTAAAGTGATGCCTCTCTCTTCATGAAGTAGGTATCCAAACAAGTGCCTGTTTCTCTCCACTGAATGTTATAGGGAGCTTGCAGTCACTCCTGAGGTGTATGCATCTATGCATAGATGTCTGAAGTTTCATTCCCAGGTGAGTGGTGAGAGTTATCCTGACTTCCCTTCTTTGGGCAGC
The DNA here is from genome assembly GCF_000699145.1 of Aptenodytes forsteri. Lineage (NCBI taxonomy): Eukaryota > Metazoa > Chordata > Aves > Sphenisciformes > Spheniscidae > Aptenodytes > Aptenodytes forsteri. The sequence goes on along the minus strand of NW_008794446.1, from coordinate 9,581,019 downwards.
AGCTCTTTTTTGGAAAGAAGGAATTGCCTGGCATTGGTGTGCCTGTTGATTAAAGATGCTAAGAGAGGAGTATCATCCGTGTTAAACAGCCTAGTGTCCTGGTTTCTGACCATAGACTACCTCAGGAGAGGGTATTTCAAGGACCCAAAAGGGTACCGGTGGGCATTTGGTATAGCTGCCTTGGAGACGGAAGAAATTAAACAGCTGTCTACCTTGTGCAGTCTCTTGAAGGACCCTTCTGTTGTGCGGTTGCTGAAGGTCAAAGAACAACAGGTGCCAATCACCACCACAGCGGTGCACTGGCGGCAATATCACACCAACCAAGACTCCCTGATTCCCATTCATAAGATGATTCGTTGACTGGAGAGCCAAGGAGTGATCAGCAAGAC
>NW_008794446.1:9580363-9580615 GCF_000699145.1 Aptenodytes forsteri | reverse complement strand
AAGTCTAATGGAGAGTGGAGACTAACAGTAGACTATCGTGGCCTAAATGAAGTCACGCCACCGCTGAGTGCTGCTGTGCCAGACATGCTAGAACTTCAATACGAACTGGAGTCAAAGGCAGCCAAGTGGGATGCCACAATTGATATTGCCAATGCGTTTTTCTCAATCTCTTTGGCAGCAGAGTGCAGCCACAGTTTGCTTTCACTTGGAGGGGCGTCCAGTACACCTGGAACCGACTGCCCCAGGGGTGGA
>NW_008794446.1:9538091-9577777 GCF_000699145.1 Aptenodytes forsteri | reverse complement strand
TGGTATAGAATAAGGGGTGGATACTGTCCTGGTTTTGGCTGGGATAGAGTTAATTCTTCCTAGTAGCTGGTACAGTGCTGTGTTTTGGGTTTAGTATGAGAATAATGTTGATAACACACCAATGTTTTAGTTGTTGCTAAGTAGTACTTGCACTAGTCAAGGACCTTTCAGCTTCTCATGCCCTGCCAGCGAGACGCTGGGAGGGGCACAGCCAGGAGAGTTGACCCAAACTGGCTAAAGGGATATTCCATACCATATGACATCATGCTCAGTATATAAACTGGGGGGAGTTGGCCGGGGGGCGATGACCGCTGCTCAGGAGCTGGCTGGGCATCAGTCGGTGGGTGGTGAACAATTACATTGTGCATCACTTATTTTGTATATTCTTTTATCATCATTATTATTATTTTCCCTTCCTTTTCTGTCCTATTAAACTGTCTTTATCTCAACACACAAATTCTACTTTTTTTTTTCTCCCCGCTTCTCTGCCCCATCCCACTGGGGGGGTGGGGGAGTGAGCGAACAGCTGTGTGGTGTTTAGCTGCCTGCCGGGTTAAACCATAACACCTAGTCATTCTGTTAGCTGATGGAACGAGAGATGAGCATCAGAACATGCTATTAAAAGGGTAGATGTACCTCCATTTTAAAACGCTTGTTGTGTTTTAACACATTGTGACTGCAGCCACCTAAGAAGTTTGTTAGATAAACAATGAGAACTTCAATCTTTACAAAGCTCACTATGACTTCAGGGAACAGCAGTCCCTTGTTTGTTTTTCTCATCACTCTTCTGTCTATCGCTGGTCACCCTTGCTCCCAGATGCACTTTTCTACATGGAATCTTTTGTTCCTGGAAACAAAAAGCATCCGAAACCTTATTAGATTATGTTTATGTGAATTTTCCAGTCCAGTAATGCATGTCTAAGTAACTTGGATAATTCAGATAAGTGTCCATATTACAATCTAAATTAAAACAAACCTAAAATTGTTTTGGAGAGTTATCTATCATTAGACAGATATGTAACTGAATGAAATAACATAGGAAGCCATAATAAATACAAATCTCCACTGTCTCTATATTATTTTCCCACTCTTTTTAGCCTCAGGCAACTCTGTAGTAATGTGCTGTAGGCTGAAAGGACCACATCTATAGTCCTGTCTATCATCTCTCTTTAAAGAATGTCGGTAACTCAGAAAAAGGCAGTCAGGTGAAACCACAGCAGATGAACCCCCTTTGGGAACTGGTTTACCTATTCCTTTTTTTTCCCTTTAAAATGTAAATCCACCAGGCCTCCTCCAAAAAATGAGGAAGGCACTTTTTATGATTTGTGATTTTAAAAGACCTGTTCCTTTATAAACAAAACTATACAGTGATATGGAGGATGGGGCTTAAAAGGATCTTGTGGTATAGTCCCAGTTATCCCTGACATCTCTCAAAATGGCCTCTCTCAAGCTAATCAAATGCTAACTTGAAAGCAACTGTATAGATGCTTCTACTGCTCTGCTTGAAGGTAATTCCAGAATTTCACTGTACTGCTGATTAGAAATTGCCCTCTCATTTCCACCCTGAGAATGTTTATGACCAGTTATTTTTTATGCCAGTCCTGCTCTCTAACTTAAGGAACTCTTCTCTTTCTTTTCTACATATACTTCCCAACGTATTTAAAGACCATACTCCATTCTGCCAAGCTGCTTAATTCATGTTCTTTCTCTCTCCTCACATCCTGAAGTTTTCCACTCCACCCTTTGTCACAGTGTACCTTTTTCACACTTGTTCAAATGTGAATTCAGCTTTCAGGGAAGGAGCTGAGAAGAATTTACTTAGTATTCCAGATACAGTCTCACCAATGGCATTGAGTCTTCCCCTGATTACTTTTACTCTCCAGATGTTGGTTTGCAATTACCCCACAGTCAAATAGTATACCAGGTCTTTATCTTCCTCAATCACTTCCAAACAATGACCTAATTGTTGATTTTCTTGTTATTAAACCTCAGATACCTATCCTTGAATTTCATTTTTCTGGGATCCCCCTTCTGTCATTCCTGCAATCATAGGAGTTGTTTACTCCTTTAGTCCTTTGATATCTCAGTCTTCCTTTTGTGTTTATGATACTGCAAATTTCATGCATGCACTTCTTGGGTTTAAGCCAAGATCATTAGTGAAAATACTTAAAAGATTGTCCAAAGATTAATCCTTGAGAAAGTCCAACAGTGCCTTCCCTTCAATCTGGAATTTCCTTTTCTGACACCATCATCTGCTGTCTCCCTTCAGTCACGTTCTTACACTTTTACATTTCTCCTATTAATTCCTTCCTTCTCCAAATGTATAATTTCCCAGGTAGCAACATAGTGGATATTTTATTAGAATCTAGATATTAGAATATGAAAAAGATTAAATTTCCCAGTGCTTCTTATCTAGAAAAGTGATTTCCTTATCAAAGACAGTTTGTTGGTCTGCCCCCATCTATATTTGGTGGGTTAGTGCTTCCTTCTAGAAAGCTCAAACCAGGTGGTGTGATCAAGCTGGAAGAATTGTCTCTTAGGGTTGTTGGAAAAAGCTGTGCATGTGGATGGATATACCATACCATATGGTATGTGGTATATCCACATACCATAATAATGAAGGGAATGGTACTTCTGTAGGTGTTTGTCTAGCTGAATTCCAGCTGAATACATTCCATGTTGACTCTATTTATCTGTATTGTCAATCGAGCAGTATCCTGTCTGAAGATTTTAAAAGGTGTTCTCTTACTTTCTTGAATTGGCAGAAGGAAATCAAGATAAATGATGGAAATTAAAATGTCAGTGATATGTATGAAGACTTAAGCAATCAAATTGGAAAGCTGTGGCATCTGTAATAATTCTGCTGCAGAAAAAAATATATTTATTTTAGAATTTAAGTCCTTTTAAGTCATGTTTACTTCATCCCTCCTCAGACAGTGATTTGTTATCTTAGGAGACATCCTTCAGATAAAAGTGCTTTCTTTTACTGTAGAAACAGCATCTTCCAAGACCGTTTGTTCCAAGTTTGGCCTTCATTTCTCTAAGTCAAGGATAGAGACAGTGTCTCCTTGGAAATCATTATTCTTTATGCATTTATCATAATGCAAATACATTTCAGAATAAAACAAAATGGATAATTTAAATGCAGTCTGCTTAAATAGGACATTGTGTTTCTTTCCAAATGAACATTACATTGCAATAACATGGGCAATAATTTCTAACTAATTCTTAAATGTCAATTATCCTTTGAAAAACTAATGAGAAATTTAATTGCTCAAGTCCAACTTAGACAAAACTTAAAGAAAAAATGTCTCTATGGGCTGTAAGATCTGAATTTTATTAAAATCAATTATTTAATATATTAAAATATATAAAAATGATTAGGCAGATGGGAAAATAGCTGAGTTTTACTCAGAGTTTTGAAATAAACTATTTTGCCTAGTTCTGAAACTACGGAAAAACACAAAAATCAAGAAAGTAACATAATTTTTACAACATTCATTTTGGATATCTTGCTCATTTACCTTTTGGCTCAGTTTTCTGTCTTCCTTCCATTCCCAGATTTCTCCCCAGCACTCTAACGCGCAAGAACAGAGGCCTCCCTGGTTTTACAATGCCAGCATGAATGAGATAATTCATGATATCACATGGTAATATATGCCTGGAGCTGGAAACAGAGCCTCAGTAGTGTCACTGGGACTTCTGTGATATGAATTTTCTTAAAGGCAAGTCATTTCATTATCTAAAAGACTAGCAAATGCTCTAAGAGTGGGATATGCAAACCTCAGCTAAAACTCAGACCTGCTTGGCATGTGAGCTTTGCCTTTTATATCAGTTCAACTATAACCAATTCGTATTCTAATAGGACTGTGAAAGTTTTGGTCTAGTATCTCGTATCTGTGCTAAAGTCCCCCAGCTTCTAATGAATATGCTTAGCTACTTGAAATTCTGAGGTGATAAAAGAGAGCATACCTTTTCCACTCAAGTACCCTTTTTCCCATAACAAGATGTGAAAAAATTCTCTTGACCTATACAAAGAAAATTGGGCCAGTAAATGTTAAATAGAAGCATATTGAAAGTTCATGAGGAGATAGGCATCCATCAGTTATTAGAAAGGATTACTTTGAAACTTCTATGAAGTTTATAATGCATGTGATGGATAAAAATAAGATAAATGATCGGCATAGTCATTTATTACTTTTTTTTCCTATTTCAGCCTTCTCCCTAAGCCCATGAGATTTTAGGAGCATGGCACTGTTTTTTGTACAAGTCATAAAAGAACACAGACATTATGTAAATAGTTTCAGTGGAGAAATGAAGTGGAAAAACTCATTTTACAATAGAAAGAATAAGTGGTATTACTTAGCATTCGATGGGGCTGAAAACCACTGAGATTTAGAGATGTCTGATCATTTCCCTAAGCTTTTAGGTACAATAAGGAGCACTGAGTTTTAGCCAGTCCCTTCTTGGACACAGCATCCCACCTCAAAGAAAGGGAAAGCAGAGGGGAAAAGTTGGATCCAACGCCTGATCTCTGTAACACATGTAAAGCCAAAGAAAACAATCCACTTCAGTGGAACTTTTCTAGTTTTATACCAGAGTAATTAGAATAGCACAGCACAGCAGAGCACAGCAGAGCACAGAATAGAATAGAATAGAATAGAATAGAATAGAATAGAATAGAATAGAATAGAATAGAATAGAATAGAATAGAATAGAATAGAATAGAATAGAATAGAATAGAATAGAATAGAATAGAATAGAATAGAATATTTCAGTTGCAAGGGACCTACAGTGATCATCTAGTCCAACTGCCTGACCACTCCAGAGCTGACCAAAAGTTAAAGCATGTTATTAAGGGCAATGTCCAAATGCCTCTTAAACACTGACAGGTTTGGGGCATCAACCACCTCTCTAGGAAGCCTGTTCCAGTGTTTGACCACTCTCTCGGTAAAGAAATGCTTCCTAATGTCCAGTCTGAACATCCCCTGGCACAGCTTTGAACCATTCCCATGCGTCCTGTCACTGGATACCAGGGAGAAGAGATCAGCACCTCCCTCTCCACTTCCCCCCCTCAGGAAGCTGTAATTGGGAACAGAGCCCTGATTCTGGCACTATTTTAAGTTTTTGAGTGCTAACTGCTGAGTTCTTTATGAGGTTCTTGTACAAATTTGTACTGACTTAAAAAAAGGACTCTGTTTCAATTTAAGAATTTAAGAGTTCTTTTTTTTCCTTCAGAATGTCAACACTTGTAGGAATTATCAATAAAGCATGAGGACTTGCAAACATTTAGATTGTCTCAAGATCTGGGAGGGCCCTTGTAGGTCATCTGGGTTGATTTTCATTGACAATTACGGATTTTCGACTAGGTCTGAGTGGAAATACCAGTGGAATTTATTACAGACAGTGCAACTGTTGAAAAACACAGGTGTGAATGTGCAGCCAGTACCACATGATAGATCGACTACTCCCATTGAAACTACAGGGAAGTTGAAGAACCTTAGCCAGGGTGTGAAGCTGGCTTGAGGTGCTGGCAGAGGCACCAGCACCAGCTATAACGTCAATGCCTCGTGGCCACTTCTGACTTCAGTTCAAATAGGTTTCAGTTGGCCGCAGCTGGAGATTTCTATTCTGTGATTCTGCAACCTTGAAATCTGCCACCCGCTTCAATGACAATGTAAGTGATATGAAAGGAAACTTTGACTTATTTTCCATTTTTAAAAGGAGCCGTAGTAAACTGGCCTTGAGCCAATTATATCTGACTCGTAAGACCATCAGCTTAACCTCAATGAAAATAATACCAAGCCATCATTTAGGGGAACATAATCTCATGGGAAGTTATCTGAGAGGACTCCAAGGTCTAATTTAATGTATTTATGTATAGGAAAAGTTGGAACAGTTAAAAAAAAAAAAAAGAAGGTGAATGATCAGAAACAAGAGAAGATCCTAACAAAAAGAATACTGAAGACAGCGCAACAGAGGCTGCAGAACAGTTTGATCTTCAGGGACTGCTTCTGTCTCAGTTTCACTACTCTGGCCATTTTAATAGGTATTATAAAATACTATTACAAAAACTATAGAAAGACTCCAAATATGTTGCAGTTACTTAGTGCCCTATGGAATGAAGCTAGTGATAACAAACACAAGAATACTAATGTGGCCAATTGTCCCTTTTATACAACTTTGTTGTAGTAACACTGACACTTAATTGGATTTTTATGCAATATTAGAGAGGAAAGATGTGTATTAAAACATAATCTGAAAGATTGCTTCATGTAGAAGATAGTTCCATCAATTTTAACATAATCTAGGATTGCGGTTGCTATGATTCAATAATTTAGTCTCTATTCATTTTACTCATTGTACTGGGATTTTCTTAACCTCATTCCACACAGGTAAAAATATTCTCATTTTCCAGAGTGATTATTTTTATTATGTTTCTACTTTTAAGGTGCAATTATGTTACATATTATTTTGCATGTACAAAGAAGTTCAAAAGCAAGTACTTATAATTATTCCATAAACCAATGTTACAGTTTCCTCGCTCAAAAATCAGACATTACCAAAGCTAAGGAAAACTGGAGGGAAGAAGGGGGCAGAGAGAGGGAAAAAAAGATGGAAGGAAATAAAATTGAAGCAGAAGCCATTTCTGCCATCTTTACTTGCAATGAAGGATTGCTAACATCATTAAAAGACCTGTCTGACATCACTGCTATCTTGAATTGCACAAACAAAATCAGTCGTTGAATTAAGAATTAAGGAAAATAAAGAATAAAATAAGAAAAGACACCTGAAGAGGTCTTGAAGAACATGTTACAGTGCAGTTCATTCTATATCTTTTCACTGATAACTTCTCAAAAAGCACTTACATTTTCTTATTTACTGTCAATCTATTCTTTCTCACACAAACATAATCGTTTGTTGTTACAGGGCTGATTTCTAGTGGCAGAACTAAGGACCAACATGGTCAGTTGCTGTTAGGAAGAAAAAGTGCCTATTTTTAATTTCAAATTAAAAAATGAAATGAACTTGCAAAATAATTAGCATATAATAAAAATGAATGTCAGACATACCTGCTCCACTAACCTTGCAGGGTCTCTTTAATTACACTGTAAAATTTTAATGTGCTCCATTCACAGGAGAGGAAGGGAGTTTGGGTATTAGTTCTCCTGACCTAGATTTGCACTCAGTTTGCTTAGCAGAAAGGAGTCAGGGAGGTGGGACTCATAATAAGGAAGGGTTATCAGGATATGAATTACTGAATAAAACACAAGAAGTTCAGCCTCTCAAAAGAGATTGAGAACTTTTCTGAATTATCCAAGAAATTAGGAAATAATCATAGTAATCATACCAGCACTTGTAACACACTCTAAAGATTTTAGACAGTCTGGTGGTTGAAAATAGGATTTAGCAACACAAAAAAGATGAAGGGGCAAGTTCATGTTTGTACTGGTTTCTCTTGTTCGTATGGCCCAATGACTTCAGCAGCATTATTTTGCGATGTTTTTCCCTTCTGTGCCTGTTACAAAAGTCAGGGAAAGCAGAATGCAAAATGCAATTTTTTTAGGTGTTATTTTTTTCATCCCTGATCTTAAAGACCACGGCTAGTGGTCTTAAAGACCACTCATGTTGTGAACCTTTTCTTCACACTAGTAATGGATTGTGCCCATGGGCAGTCTGACTCATGTCAGCTTTGCATAACTCGTCCGACCACAGAAATGGCTCACCATTGCCAGAAGGGGACACATGATCTGGCCCATGGAAAATCCTAGAATTTCTGAAACCTAATGCTATACGTAAAATGAATATAGTTAATTTTTCCTTTAGTAACAGATCACTCTAGCATGGTGGAGGGCAGAAATCTCCTTTTGTTCAAATAAGTATGACAGAGCAAAAACTCATACTCCTTTATGTATCACCCAAAGATCCTTTGCCTCTTAGAAGGAATAAAAATAGAACTGATGAAATACAACATAACTTGAATAATTATGCATCAGAGTTGCGACCTAGCAAGGAAAGAAAAGGATGTTCTTGATTTTAAGTCTCCTGGGAGTTTTCATGGTGTCAAATCAACAAATCACTTTTAGTAATCCAGCACTAATGTATATCTACATGGAAATGATACTTACACAAATTAGATTTTAATGTGAAGATTCTCTCATACCACCTTGGAAGTGTAAAAGGGTTTAAAGATGGTTTAACTGTGCTGTACCTCCGTGTTAAAACCCCTTAGTAATGCCAGTAATAGGTGAAATGGCTCCAGCACAAATGAGAGTTAGACCTTTCATTGGGAAGCTGCACTCTGAATCCAGTTCTTTGAGGAGCTGAGCACCTCTTGAAAGCAGCAGGAATTGAACTTACCCAACATTTTACAGGATCAGATTTTACCTTGAGTGAAAACTAGTAGGTTTACACAAAGTCTGCAGATGATTCAGTGATGCCCAGAGATAATCAGGTATGCGAAGAGTAAAATACTCAGAGCTATCTTCAAATTCTGTTCCCTGAGGATGGTGTCTAATATATGTTAAATCCGATCAGTGCCTTTTAGCTTTCTTCCCTGTCACAGAGTTTCAGTTTACTAATTAAAAATGTTCAGCTGCAATTCCTTGACATCACTTTCTCACAGGGTAGATTTCAGCACCCTCTGAGAATTTAAAAAGGTTACACCACCATTTGTCAAGGTCACAGCAAGAAAGGTTTTTCATTAATTTTAGATTGGCAAAGAATAAGAAATATTGTAACTGCTGCATTTAAGCCATTCACTGAACCAGTTCTCTTTCTACTTTACAGACAGCCAATTAGGGACTTTATTTAAAATGTATGAATTGCATGACTGTCATTAAAGATATGATTCTGAAGAGTTCATTTGCTTTTTTTTAACGGAAGTATTACAGAAATGCAATCATTTTTCAGGACAATGACCCAATCATTCAACATTTGGTAAATAAAAATGGCTCTCTATAGATTTGACCATAGGTGGAGCCTCCATTAAAATTAGTGCTGGGAGGGCCCAGTTCTGCAAGGCACTGACTGGCCACCGTGCCAACGCTGACCATCTGCCTCCTCAGTTTGACAGAAAGACCTGGAAAATTCCCCAGAATGTTGTGCTTTTGTGGTAGGAAAAAAACAAAACCACAATCAAATGCTCTTCATTTGTCAAAACTGCACAGAGCAATCTCCAAGGCCTGTTGCTGGTTAGTGCGGCAAAACTGTGACTCAGTTTCAACCAAGACAGAGCAATGAGTAGACCCCTGGGCTTGCCCAAACGTAGTTTCAGCATTCTCCAGCATCCTGTGAACTTTCTTGAATGAATGTCCTTCTCATGACAAACAGATACACTTTGCATGTTCTTTCTTTTTGACAATTATTGAAAATTAGAGGCATTGTTTTAGATGGATTTGTTTTATTTCTTTCCTTTTTGTGAGACTTGACTCAAAAGAACACATCTCCTCTATTTCAAAGCAACATATTTACTGCAAAGTGTTAGAATCTGGGTGGCCTGAGATTGCATTTTGCAGAATCTTTTTCATGGTTTTGCTTCATCAGTAAGTATATGTCTCAGGTGGGACTGCTCCTGCAGACTGTAAGACTACGGGAAGTTTATCTTCCTAAGGATTCCATGACTTTGCACTGGAGATACAATTTCCTGTCCTGATTTTGCCAAAAGAGATTTGCTTTTTCATGTGATAATGTGCTGTCCCAAAAGCTTTCCTTGGGACACACAAAATCATCCATCATTTTATTTCCTTATTGAAAATATTTTGGTTTATGGCTTTGGGGTTTTTTTTGAGAACAAAAAGAAAATCCTTGTCCCACTTGTACTGTTAGCCATATATTAATCACACCGCATGCACGTCTTTTGCTCTCATCACAGTAAATGTGTTTTTCCTGATTCCCCAAAACAGGTCTGTAAATGAGAAGCTTTCTTACCACCTCATCTCTCTCTTCTTTTCTGGTCATTAGAACCACAAGAAGATGAGACATTCAAAACACAAAAGATAGCATGAGAAAGATTAGCTATTTCTTTCTCCCTCTAACTGTTTCAGTTGATTTTTTCCAACTCAAGCAATATAGACAATACAATTGCTCAAAACTCTCGTGTGAACAGAAGAAGTTGCCACAAAGGTGTCAACTGAAAAATTTTTATTGTAATGCACTACTGTGCCTCTTTGACTATTTGATACAGAAAAGGGTGCGTTTCCAGGACATTTTGGCCCTTTTGGGTTAGCATCTGAAACTGCTTACATCCCCTTTCTTCCAAGGAGCTATGTTTAATCAGGTTTCTGATTTTCCAGGTCTACGTTCATCAGTCCACATCCAAACTCCACATTGAGTAAAAGCTCAGATACACCAGCATGTACCACTGGCTGCATCACCTCTGGTGTCACTTCTCAGGAAATGAAACTGGATGCTCAGAGGGCAAAGGGACCTGTGCGAGCTTCAGACTGGTCCCTGACCAGAACAAGTAGGTGACAGGGATTGCAGAAGCTTGCTGGTATCTCCCTCCAGCCAGCTTCAGCACAGCTGAGGCAATCCAGTAGCAGCTAGTAACAGACTGGCATGAAGAGGGGTTAAGTCATGCCCAACCAACCTGGTAATATTCTATGATGAAATGACTGGCTTGGTAGATAAGGTGAAAGCAGTGGACATTGTCTATCTGGACTTCAGTGTTTACCGAAAACAAGCCAGTAAACACTGAAGTCCAAATAGACAATGGACACTGTCTACTGTAAGATCCTCACAGACAAGCTGATGAAATACGGGCTGAGTGAGCAGAAAGGCGCATTGAACACTGGATGAATAGGCAGGCCCAAAGGTTGGTGATCTGTGGCATGAAGTCTAGTTGGAGGCCAGTAACTAGCAGTGTACCCCAGGGATCAATACTGGGTCCAATCTTGTTCAACATCTTCAAGATGACAAGACAAGATGACCTCCAGAGGTCCCTTCCAATTTCAACCATTCTATGAACAGCATGGGATCCCAGTGGGACTCAGGGTCCAGCAGGAAAGGGAATCCTACAGCACTTTAAAGCACAGCAAAGGCTTTCAGATATGGGACTAAATTACCAATATAAAAGTGTAATGTAAGTAGAGAACCAAGAAACTCTTCATTCGCTATTATGTGCTCTATCAAGAACAGCATTTGCTCCTCAGAAGACATACAAATTCATGAGAATATTTGGTTTCTTTTTTTTTTTAACAGGCATTCTTGGTTGAAGAAAAGTTTGAAATCTCTAAGTATTCTAAAACTGAAAAGTCAGAACCATACAATGAAAAAAAGCTTATTTTTTTTTTAATCTCGTAACTTTAGGCTGTGATGGAAGGACATACTCAAGGTTTTGAACATTTGAGTTAACAATACTGATATAGGATGTCTTTTTCTAACAAGCTTCAGTGCACCTAACAAAATCTCCCCTCATGCTCCCCTGTCTGCACCATAATACAATTAAACTGATAATCATGATTATAATTGTCAGATTTTCTGAAACAAATGATATCTAAAGCACTTAATGGAATGTGTAGCATGAAAATTAAGACAATTTTAATCATTTCTGCGTTTCAGAGCCTTGCCGACTAAAACTTTGCTAAAAGAAGGTGAAACTACAGGATAGTTCTCCTAGGTGTGACCTTGGTGAAGACAGTCCCAATGCTCTTTCCCACCAACCTCCTGACAACCCTGGCAGAGGTGAGAGAAGGCTGAATCAGAGAGGCAGCAGCACTGAGAAAAGAAGTTGAGAGACCTCCCAGGGGAGAGGCTGTGAGGAAGAGGCAAACAGGACCCAGAGGTGGTCACGGATGGAAAGGTGACACTGCTGTCCTGGGGCAGAGTGGCTCTATGCCCTTGGTCTTAAAGACAACAGAAGGGGGAGCAAGCATTTACAAGGAACGGAGGATATTTTAGCCTTTGCCCATGATTAGGCTAATTATGCGTGCTACTGACCATGGCCCTGCCTGCCTTTTGCCAGGAGGGACATCTGTTTCTAAAGTAAGAGCAAAGAAATGTTTCTCAGAGACTGAGTTCCCCCTCAGTAGAGGAACTCTTATTTTTGGCCAGTGCCTTTGACCATGAAATCTCACCCGTGCTACTCAAATCAAATCAAACCTGTTTCGAGTAGCTTTTAGAAACACTCTGATTTAAGGTGAACTCCACTTAAAAGAAGTCTTGTTTTGGTTTTCTTAAACATAATTAATCACTTGATTAGGCTACTCTTGTAAAAGCAATGGTGGTAAAGTAAAATAAATATACATGTAACTTTTCTTCCAGGACATGACTGGCATCAGCAAGGTCAGGGTCGGATTAAAGGGGATTGCTAATAACATGCCAGGTGTAGCCTCTCTCTGGAAGGTTGTGTAAATTAAACTAACTAAAATAATTTTTCCCTTTCTCAAACATGAATCAACTGGATTTACAAATAGTATTTTATGCATGAAAAGTAAGTTAGAAAAATAGGGCAACCTTAATAGTTAATTTTAAAGATAGGCTAGACTAGACTAGACTAGAATATTTTCAGTTGGAAGGGACCTATGGTGATCATCTAGTCCAACTGCCTGACCAATTCAGGGCTGACCAAAAGTTAAAGCATGTTATTAAGGGCATTGCCCAAATGCCTCTTAAACACTGTCAGGCTTGGGGCATCGACCACCTCTCTAGGAAGCCTGTTCCAGTGTTTGATCACCCTCTCGGTAAAGAAATGCTTCCTAATGTCCAGTCTGAACCTCCCCTGGCACAGCTGTGAACTGTTCCCACGCGTCCTATCACTGGATACCAGGGAGAAGAGATCAGCACCTCCCTCTCCACGTCCCCTCCTCAGGAAGCTGTAGAGAGCAATGAGGTTGCCCCTCAGCCTCCTTTTCTCCAAACTAGACAAGCCCAAAGTCCTTGGCCGCTCCTCACAGGACATTCCTTCCAGCCCTTCCACCAGCTTTGTTGCCCTCCTCTGGATGCATTCAAGGACCCACTATACAAAAAAGATATGGACAGGCTGGAGAGGGTCCAGAGAAGGCCCACAAAGATGATCAAAGGACTGGGAAGCCTGCCATATGAGGAAAGGCTGAGAGAACTGGTTTGTTCACCCTTGAGAAAAGAAGGCTTAGGGGACACCTTATCACCATGTTCCAATATTTAAAAGGTGGCTACAAAGAAGATGGAGACTACCTTTTTACAAGGAGTGACATGGAAAAGATGAGGGGTAATGGGTACAAGTTACTCCTGGGAAGTTTCCGACTGGACACAGGAGGAAAATTTTTCACAATGAGAACAATCGGCCATTGGAATAATCTCCCCAGGGAAGTGGTGGATTCCCCCACATTGGACACTTTTAAGATTCAGCTGGACAGGGTGCTGGCCATCTTGTCTAGACCGTGCTTTTGCCAAGAAAGATTGGACCAGATAGTCCTTGAGGTCCCTTCCAACCTGGTATTCTGTGATTCTATCTATGACCTTCACACCCTTCTTAAATCGTGGGGCCCAGAACTGCACACAGTACTCAAGGTGAGGCCGCACCAACACTGAATACACGGGATCGTCACCTCTTTTGACCGGTTGGTTATACTGTGTTTGATGCACCCCAGGATGCGGTTTCCCCTCTTGGCTGCCAGGGCACACTGCTGACTCCTATTGAGCCTGCTGCCGACCAGCACCCCCAGATCCCTTTCTGCAGGGCTGCTCTCCAGCCACTCCTCTCCCAGTTTGTACTTGTGCCTGGCATTACTTCACCCTTGGTGCAGAATCCAGCATTTGGACTTGTTAAATTTCATCCCATTGAATCATTGCTTAGGATAGAGCTGTAAGATTGCATAGTCATGCCCTCTGCTCAGGGGCAAGTTGGATACCTCGACCCTGCAATCACACCCAAAGGCCAGCTTGGGACTGCCACACCCAGCCATGTAGCAAGGCGCATTTCTCCTTGCTCTGTTCCTATGAGCCTTTTCTTGGTGCATCCTGCTCTGCTAGCCGCTGTGTCTAACCACTGCAGCTGGGTTGACTGTTCCTGTGATTTCAGTGCTTGGCAAGCGTGTTTATATCACTGAGGACTTGTGCAGGTCTTACATAAAGAAGACTCTTAAACAGCTCCACCTCCTTTAAAGATGACAGATGACCCTTGGTTTTAGTTGCAGGCTATAGTTTTTGGACCCAAGTGCTTGTGGCTGTCACCTTAGAATAGGTGATCACTTATGCCAGATTCATTTAAGCAAAGGTAGCTGATCTGAATTCCCATGTACGATTGCAATAAGAAACTTTTCCGCACTTATGTTTCCTTTAACAGAAATGTCTCTCAGGTAACAAAACAACATATTGAACATGTTTTATGTCTAGCAGACATCCGTTTCATTTGCCCTTCATTCTCTCTTTTTTTTTTGGGCTGTCCAGCCATCCATGAACAGAGTGGAAATGTTTCACTCTTGCTTTAAGCCCTAGCACCAACACTTAGGTAAAAATCTGAAAAGCAATAACAAAAATGAGCAGTCCTGTAAGGAATCAAGACTTATGCAATTTCTGAGTAATTCTGTTTCCTTAAGACTCCTAAATGACACATGCTTTTACAGGTTCCCTCTGTTGTTCAGCTGACAGAGACACTATGACTCTATACTGTGAGTCAAATAATACTGCTTTAGCTGGCCAAAGGTACCTCTTCATTCCACCTCCAAAAAAGCTGAGCAGAAAGAAGCAACTCCTTTGCCCTTTGGTCAAATCAAAGTACGTGATGGAAGTTATTATTTTCTACCTATTAAATTTTCAGAAATAAAGTTGACAAAGAACGTTAACTAAAACTGGGGTGGGGGGGGGAACCCTCAGGGAGGTACATTTCTGCTCTAAGCTACTTTGCTGTGAATTATGAGTAACAATACTTGAATAAATGGCATCATTTAGTTAAAAATTAGACCAGTGTAAATAAAGGCAAGTCCTAATGATACTGATTTACAGCAGAATCAGTCCTCAGTTATTTCAATACACTACCAGTAACACATCTCTGAAGCTCAAATAGGTCCAGTGAACTGAATAATATTCTATTCTCATCTGTGAGAATGCAGATACTGCTTCTGCTTGCTATCAAGGCTTGAAGGAAACAAGTATTTGACTTCAGTGGTGGTTGCATATGAAAAATTGCATAATGAATTTCTGAGTCTTCCAGGTGGAAGAAGTTATCTCCTCTACCATCTGTTTTAAAGCTTTTGCCAAATATGGATGGCTCTGGGCATAGATAACAAATTCTTACGCTACCAACAAGTATTAAGGGTTACTCCCTTCACATGTAAAAATATTTCTATGGAAGTTTCCAAACTATCTCTTTCTATGAGGAAAGAAAGCATTAAGGAAGAAGTAAAATACCTACTTTATTTGGGAGGATTTTAGTTTTGAGAGCTGCTTCTGCTGATTCACTCTTTGCCATTGGCTACATTTTTTTTTTAGAATTAAAATTATATGTTTAAACACTATACCTATTATACATAATATAGGTATATACACCAAGAAACTTTAATTTTGCAGGATACATTCACTTCTCATGTTCAGTACATCAAAAACATACCTCTCAACATGCTTGCAGACCTGTCTTATCTCAGGCTGTTTATTGCTCAGGTAGTGCAAGGGAGATACAACAGTATGGATGACAGTATTCCTTAAATCCATATACATTACTTTTACCTATCGTTACCTTATTAATAGCATCGTGAATTTTGTAATAACCTATTTTTCCCTATGAACTTCTTATGGCATTTCATTCATTCTACCAAAGCACTGAGATACTCAGCCGAGTATTCTTAAATATTCCTAAGACTATGGTTCTTTCACATGACATTTCCAGTTTTTAGGACCTAAACATTTGGCAAACATTTCCCATAGGCTCATTTTGAAAGATTTTTCATGTGGGAAGCTTAAAATATGTTTTATGCTAGCTGGGACTCTGTGGAATCTTAAAAATGAGATTTATAAATCTATGTGATTCTGAAAGATGTTTATGATGTCAATACACTGGAACACATTCTCATAAAAATGTCTCTGTTTTTATTTTTTCTGTGAGGAAAAAAGAAGAAAATTGTGCTTAAAGTACTTCTTTCTTTTCTTTATAAGAGAACAAACAAAGAAAAGACTCAAATGCTTTGATCTGAGCAAGAAGAGCATGAACTCCTAAAAATGTAGATCATACTTTTCTCACCAATGGCAGTATCATTTTTTCTAACCTATATGTGATTTATGATCATTGCTGTCTGTGCCCAGGAGGGATATGCTATTTAAAAAGATAGTGTGTGATTCCATGACAACTGGCGGGTGCCTTATAAAGCCTTGCTTTGCTGAAAATGTGCAGGTGAGTTATTATAATTTAAGATAGAAGAAATGGAGCTCTGGTAGATTTTCCTCAGTACATGAGGAACCTGCAAATTAAAGTCAAATATTATTTTTATACCTGCCTATAGGATTCACAAAGACTAATTGCAACAGCTGCAATGGAAAGTCAAAAAAAACGCACTGCCCCACGTGCTGCTGTATAAACAAGTGCAATTTTTTAGCCAAACTGCTTTCTTCTTTTAGATGTTGTTGACTACAGCAGAATCTTGAGTCTGTGTACTGTCCTTTTCCCTTTGTTGACAAGTCAGGGAAGCTTTTTTGAAAAATACAAGAAAACTAACTTGCAGGCACTTTTCCCTGTTTTTCCAATTAGCTATTTCACTTGTTTTAGACTGCCTCATTTAATAAACAGTAAACAATCACTTAGTATTGTTAGAGATTTGAATTTATGTGGTATCTAATTTTCCAATTAGCAAGAAGAACTCAGACAGCCTCTTGTGTTTGTCTGACTCCTGGGATCACTGGTACAAATTAATTTCCCCGTTGCCTTTACCCTCTCAGGAACACAAAAAACTAGTGGTAACATCTTAAACAAATATAGAATCATAGAATCATAGAACACTTTGGTTTGGAAGGGACCTTTAAAGGTCATCTAGTCCAACCCCCCTGCAATGAGCAGGGACATCTTCAACTAGATCAGGTTGCTCAGAGCCCCGTCCAACCTGACCTGGAATGTTGCCATCTACCCCCCTGTAGTTTAAAGCCATTCCCCCTTGTCCGGTTGCAACAGGCCCTGCTAAAAAGTTTGCCACCATCTTTTTCATAAGCCCCCTTTAAGTACTGAGAGGCTGCAAGAAGGTCTCCCCAAAGCCTTCTCTTCTCTAGGCTGAACAATCCCAACTCTCTCAGCCTTTCTTCATAGGAGAGGTCTTCCATCCCCCTGATCATCTTCATGGCCCTCTTCTGGACCTGCTCCAACAGGTCCGTGTCTTTCTTATGCTGAGGACTCCAGAGCTGGACACAGTACTCCAGGGGGGGTCTCAAATATCTATTTCAGCTTCTGGAGCACAGATCTGTTTCTGCTTGAACAGCTGAAAAAGTAACCCACAACAAGACTGGATCCTGCAGGTGCAGAAAGCCTCATTTCTGTTGATCCTAATGAGAATTTATGATCTTTTGCAGCCTGGAGGATCAGATCTGAATACATTACCATTTTCATTAGCGGTAAGAATTTAGAGCTTGATCTAGTGCTCCCTGAAGTCAATGGAAATACTCTCATTGTCTTCAGCTTACTTTGGATGACATTAGGAGCTCATGACTTTGCAAGGCAAAACAAAGTAAAGCATGCCAGCAGCCCCTTTTGCTCCCTGTGAAGGTTGGTCAAGCTTGGAAAGTAAGAGAGAAAAGACAGAGATTGGCAAGATAGTACAAATGAGATAAAATTAAAGAAACAGCTACTTTTAATTTCTCAATTTAATTTTGCAGCACAAAAGAAAGTTTATTTTTATCACTGAAATGTTGATGTGTTTTTAAAAAAGCTTCATCTGTCTGAAGTTGAACAAACCCCATGATTCTGAGTAGTTCAAAAGTTTCTCAGCAAATATCAGAAGGATGGAAGAGCTTGATCTGTTCAGTATATCGATAAGGGCCGTCATAAATGGGAGCAGTTTCTCAGTTCCTGCTCATGCCTGATAGGATACCCTCAACACCTGCTAGCAATAACCTGACTTTTCATAAGCTGTATTAACACTGATTCTGTGTTTGTTTACTTTGTGACTCTGCAAAGATGCCACTACCTTTGGAAATATGGGTTGACATTGGGAACATTTCTGTAATTGTGTTTTTAACTCTTTCTGTTAGTGACTTACCTACATCCCGCTGAGAAAAACTCAGTCATTGGCACCAAATAGCTAAAGTCATTACTGGATACCAGTGTCTCTGTGTAGGAAACCACATAGTTTAATCATGGCCAGAGACCCTTCCGCTTTGAATGAGAAATCCATAACGGCTCCTCCTACATGAGTAGAGAAAACCATCAGAGGTCAGCTCTTCAGCTTGTCTCTCATGAGACACCCAGGAATATATTGCCTCCTTGTAACAGCAAGGAGCCTTAGATTTAACTCAAACTGAGAGGAGAGGGTCTCAGCTTCAGCACCACTTCCTAAGCACTGTGTTTTTTACTTTGTTTTCCAGGGAAAACTTCTGTGATCCTATCCTAGCTTTGCTTGTCTGCCTCGCCTCCCAAATAACTTATCTCCCAAACAAACACTGGCCAGTGGTACCGAAACTGGTGAAAGTTGTCCAGTTCCTAAAGCAATCTGCTTCTTACAAGCGCCAAGAAAAGAAGGCAGCCGAGGCAGCCTGTTTAGGGCCTCCACTGATGACAAGGCTGCAGTGGAGGTTTAATCTTTATTAGACATTAGAAGATCCATATAGAACAAGCCATTATTAATATTATCAAGAAGTGAAAAGCTTCATTCATAGATCTCGCCTGCTTAGGCATCAAAGTCAACCAACCTCAAAAGAAATCTGTGGGGAATCAGGCATCCTTAGTTCTCATATTGATCATACTACTTGTTCTGAAAGTTTCCCATCTGAGCTCTGGCAAGGCCTGACCTTGCAGAGGGAACATGATGTACAAACAAGGCAAAGAACTGTACTTTCTTTCTTATTCTTAAAGTTAACATCAGGTGAATATTTAATATCAAATCATGGTAAATCATCTTGTTTTCTGCAAATAACTTCTCCCTCCCCTCAAAAAATTACATTTGAGAAAATGGTATTTTTTCTAATATAGTCACAAAATCTCTGATTAATCATTGTTCTGTGACTTGTTTGTGAAACGTTCAGTGTTTGCTGTTTGTGAATCAGAATTAAAGCTTTCCAACTGGGTACAAGGTATAATTTTATTCTTGACTCAAACAGAAAGTGAATACAATGTCAGTATGGACCCAGCCAAAACAAATTTTGGAATTCAAATGAATCTTCTAGGCAATTTCTAGGCAATATATGTCCAGACATAATCACGGGCTAAACAGAGAAAGTGTCTAGATGACACCACCCTTTCTTTTCAAGCTATAGTTTGTCTCAGAAGGTGTCTGTTAGATAATGCATTTATTTTGTTTGTGAAATTCCTATGGTTATCACTGGGAATTCTTGCAAAGGGAGTGAGAACAGAACATGCAATGAAATTATCCATTGCTGTTCTTAAACTGCATCAGATGATAATTAAAAAATGCCATTATCCTTTTGTAGGGTTTGAGATAGGGTTTTCCATCAACTGCTTTTAGGGAGAGGAAATATTTTCAGAGAACAAAGCTGTAGCTGGACAAAGGACAAAAGGCAATTCAGGGAATTACCATGTGAAATGTGCACCTATTTTGCTCAAATTGTACCCAAAGTTTTGATCCTAAATGCAAATCTCAGAGCTATTGATAGCATGGAAAAAATAAATATAAAATGCATTGGAAACATTTTTTGCATTCAGAAGACTTTTATACATGTTAAATTTGAAGAATGTTCCAGAGGTAATCTTTACCTTGTTTTAAGCCGCTGACTTCAATAAAAGGTTAAATAAAATTATCTACAGTAAAAATTATTTTCTTTTAAACTAGTCAAATGAAAGTAAGTAGGGGAAATGATGAAGTCAGCAGATGAAAAGATGACTTAAAGAAGTAATCCAATCTTTGCTGCATTCTTTCTCAAATATTTTCTGTGTTACATGGAAGAAGTAAATTATTTAATTTACTTTCATTTTTTTATTGTGTCTACCACAGTGGTCTACCTCATTTTGATAGACAATATTTAATTTTGCAACTTTAGTGGTGAACTATGTGTTTCATTTTTTGATTCCATTTTCAAACTATGCTTCCAAGTAATTTAAGAAGCGTTACTTCTACATTAGCATTAGTAGCATTACTACTACACACACCCAACACTTTTCATTTGCATTTTTCTTATTTCTTGTATACTGATACCACTTTCTCCATTTCACCTTCTGATGCACATTTAATTTTTCCCTCTTATTAGCAATTCATATTCTTCTTCCATCCCCTCCCCCGAAAAGATGCAATTTTGTCCTTTATCTTTCTTACAATATTATGGATTTTTTTATATTTTTTTATTAAAATTCTTCCTATTACTTGGAGTCTAACTTGCTTTCATTTTCTGTTACTTTCTCAGAACCTTCTGCTTTCCTCAGCATCCTCCTCTTCTCTTTACCAGTCTTCCTTACTGGGGTGGGGAGGGACTCATGAAACGGTTTATACTCTGGGTAAGAGAAATACATCAGAGACGAGTGTTCATGCAAACACCTGCCTAGGTTCAAAACTTGCCTAGGGACCCCTCTCCTCAGCACATACATGGATTAAGCTACCTTCTCATGTGAACCAACTGTTGTCCTGTAGGCTGTGCCATCATTTAGACCACACAGAGCCTCCTTGAAGGACTTTCATTCTCTCTTGCAAGTCCTGTGTTGGGCAGCACCCTGGGTTTGGCTTGGCTCCTGCTCCCTTTGCCCAGGGACAGCTTCACACCACACCACCTCCAGCCAACTGTGGGCTGGGACGATGCTTTCAGCTCTGCCATCCTGGGCAGGTTCTCAGCTTCATGGAGATCACTGGGAAGCCAAGGGGCTTTTCAGATCCCATTACATGGGCATGATGTCTTCATCGCCAGGTTTGTTAGACATGGTGAAACAGGGGAATGAGGCTCTGCTGGCTGCAACTTCATCTGCTATGTTGGTGTAACATGGAGCAAAATAATTCCTGCTCCATTATGTTTGGGTTGGGTTTTTTTTTCCCATTGTTTTCACTCTAATCTGGAATGCTTGAAGAAGAGATCAGAAATTGCATTCTAAAAGACAAGCTAATCACAGAGCTTTATTCAGAAAACACACATCATTTTCTAAAACTGTTATAAAACCCCACTGTGAGCAAGCAGGAAGTGGAGAACCAGAGGGAGCCCTCCCACCTCCCTCAGGCAATGTGTGAAGGGCCACTGCAGTGCTCCCCAACCCCATGGGGCACCCGCACCCACAGGGAGCCGCTGGCCATCCCAGCCCTGAGGGGCTGGAGCCACAGTGGAGCATTGTGGGACACTGAACCTACTGCAGGCTTCTCCACTTGGGGTGACAGCAGCTCCAGCCAGGACTGTTTTGGCCAGCAGATTTGTGTTTAGGTGCTGGACAGGCAGTGATTCATCGTTTCTGGAGGACACTGACCTTTTTCACATAGAGCACTGGGCAGGTACCTCCTGCTCCAGAGCAGGCACCAGCACATCCTGCATTTGGCTTTAAGTCCCAAACAAAAGAAGGAATATTTATAGAAGCACAGGGCTGTGTCCTTATCCACTTAGGGGCACCTAACTTGGTATTTACAAGATGGTAATTATATTATTTTAATATTGATGGCACATGTTTACAAGAATGTAGCTATTTCATTAAATATAAACTGCTAGATTAAATAGCCCGTTTACTGTAATCTAGCTAAAAGCCTAATTAAATAGCAAGAGAATATTAATTGGATTTATTATGGTTTAACAAATATGTGAGCATTATATATTAATATTTTAAAATACACTATTGATGTTGTGCCTGATTAGTTAAACAGTCCCTCTGTTAAAAGCACATTAAAAGTACTTACATTGTCAAATCCTGGCTCATCCTGCATTTGGCTTTAAGTCCCAAACAAAAGAAGGAATATTTATAGAAGCACAGGGCTGTGTCCTTATCCACTTAGGGGCACCTAACTTGGTATTTACAAGATGGTAATTATATTATTTTAATATTGATGGCACATGTTTACAAGAATGTAGCTATTTCATTAAATATAAACTGCTAGATTAAATAGCCCGTTTACTGTAATCTAGCTAAAAGCCTAATTAAATAGCAAGAGAATATTAATTGGATTTATTATGGTTTAACAAATATGTGAGCATTATATATTAATATTTTAAAATACACTATTGATGTTGTGCCTGATTAGTTAAACAGTCCCTCTGTTAAAAGCACATTAAAAGTACTTACATTGTCAACAATCCTGGCTCCTAATTTATATTACCTCAGTAGTGGTTTATTTTACCCTGTTTACAGATCCCCAGACATTTACTCAAAGAGACAACAAAATATAACATTCAGTTCCCAGCTGTCTAACTTCAGTGGAAATAAAATGCACAATCATTCACTTTACGGTTTTTTGAAGCTACAGCCCAAGATACAAAAGCTCACCTTGAAGTTATCTGAAAATTTCCTATGAGGATATCTATGAAATCCCAACATCTAATTGAAGTTTAGTAAAAAGTCTTCTTTATGATACACATTTTGCTAAAACAAGCACAGCCTTAGTAGTAGAGGTGCTGTAGCTAATGATATTTTTTCACTAAAAGTATGTTTAAAAGATTTTTTTGCCCCATAATATTACTGGAAAGAAAAGGGGAAAGTTCTTGTTGCTTTCATTTTTAAATAGCATGTCTTGGCATGAGTTTGGCAGTTACTACAACTATGTATTCAATAGGTCATGCTAATATCTTTGGAAGAAATGAGAGTCATGGATATGATATGTTGCTGCCTCTCTACATCATCACAATGCTAAATAATATTTGAGGTTTCAAAAAAACCTCTTGTCTTAATACTATGGCTGATATATGTTAATAAATCTTTTGAGTTTTTTGTTAAAGATACAGTGAAAAGAGGAGGAAATAGTTATAAATGTGAAATATAAGGCATTTGAGTATTTTGATAATATCTTTCTCCTTCCCTTTAACTATAGGCTGTTTTTATGAGGAAGGAATTCCTTTTCTGCCATTGTGACAGCTCTCCAAGATGATGCTTCTGCTGTTTTTGCACAGTCAATTTTAATATCGGGGCATCATTTCGCAGAATTTCTTTTTCAGTAGAAGTCAAAAGGCAGAGTTCTTTCTCAGGTGGTGGTTGTTTCATACCAAGTTATTTGTATGTGGCTTCTTGACCTGTTCTGATTAATGGTTTCCTGAAGAACTATGGTGCTAGGCCTTAGTGTTTTCTCACGTCCACCATACTTTTACTCTTGACATTCAGTTTACAATTAGGACATTTACTCCTGAGAATCAGTTACTGATAATATGATGATGTTAAGTATTTATATCTGGCAAAGTGTTCAGCCCATGCATGTATATGGTACTGTAGTTCTCTTGCTTCTGTTAGAATTCAGTTTTTACATCCACAAAGGCGCTATTGAAAACATCATCACTCTAAGACATTTGTATCTTGTTTGCATTTGAACAAATCCTACTTCTACAGATCTTTTCAAGCTTAGTAAGTCCTAATACCACAAGGGAAAATTCCACTTCCCACATCTTTTTCACATTCCCTTTCTTTCCTAACACTATGCTGAAGCATTTCATTCCTCCAGTTTTCCCACTTGTGGTCTTAATTTCTTAGTATCAAAATTCCTTCTGTTTTATCTTGTCTTCCTCAACAACAACCAAGATGTCTAAATTTTGCTGTCATTCCTGCTTATTTCAGTGCTGTTAAATTATCAGTTTAGCACTGCCTACAAGGCAGAGGTTGCAGATCTTTCCACCTGCCACTAATGCTGTGCTTACCAAACACTGTATTTCAGATAACATAGTGTTGTTGCCTCAACACCAGGTAATTGGCCTCACATCCCTTTTTTATCTCCATTCTTTGGTGGAACCAATCATCCAGTTAATTGCACTTTCTGTCTTGTCATGAATTTTCACTGTTCTTTCCTTGGAGGATGTACCTGTTGTACAGAGCAATGCTGAGTTCTGTTTTATCTTCCACGAAAAAACAACCCTGAAACGTTAATCTATGCATGAGCAAAGATACCTTGTCTGGTGAGTGACCAAGCTCACTCACTACTATCAGTAGTGAGTAGTAGGTTATAGTATTGTTAGTAGGTTTTGTATTGTTATATACATATAACATATATATATAGTAGGTTTTGTATTGTTAAAAGTTTCTCAGTGTCTTAGGTCACAATAACTTGTGACATGAACAACCAATCAACCCCTCCTAGGAAAGTCATGAGAAAAGAGTTGGGGTCGATCAAGCCTAAGATTTTTCTTCAAAACCATAAAGACTATGTAAGAAACCAGAAATCCTTGGGTGGGAAGGGAGATTCCTACGCTAATTTCATAAGCTGCTTTTCTTGACAGATGACAGGACCTGGGCAACTACCAGGACCCACAGTTATCAGGTAGCAGAAGTAACTACAGGGGTGGCCCTGTGTCCACTCCACTTCACAGAGGCAAGGGTTTTTCATTCTGCACTCTACTGAACCCTCCTATATAATTTCAAGCTTATACTTGAAATTTGGCCTTAATACCCATGTTTACCCAATGCTATACTAAAAATAAAACTTAATAGGGATAATTTATTTACTCAGTACCTGCTCATTTTTCTTGTCTAAGAAAGAAACCAGCCACTTACTAAGTCCAAGGCTACCCAGCTGTTCAAAATTACTTCTTACCAGAGGAGGGCCTACACATTAAGCAGTACAGCTGTATGTTCAATGAGCATTAGTCCTTATTTGCCTGGTCAAATCAAACAGGGTAAGCTCCAGAGGGGTCTGCTGCCCTAGGCAAACTGCCCAGCCCAACCAGTCTGTTGCTGAATGCCCAATCAACCTTGCCAGCTTGAAGTTACCTGTGCAAACAGTTTCGCTGCCCCTGGAATTTGGCTGCCCCAGGCAGCCACCTGTTCTTGCTCTTAGGAAAGTGCTTGCTCCAAGTTCAAAAGTAATTCAGAAATATTGGAAAAATCTATGTTTGGGGGAAAAAAAGCATCTTTTCAGGGCTCATTATTTTGCAAATGAGAAATGCAACAAAAAAGACTAGTAGGCAATCACTGTGTAACTTGTTTGTCCCAAGAAAAGTTCCCAGGTAAAATTATATACCACCAGTATCTTAAAACGTCAATGCAGATGCGCACCAACACTAATTATGTGACAGGCCGTGGAAAGGATTAGTTCTACAAAACACATGATGCGGGGAAACCAAAGGAGCACAAAGAACATTAATTTTTATCTAAACACAGAAATCTATGCAGGCTAATTAGTCTTTTTTCAAAAAACAAAACACATCAACAGCCACAACAATGGTGAGAATTAACTTTTATAATATTAAGTTATAGGGGGACTTTCTGCACAGTCCACAATGTATTTAATTAGTTCTTGTTTTCCTTCAGTTACATAAACTAGTTTCATCATCCTGATGTTGCCATTTTAATTACATGTCTTACTCAGTTAAAGTTCTTTCAGTGCTACAATTGACAGTAGTTAGTGCTACTTGCCAGACTTCTGTGTCCAACCTAATTAGATGCTGTTGTCTACAAATTATTTTTAGATATGCTTCAAACTCTCTAATTATGCTCAGTGTAACGCATTGCAAAGAAAACAATTGTTGCTTTAGTGTCTGGGATACTGTCCATGGATAAAATCATCTATAGTGAGGGTGTTGAACTGTAGATACAAAAAGATGACTGCACAATAAATTCTCCTAAGCTGTAGATGCTGCTGAAATGGAGCAACAGAACCTTTTTTAAAAATGTGCTGTTATTGTTCAGCAAGATACAGAATCCAAACAGACATGTAGCAAGTCTGAAGGCAACTGTCTAAAATGACTGGCTAAATAAGCCTGGCCATTTTCTTACGTGAACCTAGTTCTAGTTATTCTCAAGAGAAATGCCAGATCAGACCACCGCTCCATAAAAGCTTATAAAGCTAGTGGTGGTGTCACCTCTCACTGCCTCTGCTCTATGTTCTTTGGAAAGGAACAACGTCATTTTAAAATCAAAACTGCCGAAAAATAAGCTCTTGCTTTCAGGTGGATGAAAAAAACTCTGATGACACATGCTTTCCATTCGATCCTCCCAATTCTCAAGATCAAAACATGTCACAGATACACTTTGATTTCAGGGATGCTGGCAGAACAGAGGCAATGCCTTTTCCTGTCATGCTGATTATCCTGCTCCTCAATGGCTTAGCTACCAGGTTTCCTGGAGCTGGGCACCCTATGGTGTCAAGGACTTTGGCCTTCTGGATCCCATAACATCACCTCTTCCTGACTGCGGCCTGTGTTTTTCCATACTGTTGCTAAGAAATCTTGCCACATCCCTTCTTGATCTGATCACATCGGCTTCTAAATATAAATATGTAGTGACAGGACAAGGGGCAATAGTTTTAAACTGAAAGAGGGTAGATTTAGATTGGACATAAGGAAGAAAATTTTTATGATGAAGGTGGTGAGACATTGGAACAAGTTGCCTAGAGAAGTTGTGGATGCTCCATCACTGGAAGTGTTCAAAGTCAGGTTGGACAGGCATTTGAGCAACCTGATCTAGTGAAAGATGTCCCTGCCCATGGCAGGGGGGTTGGACTAGATGATCTTTAAAGGTCTCTTCCAACCCAAACCATTCTGTGATTCTATGAAATTCAAGCCTCCCCCTTGTTTCTCTATTCATGAGAATGGTGCCCATAAACCAGTCACTATCTCTGGTCTCATGTCCCTGTATGTCTCCCAGACTTCTCTGTCCACCCTACTAGTGAGCAGTTGCATTTTCATCCCACCTCCCATGCTGTCTGTCATGAATGGACAATAACAATACTTCAGACACTTCAGACATCCTCACTTGGTGACAATGAAGATGCCACCAGCTATTTTAATGCTTTTTAGTCTCTGTGGGTGGGATTCATCTTATCTCTGTGTCTAAAGTGTAGCTGTCTAGATTCAAACTAGACATCTTTTTATAGCCAGCCAAAGGAAACAGGCACTTTCAGGGTAGCCTTCATCTGACCTATTTTAAGTGTCTATTTCAGGATGAAGTGTCCCGTGCCTTAGAAGTGTCTATTTCTTGCTCAGATAAATCCTACCTTCTGCATCTAATCAAGCTCTGACTGCCGCCAGTGACGTTGTTTTTCTAATGTTTCTAACCTTTATTTCCAAAGTAACAAGACTAGGAGTCCTGGAACA
The DNA here is from genome assembly GCF_000699145.1 of Aptenodytes forsteri. NCBI lineage: Eukaryota > Metazoa > Chordata > Aves > Sphenisciformes > Spheniscidae > Aptenodytes > Aptenodytes forsteri. The sequence goes on along the minus strand of NW_008794446.1, from coordinate 9,550,519 downwards.
GATTGTTCAAATTTGTTCAAAGTAAATCTATGTAAAAGATCTTCAAAACTAGACCGGGGTCTAGCAGGTTGAGCTTTCCATCCTGTGAGAGCTTCTGAGGTTTTGAAAATTTTATCTCTAACTAAATAGAACAAAAAGTTAAAATGTTGTCATTTTACATGACTCAACTATAGTAAAAGAACAATAAAACTCAGCTACAGAGAAGTCTGTCTTAATATATCTGAAAAATTCTTTTTCATTTTCCCTTTGCTAAAAAAACCTTCACATCTTAAGGAAAGCAGTAGATAAAATTTGGAAATGTATTGAAATTTTTATTTTAATAGTTGAAAGGGCATGTTTCAACCATGTCAGTACCACATGCGAAGGCTTCAAAGCCCAATCCTTTCTCCTACTGAGTTTTGCTTTTGAAAGATAATTATTTCCTGACCTCGGAGTCTCACCTAAAGATTCCTAAGCGATTGCAGGTCAAGCAAATTTAAATTTAAAAAAATATCTTAACATAGATCAAGGTAGGTCAGGCCCACATTTCATATTAGTGCTAGCACATCTATATTTATTTCATACTCATTTTCAATTACTGTAGTAAAACTGAGCAACTCAGCTCAGTTAGCAGTTATCACAGATGTTTCCAGATTGAGGTGTTATGAGTTTGGTTCAAAGCCAAAACTCACTCCAAAGGCATGCTGGAGTAAAACCATCTGTCTTTCAAAGGCCAACACCTGTTCGAGGCAGCTTTTTAAACTTAACGTGATTGCCTAAATAAACATGCCACTCAGAGGCACATAATGGTACAAGAAAACTGTACAGGATGAACACTGCTTTGTGGTGTCACGGCGGCCGGACACCCACAGTCATCACACATACTTGGATGAGTCATAGTGTGTCTAGGAGAAACCTATGTAATAGGTAACATGATCATATTGCCACAGTATTCAGCAGTATTGAGAGCTAGTTGGATTTTATTCTGCACTATCTAGAATGATATTTTAGAAATATGAAGCTAATTACTTCCCTTGTCAGTTTGGCAAGAGTTGAATTTTTAATAATTTCAACAGGACTAACCTAACCATCTGTATCTCTTTCAGCTTTCATTCTGGAGAAATAGCTGGCCCTGAGCACAAACCCTGCTAAATCTAATTCATATTAGATTACAAAGGATAAAACTGAGGGGCTAGTTGTCCTAGAACTTATAGCTCTTAAATTAATATCTAAACCACCCACTACCAGTAAATTGGGTCATCTGTTTCCCATCATATCAGTGTTTTGTTCACTGGGTTTAAATGCAAGACGTATATCTTCAGTGGTTCAGAAAAATCCATGTGGCCAATTTTGGTAAATGCCGTAGCTGTGTCAATCTGTGCTATAGCTTTTCATTGTTGAATTAATTTCCTGATCCCATCAAACATAGGGTGGCCTTATGTTCTGGAAACGTTTTTCTTGCAGTACCGCTATTTCAAACTAAAAATTCCTTCCTGAATAAAAATACCTTTAGGCTGAAGCTTGTCATATTTTTTCTTGGCCCAAAGGATGGATTTGAAATATCAGTCAACTCCATTTGGCTACCTGAGTTATAGAAGTAAAAAAAAAGTCTCTTTCATGTTTTAAGAACTTTTTTTCAGATGCTGTAGTTATACTTAGGTAATTGGAAGCTAGCATCTGCATATGCACATACACAACTCTGTTTTGTCATGGACTTAATCTTGTTACATTTGCTCAGAATTTTTTATTTAAAAGGGGGAATAAAATTACAAATGCCAAAATTCTAAAAGCTTTGGTCTTCATATGTAACAACAGTCTGAAAATAAGATTTGTTAAAGGAGTCTCATGGCAACCAGGTATTCTGTGTTCTTTATGCTGTAAGAGAAGTAGCTATTGCCTTCTGGTATTAATCTTGCCTAACACAGGTGTTTTGAACCAGGAGGTGCTGGTCCCTTATGATACCAGTAAGAAAGACACAGACTCCGTAAGGTGTCATTTACAGAGCTATTTATTTATTAGAGCCAGCACTATAAGAAGAGAACAGCATAGATAACCTTATGTCCTTTTAGATGCTGAGGACCCCAGGTGGTGTAGCATCGAAGAGAACTCTGACCCACGCGCAGCACACCGTGCAGACCCTGTCCATAGCAGACATTCTCCCGTTTCGGTCATTCAAGCTATTTGAGGATTTTCTAACAAATAAACAACTCTATTTATCATTTCTACAGTCAAACTATGTTTACATGAGAACTTCTTGCTGCACTTTTAGATAAAGGCAAGGCCATGCAGGTGGCATAATCGCCGGTAGCAGGATGCTCTGTTAGGGTAAGCTGGTTGAGTTTATCCCACGGCCAAGGGATTTGTGCAGCCCAGCACAGGCCTGAAAGCCACACTGTACATGCAGCACGGCACAGCACAAGCCCAGGTGTGCTCAGGTTAACTGCTGTGTGGACCACTAACTGCTCCATGTGCAACGGTCTTCTGGTCAGGGTCACTACAATGGGGCAATATAAAGCCTTGTTTTGTCACTTACCTGCAGTTTTCTTGGGTGTTTCTGTATTTCAAAGGACAGAGAAATGACAGAGGAAATTCACCCTCTTTTAAGATAATACATAACACAGTTGGGATGAATCCCACTAAGGAGATATCTCCTGCAAACAGGACCTAGACAACCAGCTTACATTAAACACCCAGTGTCTAGACAGCAAGAGATAGGCACTATGAATGCCACATCACATGTCAAACACTTGAGTCAAAATTAGGGTAAAGCTGTGGAGAAGCCTGTAGGAAGTTTGATTTAATAGTGGCATGGTATTGCTGCAGTAACTGTGTTTGCTCTTCCCAAAATGTTACAGGTTTTGAGTGACTGTCAAGCACTATCGATTGCATACTAACTGTGACTTCATGCATCCTTACAGCTTGTTTAAACTTGGACAGAACAAGTTTCTGTATGTTAAAACAGAAACTAAAGGCTAAAAAGAAAGAACCAGTGTGCCCTCTGGGATGAGAGCAGAGAAAAGAAAGAGGACAAAGTACCCGGCACATCGTGGGTGGGTAACATCAGAACCTGGAGGTAATTCGTCCCTAACACAGATAACACAATAGGTGGGAAATGTGCCTCTTCTAGACTGCAAAAGAAATAGTTCACATATCCAGGCGTATTGTCTGGAAAGTTATAGTTCAGCAATCTGCAGCCATTTAGAGCTGATTTAGATCTTTTCTTCTTTTCTTCTTTTTTTTAACTTGAAGAGGCTGCAGGAAAGGCAGGGACTGGCACACAGTGAGGAATCAGTATACAAAGTTTACAGTCAAGCCATATTCAGGCATAGTCCATATGTACATACAAAAAAACCCCCTTTGCCAATAAGGCCTAATCCTATCAAACAACCAAAGAACCACTAAACTTTCCAGGCTTTTTGATAATTTGAATGTATCTCTTTCTTTTAAAGGAGCAGCATCTAATTAACACTATTAAAGGGAAGAAAACACTGGAAACACTAAAATATCTTTACTTAAATTATTTTACTATTTTTCAAGGGGTGTGAAAGAGAGCCCCTTTCAGCAGACTTTTATCGCTTTAGAAAAAATACTAAGAAACATCTGTCAAATGTATATTTTTGAAAGCAAATATCTGTTTAAGAAAAAGAAGATATAGTTGGTCTTATTAATAGGGACATTTTTCAGTTATTAGTAACAATAAAGTATACTCCCATTTAAAAAGAAACTCTTACATTAGGTGTTTCCTTGAATTATTGCAATACCCTGGGAAAGCAAATTATGTCTAGACTTCAGTTGTATATCATTTCATTATAAAAAGAAAGGAAATAAAGAGTTAATAGATAATGAAGAATTTAACCTTTTTATTTTCACAGTTTGATCAATAGTTTCTACTAGAGGAATAAGACAGTGTAATTTAGCCATACTATACATTTATTCCAGACTAACTTTCAACTTTGTTAATGAAGTGGTAAAGATTCTGCTATTTTGGCATGGTTGGATTGCATCCCAGTGGAAGTGTTTAAGAAACTAAATCTTCTCCAGGATTGAGATTCACTTGCAAAAATTAGAGGACATGGCTTTCAAATAAGTTGAAAGGACGGCATAGAGAAAGGTCTTCTAAAGAATGTCATAAAACAGTCTTTGACAATCAGCTGATAAACAGAGCTGAAGAAAAGTTAAAACTAGGACAAGATATAAAAAATGTCTGTGTGGTTCACAGGAATGCCGATGCAAAACAATATATTGAGAATTCACTAATACTAGAGGGAAACAGCATATGATGACAAAAAACATTAGAACAACCCTTAGCATACAAAACATTTTCTGAAAAAGGAAATTAAAGTTGTAACGTATTGGCAGTAAAGTTTAAAATTACTCAGGAACTATCTTTTATTTTACATACAAAACCAACTGATAAGGGTTATTTACAATCTCTAATGCAGTATATGCTACTTTTGCAGCTTTTTATGAAGAAAAATTCTATACATCAGTCCTTTAAGAAATGGGAAGAAAACTCTAGAAATAGCAAGCTTGCTAAAGCAATGTGAAACTTATAAAGGAGTAACACAAAAGAAGCTCTACTGAGTATGACTAAATATTCCTCTAGCCCAGTTTCTTGTCCCTGGCAATGACTAATGGTGAGTGCCTATGAAAAAGCAAAAGAGAGGACAAGCAAATAGTGATACCTCCTGTATATATTCTTCCCACATCCAAAAATTATAGATCAGAGATTTCCTGAGCCAAAGGTTGGGCATTTTTTATTGTTTTTATTTAATAGTCCCGTGTAACTTTTTCTTCCCTCCATTTGTCCTACCTTTTTTTACGCAGTGTAAACCTCTGCAACTTGTGTTCCACATTCTCTTGCACAGAGTAGTTTCACAGCTTTACCATTGCTGTGTGAACAACCACTTCTATCTATCTTGAAATATTCACATTCTGATTTCATTTCAATTTTCTTCAAAAAGACAGCAAATATTTTTTTCTCTATTTATCTCATCTTTGCCACTTATGATTTTAAAGAACTGTATTATATTCTCCCTTGGCCCTCCTTTTTCCAAGCTGCAGAGTCCTCTTCTGTGTTGTTTCCTCTATAGAAGCTTCTCCATAATTTTAATCATCCTTTTTTCCTCCTCTGTGCTTTCACTACCAATAATTATCAACTTACCACTTGCTGTTTTCTCTGTTGCTGAGCTCTGGGCTAACCAAGAAAACCTCGAGGGAGTATTCAGTACAAAGCCTGGCAAAATTCTAGAAACCTATTTGTTTTCCAAGTGCATTTTAAGGTATTCTATGTAAAACTTGGTCCTTGAATGGTTTTAATGGTTGGGGAAAAAATCAGCAATTTATTGAGATTTATGATAATTACTGGGAAAAGCCTGAAAGATATCTTGAAAAGGTCATCTAATTAATCTCTCTGTCCAAAGACAAGGCAAGCTACTTTGGGACAGGAGATTTTAGTATGAACAACGTTATATACAGCCATCCCACCTGGCCATGTTATTGTTGGATTGCAAGAGAAAGGGTTCATGTGAACCAATTGGCTAGGCTGGAATTTCTCTAACCTGATTTAAACCACATTCTCAGGTTATAGAAAATATGATTAAACCAGATTCATTAAGGATAAGCAAAGATGAGATCACGTTGAATGATTATTAGAAACTTGCAGACTGATAGACAAAAAACATTTTTTGTTCAATGAACAAAGAGTTAATAATAAAAAAGAGTATTTTATCAAGGACATTTTTTGCATTTATAATCCCTCCGTAATCATTCCAGATAAAGCAGAGGATGCCATTGGGCTGCTTGAAATAAGAAAAGACTGACAGTGATTGAATAGACAAGGAGATTTAAATACTATCTGGCATTATCAAATCAACCATTTTAAAACAATAGTGAATTGAAGGTGCTTTAATCCACCTCTTAAATTTCCAAGAAAATAAAGGTTATGTAAAACTTATAATATGAATTTTATTTTAAAAAATGGATTCTTCAGACATATCAACACATTATTAAACAAATGCTATCTTTTCAATGTCAGCAAGAAGTAGAGATATCAGTTACTATTGCAAGTGTTTCACCACAAGCTATAATCCTAGTATTTAAAAATGAGAGCAGGCCATTGCATAGCATGGGTTTGTAAGCAGTTCCAAGAGGAATATTGGGAGCAAAACAATTAATTCAACAGTGCTACAGAGCAGGCATTTTGCTGTTATCAGATGTCCATTGCTATTTCCTGGCATCATCTGAGTTTCTGAGGTCATCTTCCTGGTCAAATTCCTCTTGACATGGCAAAACTGGTAACTAAGGGAAAGAGAAACGTCTCCTTGTCTTGCTGTGCTAAGAGACAGACGTAGGACACCCATACGTTCCCCTTCTGTCTCATCTTGTAAGACTAGGCATCTACTCACAATCTAATATTTTTGTTTGTATGTGCAAATTGTTGTGGTTACAAGGTGTCTTACACGTTGGATTCTCAAAAGAGCAAACAGGCTGCACACAAATGTGTCTTAATTTCATCTTAATTTTGCCATTAATTTAGCTCTACCTGGTACAGCTGCTCACTGAGTCTGTGAGTATCCTGGTCACAAAGTGCTGGACTGCAGTGACTGCAGCCTGACAGCGCTTGCTAGGGCTGTGGGGAAACTCTGGCCTTTCATTTCACATCTATTTCTTTTTAGTGTGTCACTGTCGCCCGGGCTAGGGCTTGGGGTTCACCCGTGCCACGTCTGTACCTGGCTGCTGTTGGTGGCCTGCCCCATACCAAGGTCATCGTTTCACCTTGCCTACTTGCTCCTATTAGCCGTCCCTTTTGTGTAACACCACAGCACTCAGTTCAGCAAGAACAGTGTGCCACAGTCACAGAAATAATACAGATGTTTCTCAGTTCATTATTAAAAAATTGGGGGGCAAAATAATACAGCCCATTCATATCATGGAATCACTATTTTTCTCAAGGTGGGGGTCAATGTTTTGCTGGTGCAGATAAGCGCAACATCAGTGAAAGCAGAGGTACACATCCGTGTCAGCAAAGAACTTTGCTCACAGTCTTGAGAGAGAAAATCGAATCCAGCAAATAACTGATAAGGAATGAAAAGAAAAACCTTTCTGTTACCAGAACAACAAAGAAATTAATATAGAGGAGTTACATTATACTGTACCCTCTAAGTGGTCTGATCCTCTATTGTGTTGAGAGTTCTCAATTACCATTCACTTTAATAGGAATCATGTAAGACATTCACAACTCACAGAATTAGGATTGTGCTACTGTGACTAGTATGAAAATCAGTAACATGAGTACATTAAATATAAATTAAACTGTGAGGGGTTTATCTTTGTTTTGGAAGTGCAATGTGTGGGAAAAACTATTAATAGAGGTATAATTCTTATCTGATACATACGTGTATGCAAATACCTTTTTTTTTTTGTCTTGCCTTGAGAAAATACAAGATGAAAAAGCTTTATTGGCCATTAATTTTCCCAAAAGAGAGCTAGAGGAACAAGTCTGAAATACAATCCTCCCATCATCAAGTTTCTGAAGTATTTCAATAGGATTATACGCAGGACAATGGGAATGCTTCTCTTGTAACAGAGCGGTGCCGGTATTCTCCACATGCATTGTAAGGCTGTAATGTCCAGCCTTTTCAGCCAAGGTTATTGTAACATTTCCAGACAAAAAGAAAACCTGATGAATAATATATTGGAAATAAGCTAGATTTCAGGAAGATTTTGTATGGTTCATGTGATGCAGAACATAAAGTGTTCACATAATTAAAATCTATTGCACTTGTGAGCTTTAGTGTGCTTGACATTTCAAGGTCCGTGGATGAAGAAGAACTTCCTTGCTGGTTTTCAGTTTATTGGGCATAATGTGCTTTTTCCTTGGTATAGCCATGTTGGTAGAGACTCACAATGGGCTTATAAGAACAAATCCTGAAATGATGGAGATAACATTCACTCAGATTTCAGTGAGATCAGATTGAATGTGTTACAGCGAATTCAGTCTTTATCCAGCAGAACATCAAGCATGTTCTTATCCTTAAGGTTTAGGAGCATGGATGGAGGTGACTTTTTCTGGTCTTGTGAGTGCCCTGGGCTTGGAGCTATTTGAGAAAATCCTGGGGAAGGACTTGTCTCCAGGCCAAACTGGCTTTCTGCTCTTTCTTAGCCACCTGGTCTACTGATGTGAGTAGCAGTGCTGTACAAAGACAAGACCACATCACCTAATGGGTCTTTCATTTTTAACTACAGTCACCCGCAGTTTTACATCTTTCTGCTGCACAAAAGCTGACAGCTCTGGCTGGCCATTTGTCTCAGTGCAAATGTGAACTTTATATTATTACAGCTGTGAATATAGAAATATACACATCACCTGGAGCCTGAAATTTTCTAGACCTTCATCTGCTAGCTAGCAAGATTGTTACTTAGATTTACTGTGAAATTATGTGGTAATACCAGCCTATTCTGCTGAGAAAGGGAAATGCTAGAACAGTTTTTCTTTAAGTATTCTTAGCTGTGTTAATGGTTCACCATAAATATATTCAGTATTTGATTTTTACTGTACATTGCCTCTGTATTTACACTATAAAGCAAATCTTTGAGGAATGGTGTTTATATTACCTGTGTATCCATACATACAAGGAGAATAATCTTGACTTAAAGCTCCTCCAGTATTCTGACAGGCAAAAGGCAGTTCCTCCCTTTCTGTAGGATCACAGCACAATCCAGGCTGGAAAAGGCAGGTTTGGAAAATTCCCTGGAGGCACAGACTGCACAACTTCTCTGGGCAACCTATGTCAAAGTGTGAGTGTCCTCATGGGGAAAAAGTTTCTCCCTATGTCCATTCTGAACCTCTCTCGTGCCAAAGAAGAAAAATAGGTATACAGGCAAAGAGGAATGACTGGACTGCCCATGGATGCATCCCAATATGCTCTGCTGCCGCCATTCAGTGAGCCCCCCTCACCCCAAAAAAGGTTAAACAGTGCTGTTAGATGTACTCTGTAAATAATGTAACTTCTCCTCCATGCCTCTTTTGATGCTCAACTTGAACCAGTACTTGCTCTGCAAACTTGTCCATGGCAACAAAATCCTCTCTGAAAGTATTGCATGGGTCTGCCAATGCAACGATAAGTTTGCGGTGCACATAAGCCCCACTGAAAAGAGATACCAATGGAAATGTGTTACACATTGTAACTTGGAATAGCAATGCCAGTTAATTGCAAAAAGCAGAGTTACAAGGTCCTTTACAAGGTAATGGCCATTTTTCTGTTGTTTTTTTTGAAGTCACTAACAACCAAATACTCTCCTTTAGTTGTTGAAACAAAAATAGTAAAGCCTTAGACCAAGGGAATAGGTGGAGCAGCACCTGTATTTCTCTGCTCCTTACTCCCTGTCCTTTGGCTTTCATAGCCAACGTACCAGAATCACCTCCACCATTTTTCCAGCATTGTAGGCACGACTCCAACCCAGGTCTGCCTACAGTCCCTGGCATCAGAGCCTAGGATGGCATTTGATCTAGTTTTGTACCTGAGCCACTACACTGTGCACTCACAGACCTTCGTGCCACCTCCCATCAGCCAGCCATAGCATTTCTGAACACGCACAACTGTGCAGAAGTGCTTAGCTGTGGCACTAGAGAAAATTCACAGAAGCGCTCTTCACATAAAGAAAAGAGATATACCTACTGGCCTGGCCCTATTGCTGTGCTGGAATAAGAAATAAAAGGGAGGTATGGAAAATAAGGGTAAACTGAATTATTTAAAACACTCACTAATACTTTCCAATCTAATTTTGTATACTAAGCTTTGTCATAAACTTCTGTTCTTCCAGAATAAAGAACAGAAAATACTTGAGGGGTAAATTATTGTCCATGGCTCCTTCTAAGTCATGAAAGTATCTGGGAGATTTCTAGCAAGCAAAAGACAAATGCAAGCCAAAACCAGTTTAATTTACTGTCCCAAACATAGCACCTGTGTCCTCTGAGTTGACCCAAAAAAGCAGAGATGTTCTCAGAGGAACCAGTTCCATTCACCTGGGGATGATTTTTCCAATGATCAGAAGAGATGGAGAAATAGATATCAAGAGAGAAAATATGCCGGAGGACTCTTCTGTAAATTATTAAAAAGAAAAAACTCTAGGAATTGGCTTAGCTTTATCTAAAATAAACGTGGAGGCTGTAAATACTTTGACTGGAAAAATACCCTGAATAAATCTACTGTTCCTCTCATGCTGGCTTGCTGAGAGTGACAAATCACTTGACATAACCCTTACCCAATTTAATACAGCTTGAAAAACCTAATAAAGTCTTTTAAGCAAGGAAGATGGTATGAAACCTTTGCTGCAATTACAGGGGAGGATACCCCTGTTAAGCTAAGACATGAGCTGAACAAGTTTAATTCCAGTTTATGATTAAGAAAAAGATGTGGATGGGTTGCTGCATTCGGCGAGTTAAAGTCTACTGTATATCACAGCGGCATATTTATGAGCAACGCGATTATAATGCTCTCATTCACTCGCAAAGCAAACGGCATACACAAGCCAACAGCAGTCCCAAATCTCGGGGCAATCACACGCTACTTCAGCTTCCAGTTTACTGAAAAGAAATTATTTTAATTTGTAACAAGTGCTGCAAAATTTAAATAAGTGAACAATAAATACATAATAACAATAACCTAGGAAAAATTGTGCCTTTTCTCCCCCAATATCCTCAGTTATAATAGAACTTATTGAAACATTTAAAATAAAACTGTACTAAATACTTTCGACGATAAATTTCCTTGAAAAAATAAAAAATAAAGAGGAGTAAAGTCCATAGTTAACAACTTAAAATAAATGGGCCAGATACTGGCTTCTAACTCAGCTCTTTACACAACTCTATCAGTGTACTAGTCTTGCCAACAGTTTAGGTAGGAGTCCTTTTGACACCTGGGCTGCATCGTGTTCCCACAGGATTCACTTCATCTGCTCTAAAGGGTTTCCTTAAACATGGCCTTTCCTTAAACACCCACCCCATACCCAGGCTGTACATCCTGTGCTCTCACTCTCATGAGAGCAGCAGAGAATTTAATTCAATGTTTCTTTGCTCCCTAACATGTGGTGAGAACAGGATTGACAATACAATCAGGATTTTCCCCACTTTCCAGTAATATCAATAATTCTCTAAGTTACGCTCTGAATGAAGGTCTGAAGTGGCAAAGTTCCTGTCCTGCAGCCCACCCCAGCAAAGACTCGATTGCCTGGCATGGTGAGGTTTACTGATGTTCCACTCTTTAGTGGCTGTGTTACAGGTATGTTACTGTCCTCTGACAAGTACAGTCCATATGTTTGGCAGTTATAATATGGTTTCAACTCACATATCAGTATTGAAATTTCCTTTTATAATGCACATCCTCAACATAAAAGAATTTACAATGTAAATGGCACCTACAGACATCAAGAGCTTCCGAACAAAATGCTTTATTTTTGCTATGATTACTTGGGAGGACACCACCAGATATGGGAAATGGAATGAAATATAACTCTCAAAACAGCTGTGAACTTCTGAAATCTTTTACTTTCTCTTTGGAAGTAAATTTCTTTGGAAAACATGTCAAGGCCACTGCTTTTTAAAACTCATTTTGCACTTCAGTATCCTTGAAACACTTTTAAAATGTTTACGTGATTAATAACCAACCACTCAACCTTGTCAAATGCTTTTCCTGCATGTAAAGACAAAGGAATGCATTGAGCTAGTAAATTAAAATAATCCCATAATCCTAAGAGCATGTTTACAGAGTTTTCATATTATTAATTGCCAAGGGAGTTGGCATTTAATTACTTTCTATGATCTCCACACAATATTTCTCTTTTGTCTTAGCTTTTTTGAATAAGCATTTATTATTTTTCTCAAATTACCTGGAAGATCCTAAATAACAAGAGAATTGTGTTTGTCCAGTGTGATGAAAGATTCCATTTATCTGTCATCTCTGGAATTTAAATACAGTTTTAATTTATTTTTCATGTTGGGATTCCGTGTGAGTTTCCTCTTTGACAATCATGTTATTTATTTTGTATTTATTTTGTTTTCTTTCAAATTTATTCAAGATCAATAAATACATCTCTTACAGCCTTGGCAGCTTTCCAAATCATTTTATTAATTTTTCATTCTTACAGTCCATAATAGCAGAAGGGTCACCCTTTCTTTCCTCCTCCTTGGACCCTTGCCAAAATTCATGTTCAAGCCTAACTTTCATAGAATCATAGAATCATTAAGGTTGGAAAAGACCTCTAAGATCATCGAGTCCAACTGTCATCCCAACACCAACATGCCCACTAAACCATGTCCCTAAGCACCTCATCTACACGTCTTTTAAATACCTCCAGGGATGGGGACTCAATCACTTCCCTGCGCAGCCTGTTCCAAAGAAATTTTTCCTCACATCCAATCTAAACCTCCCCTGGCGCAACTTGAGGCC
>NW_008794446.1:9522235-9534673 GCF_000699145.1 Aptenodytes forsteri | reverse complement strand
GGGCCCTCTGTTCCCCTCAGAAGGGAATTGCCTACGACAATTACCCTCCTTTTTTTCTTAGCAGAGGCAGTCATAATGCGTGGGGCTGACTGCCTCACCCTAGGCAACCCCCTGGACGGACCTTCATCTACATCCTCATTTGCCTTTTCAACTTTCATTAAAGCTAAGAAGGAGTTGCTGGAATAAGATTTTAAAGATTATGTCAAAACTCTTCAAAGCATAAATAAACTGTCTGCCCCAATATCGTTTCTTTGTTTATGCATGTATTTCATGACTAATGCTATGAAATATATTTTCACTTAAAATATGCAAAAGGTGAAAAACAGTTAAAATGGTTGAAAAGGAAAATGAAGTCACAACACTGTGGAAAAGTGTTCCCGTTCCCTGTACCATTTTGAAACACTGAATTCTGAAAAGCTGGAATTTAAAAAGAAGAAAAGCAGTTTTTCTGATGAAAAAGGATAGCATTTTATTTTCCAAATTAAAAATCTTGACATTTAATGAAAACAAAACAACAACAAAACCCAACCCACCTTTCAGTGCAGAATCATAGCAAGGAAAGAAATCGATCTTCAAATATTTCAAAGTCTGCTTCTTTGGATCTAATTCCTTACAATCCTGTGCTCTGTGTAAAGATTTTTATATTACCAAGTGCTCACCAGACCTTGGCAAAACATTTGTTATGAAGTACACAGCCAACAATTAGCTGCAAAGCATAACCGAAACTGCTCATGCTACAAATAGTATTTGTTGAATATTTTCAGGTAAAAAAGGAAAAATAGATACTTTAAAAATCTTAAGTATTTTGGTTTTTATAATGGTTTTAGTTTTGAAATCAACCTGACTTTAGAAATTGTTTTTAAAGACAAGAATTTTAGGCCAAAGAGGTTTACTTTAATTCAATTCATAAACTCAAAATATTTTTTTGTTTTGTTTTGTTTTGTTTTGTTTTGTTTGGTCACAGAGCTGCAAATTCTGTTGTTCACACACCTCAACTGGCCACATGTTGCCTAAAGCAGTAAGGAATGCTTCCAATAAATCCAGCAGCGTCTCCAATTCAGAAAACCTTTGGCTTGATCTGTAATGCATAGGACACGTTTGATTAAAAACCTGCACAGCAGCAGTTAGTCACATTTAGTCACCAGGGAATAAATATTGTTCTCTCCAGAGTGCGTTCAAAAATTGTTTAAGGCAACTTAAGGAGAAAAATAAAATTTTCATTCTAAAAGCTAACCCTCAGTACATTTTGGACATGAGATAACAATGTGTGCTCGCAGCTCAGAAGGCCAATCATACCCTGGGCTGCATCAAAAGAAGCGTGGCCAGCAGGTCGAGGGAGGGGATTCTGCCCCTCTCCTCTGCTCTGGTGAGACCCCACCTGGAGTACTGCATCCAGCTCTGGAGCCCTCAGCATAAGAAAGACACGGACCTGTTGGAGCGGGTCCAGAAGAGGGCCACAAAAATGATCGGGGGGATGGAACCCCTCTGCTATGAAGAAAGGCTGAGAGAGTTGGGGTTGTTCAGCCTAGAGAAGAGAAGGCTTTGGGGAGACCTTCTTGCAGCCTCTCAGTACTTAAAGGGGGCTTATCAAAAAGATGGTGGCAAACTTTTTGGCAGGGCCTGTTCCTGCTACAGGACAAGGGGGAATGGCTTTAAACTACAGGGGGTTAGATTCAGACTAGATAGAAGAATTTTTTTACGCTGAGGGTGGTGAAACACTGGAAGAGGTTGCCGAGAGAGGTGGTGGATGCCCCATCCCTGGAAACATTCCAGGTCAGGTTTGACGGGGCTCTGAGCAACCTGATCTAGCTGAAGATGTCCCTGCTCATTTCAGGGGGGTTGGACTAGATGACCTTTAGAGGTCCCTTCCAACCCAAACTATTCTATGATTCTATGATTCTATTTCAATAATCCTTAGTACATTCAGGATTTTGGGGTGAATGTTCATTATAGCTAATATTCTAATTGTGGGGTGTATGTATAAACAACATAAACAACATAAACAAGTTAACCCAAAACTCTTAATAGACTTTCTAATTAAAATGTATCACCAATTTACCTTTTAAGTATCTTTTCCAAATGACATTGGACAAAATTGGCAATTAAAATAGTATCCCTTCTTGCTATGGAGTTATTTGGGAAAAACATCTGTGCAACGGCTTCATCACTAAACGCTGCAGTGAACAATTCTCACACAAAACCGTTGTAAAATTCCTTTCCTTTTAAACTTATTTTCCCTTCTTTAGGAACAAACACCTCCTTAGCATTTTGATTTTCAGTTGGCCAGTTCTTCACTACTTTGCACTTTCCATCATCTTTACCTTGAAGCAAAACAGAATCATTGGGTATCACAGCAGTACCTATAGCATAGATGTGACTCTGTGTCTCCAGACAGCAGGGATCTGGGCCATCTTTATGATGAGCTAATAATTCTTGAATATGATATACCATTTTCATAAAGAGGGGGTGAGTGCTCGTGCGCTACTTCTCTTGTGCATCTCTGCAGGGACAAGATGCTGCTGGGGCAGCCCCTGTGTTCACTGTATCTCTCCTCACTGCAAGGATGGAAGAGTGAGAGATGATGACATCATCTTCCAACATTTCCTTAGAAGTCTGATTTATTGATCAGTAATGATTTTCTGCTTCACAGGAACACAGACCTGACAGCAATAACAGCTGTTGTTGTATGAGATCACCAGAGATTTACAGAGTTTCTTATTTCCAAGGAGTATTGCTGCAGTGTGGAAGTCACGGTCCTGACAAAGAACCACTGTACAATGTTATACGACTTTCATTGCTGTAAAACTTCGTATCTAAACAAATAAATGTGTCCAATGCAATATAGTTCTCTTTTATGTCCTGGGCAAGTCTGCAGTTTCCATAGTTACCAAAGGGCAGCCTAGTAGAGAAACTGTCCGCATTTTCTTTCAATAGATATTTTTTTAAGACTATTCTTTTGAAAAGTTAGTACAGAATCAATCTGTTGGAACACATATCCATGCCTCTTCATTTTGCTGTTCAGTTAACAATTTATGCAAAAAGCAATTAACCAATTTTAAACAAATAACACCGGGCAACTTTGAATATATATGTTCAAAAAACATATCTCTAGTAATATGTCTTTATTCACATGCTTTACTTTCATGTGTAATTCCTTCTAGAGTTGTAAAAAACAAATCAGTGTGATATATTCATACTATTTCAAAATTATTTTAAACCAATCAAAACTATACTTTCAGAAATACTCTGTCCACCAGGATTAATCTTTCGATTTTATTTCCATTGCTTATGGCCAGCAAATGTAATTGCCTGCATTATTTATACCCTCAAAAGTCCAAGGTAGGCAGCATTCTTCCTGAACAATGAGAAAAAGACAGAACTCTAAGCTAAAGTCCTTAAATGAAATGCGACTCCTTCCTCCCAGTTATGATTTGCAAGTTCCTATCTAGGTCTTCTGTAATGATACTTGGTCTTCTAAGTGCCTAGGTCACTTTAAATAACATGATCATAACAACTGTCTGAGGCTGGGCTGAAGATTTCACCTTTGGTCTATTTTGCTCTTTCTGTAACAGGAAAACTGAGATGAATAAATAGTGTCATTTATTTCTGCAGAAAGGTTCCAGTCAAGAAAATGTACTTAATGTTAGCTATGTAAACTGCCCATCTGGATTCAGTGAAAACTAATTATGTTTGAATCTTACCTAATTCAATGTACGCTTGTCAAAGGTATTTTTCACAGTGATTTCCTAAGATGGTATTTAATCACATTCAAGAGATTGCCCCAAAAAAGCATTGGCTGTTACCTAGCCCAGTTCTTTTAAACTAGGTTAGAATCATAGAACGGCCCAGGTTGGAAGGGACCTCGAAAGAACATCTGGTCCAACCTTTTGTAGGAAAGGGAGCCTAGATGAGATTATCCAGCATGCTGTCCAATTGCATCTTGAGAACCTCCAGTGATGGAGTCTACCATGTCCCTGGGGAGGTTGTTCCAGAGAACAATTATTCTCGCTGTAAAAAATTTTGTTCTTATATTGAGATGAAACATAGAACGGCCCAGGTTGGAAGGGACCTCGAAAGAACATCTGGTCCAACCTTTTGTAGGAAAGGGAGCCTAGATGAGATTATCCAGCATGCTGTCCAATTGCATCTTGAGAACCTCCAGTGATGGAGTCTACCATGTCCCTGGGGAGGTTGTTCCAGAGAACAATTATTCTCGCTGTAAAAAATTTTGTTCTTATAT
This sequence comes from Aptenodytes forsteri, assembly GCF_000699145.1. Classification (NCBI taxonomy): domain Eukaryota; kingdom Metazoa; phylum Chordata; class Aves; order Sphenisciformes; family Spheniscidae; genus Aptenodytes; species Aptenodytes forsteri. The sequence continues at coordinate 9,530,433 of NW_008794446.1, read as the reverse complement.
TGAGATGAAACCTCCCCTGCTACAACTTGTACCCATTGCCTCTTGTCTTCTCCATGTGGCTCTTTGTGAAAAGAGAGCCTCCGCCTTCTTTGTAACCATCCGAGCCTTCTCTTCTCCAGGGAGAAAAGACCTCACAGGGCAGGTTCTCCAGCCCCTTGATCATCTCTGTGGCCCTCCTTTGGACGCTCTCCAGTCTGTCTGCTTCTTTTTTGAACTGTGGAGACTAGAACTGAACACAGTACTCCAGATGTGGCCTGACAATTGCCAAGTAGAGTGGCATGATCATGTGTCTATCTCTGCTAGCAATGCCCCTGCAGATGCAGCCCCAGATCCGACTTGCCTTTGTTGCTTGCAGCGGCACACTGCTGACTCACGCTCAGCTTGTTGTTAGAACAAGGTTAGAAAGAGTCATGAGTGTTTTGTTGGGAAAATAATATGAATAGCCACTCTAACAGTGGCTGCAATTGTCCAAAGCAGACCTTTTCACCACTTTTCTGAGGTTTCCTTTCAGTAGCCACACATCCTGGGCAGATCTGGCTGGCATTTGCTGTTCTCACTCAATGTACCAGGGAGGACTGTAAAATTTGTAACCTTGTAATTTTTGCTCTCCTGTGTACAGAAGAGGGAGAGGCTGGAAGATAAGCCTTGGATTAACTCATTCACTTGAAGGCACGCAGATAGTTCACCTGTTGCTACAAAGGAAGAAGATAAAACAGATCCAGACATCATTTGCAGTGTGGATTTCTAACCTAAACCACATTAAATTATTACCTGAAATTTTGTAATTATATTTTGACCTACATAAAAGGAACCTCAAATACTTTCCTTTCTGCATGCATTCCTCTATTTTAACAAAACACAGCTGTGTCTCCTGTTTTTTATTCCCAAAACCACCAGATTTATTTTCCAAGTACTCTCTTCGGATACAGATCAAGAGATTTTATGGAACCAGAGTAGCAGAATTAGGGACTGAAACCTAGTTTTAGGGATCACTAAGATTTGACTTTGAAATGTTTTGGAATTGTCATTAAGCTGTATTAAGGTCCAAAGTACTTGAATATAAAACATGACATTGACTTTAATTGTATTCAAGTACATACTTAAGTACTTTGAGTATTAAGATTGGACTTTGGGCTCACTATTCCATGTGTGTTTAACTATCATGCTGAATCAGAATCTTACCATACCAATACCAACAATAATGGTAACAGTGATGAAGCAGGACGATCATTTTACAAACATCGGGTATTGACATTAAATGTGGACTTCAAAGATTATCAACAGCATTCAAAAATATAATTTCAAAATGGTTCCATATGGTCCATTTGCATCTTTGCATCTGCTCTCCCCAAATGGTTTGGAAAATCTCAAACTGTTTTTTTAGTCATGTCTACAATGTACTAGATCCCAGTTTTGGCTTCCCAACATGTATTTTCCTTTTCATATTTATTACATTTCTTTGTCCTCAGATGTCCATTTGAAAAAAATCTTCACCTTCCCTAGAGAGCTCAGAGTGCTTCCCAGTGCTCAGAGTTGAGGATTTACCAGGGTAGAAAACCTCAGATCCTGCTTCAGCCCCAGCTTATTTTTTATAACTCAGTGCACGAGTCATGCCCCCCATCAGATGAAATCTGGTCTCACTAAGTTAAGCGGTCTGTAGCGAGGCCTCCCATACCTCTGGGCAGACCTGTTAAATCTCACATGGTCTTTGACGCCTTCCTTACATTTTCCCACCAGAGGTGCTGGGCCCTACCCTCTTTCCAGTTCTGTAGCACCACATGCCACATTCAGCTGTCTAGCTTGGTGAAACTACTAGCTGTGTCAGGCACATGGAACTGGAATAGGAATTAATATTGTGCAAGACCCAAAATGTGTTTTCCAGATACAGCCATTTGTAGCCCTCATAAAACCGCATGCACAGATACACACTTATCTTATAATGACCATACATTGCTTTACTGTGCTGAGCCATGACCTAACACAGCACTGCAGACCCTTCTTCAGTAATCACCTGGCCAGAATGAGCAGAGGGAAGTCTTTCAGCAACTTCTGTTGGAGCAGTCCTTCTTCACAGTTGTTTCTGAACTCCTTTTCAGTTTTTTTACTTCATTCATTTAAAGAGAGCCTCTGAAATAAAGGCAATATTTCAGGAACTGCGCTGATAGAGCTGTGTAGCATGAGACCGTCACCAGCTTCATGAAGGCTTAATGGAGCTGTACAGGCAGTCTTCCTCTATTTTCTTGCTGTATCGTGTTACAAATTAACATATCAATTGATGCCCACTATTTCCTCTGCTTTTCATGTTTCTCTCATATCGATTATCGCAGATGATTTTCAAGCAGATCTGTTAGCTTGCCTTTCTCTAATAGGAATTCTGAATTCTCATTTACTGAACATATTAATATTTCTGCATTCTCATGTCACTTTTGCTTTCTTCCCTAATATTAAGAAAAGCCTGAGTTTGGTATCATCTTCACATTTAATTAATGTGATTTCTAATCCGTGAATAATCTTCCCTGGTATGTCTGCAGTTGATGCAAACTATATTCACACTGCGTAGACGTTATAGTTAATGTACTAAATGACCATGTACTATTTCTAATACTTATTAAACTGTTTGCTGCCTTTTCTAAACCAGCGAGTGCGTAGGTATACAGAAGAATGTATTCAGTGTTCCTAAGTCTTTAATTTTGTCCAAAATAGATCTTCTTCTTTGTTTCTGAGAATTATTTGCTTTGGGTGTCTTACCTTCATTATAATTATCACTTTTAGCTAAACTGAGAGCACCTACACTCAAATGCTCTGATAGCTACTTTTAAAATGTGACTCAGATGGACAAATCAGGTACAGAAGTATGAAGTTTGATTTTAAAGAAATTAAACTATTCATTGAGTATTTTGTTGGAGGGATCTTAATGTCACTGTTTACTTCAAAAAAACATAGATTTCAGAATTACAATGAACACCTAATAATGCAGTTAAAAATAAAAACAACCAATATGCTCACGGATTTAAATGCCAAGATTTCTATTATCTCATTTTGAATACTCAGCTATGTGAAACTGCTCTGACTGTTTTTCAGCCACTTTGAAATATCACCATTGCATTCTTTCTGCCAGTAAAGCAGCTGAATAAACTGCCAGGTAACCTCTTCAACAAAATGGTATTTCCAGCATGTCTGGCAACGTACCACATACTGCTTAATATTTTCATGAGGGTGTACACATTTTTTTTCTTTCTACTGAAAACAGAGAAAAAACAGTATGCATCCAGCACTGAGATCTGCAGAATATTATCGAATCATAGAATCATAGAATCATTAAGGTTGGAAAAGACCTCTAAGATCATCGAGTCCAACCGTCAACCCAACACCACCGTGCCCACTAAACCATGTCCCTAAGCGCCGCATCTACACATCTTTTAAATACCTCCAGGGATGGGGACTCAACCACTTCCCTGCGCAGCCTGTTCCAATGTTTAACCACTCTTTCAGTAAAGAAATTTTTCCTCATGTCCAAAATTAATTTATTATTAATTAATAATAATTAATAATTATTATTAATTGCTTGCTGATCACTAAAGACTAGTATACTTAATTTTTTCCTAGAGTTTTTCAATCTGCAAATCAAGACTAATTTCAAGTGACAGTGAACTACTACTTACTAAAAGGACCCTGAATGAGTGTCTTCTGTTGGTGTCCAAGGCACCTCCAAAATTATATGTGTTCAGGGGTATTGTGTCACCTTTTTTGGACGTGACCCCTCTCACAACATTTTGCAGTAGAGGACCCTTGTCTACATACTTTGTCTTTGAGCGGGCTGAACTACAAGGGGGCTCCTCAGGATACGGGATCCTCTGGAGAGGAGCTGGGGCCCTGTGGACAGCATTCCCTCCATCAGTTCTCCTGTGAGCTATGAGCTGGTTCAGCGCAGGGCTGCACTAGGGAAATGGCCACGTGGACCCAAAACATTTACAAGGCTTGAAATTAATTGCACGTATCAGTTTTCAAGCACAATTATTTGAGGACATAAATGTTAGAATTTAGACGTGGTACAACTCGCGATCTGTGATCTACAGAACAAAAGGTAAGTTGTGCCTTCATATTATACAGTGCAGCATCCATTTTTTCCTTCAATTGATTGATACTAGAATTTTTTTTTTTTCTGTGGGAGTATAATTAAAGGCCAAGCTATGGCCTCTCTGGTAAATTAGCTTATAACCTCATTTATTTATAGCCTTATGTATTTAGATCTGTGTAAGGATTTCAGGGTAGAATGTTTCTTTGCTGACAGACACAGCACTACAAAGAGACACTATTTAGGATCCTCTCCTGAGCGAAGGAGAACAAACCTTTTGAAGTTAACTATGCTCACAGCTTTCCATTAGCAACTTATTACAATTAAAGAGCCAAGAGCAGAAAGTCTTTCCAAGATTTCTCAAAATGCCCCATAAAATCTGGGATGAAACAAACTCTGGGAATCCCACTTGGATTAAAAAGCTGGAGCAAGAGGGCACAATTTCCAAGTATTTTAACTCTTGTTAAAGATTGTGAGATTTACCCAATGCCTGCTGAATTATGAAAAATATTTTTTTCTGCTGAGGTTAAAAGGAAACCTGGAGAAGAGAAGGCTAGTGGGGATCTTCTCAATATGTACTGATACCTGTTGGAGGGAATTAAGATGAGGGAGCCAGAATCTGCTCAGTAGTGCCCAGTGACAGGACAAGAGGCAATGAACATAAATTACAACCCATTAAATTCCATCTGAATACAAGAAAACACTTTTCTTTACTATGAGGGTGATTAAACACTGGAACAGGTTGCCCAGAGAGGTTGTGCAGTCTCCAGCTGTGGAGATATTCAAAACCCAGCTGGACACAGTCCTGGGCAACCTAGTCTAGCTGACTCTGCTTGAGCAGTGGGGGGTGGACTAGACAATCTCAAGAGGTCCCTTCCAACCTCTACCACTTTGTGATTCTCTGAAACCGGTCTTTGGAATAAGCACCTTCTTCCATGTAACTTCTCCTTATTCTGTTCTAAACACTATGCTGGGTTTGAAGTAAACCCCCAGAACCTACAAGGAAAAAGTGAGGGTTTTAAGTCATTTGGGGAATTGCTTTATCAGCCTTTTAAACCTTTATTTTTGGGAGTTTATGATAACTTTTTTAAATCTAAAAGATTATGTATTCTAGTGAACATTTTAATTAGCTCAATACCAATTTCAATATCTGCATCAGATTGTCAAATATGTCTGTGCTTTAATGCTTCTTTGATTCACGCTTTTAATGATGAGTTTGTTTGATCTGCAAGCTCTCATTTCATTATACTTATAATGAAACTGTGAATTATAATTTTTTAGGTTGATTCCACTGCATTACATGAAGCTGGATTCCACAACTCTTACTCATTTTATGACTAAGAGCTCCTTATTCAATGAGGGGTTTTTTGTAACTCCTAGTCATTAACATACAGTGTATTTACCTTTTCTCTGAAGTAAGGAGGTTTTTTAAAAATCTCTGTCTAACTTGAGAGTAAAGTTGCTCATATAACTATCATTTCCCAGTTGTCCTATTTACTTGTCCAGCCAATGCTGTTGGATGTGCTGTCCCTGGTCAGGCTGTTGTCTCTGTTGCAATGATTTCTCTCTCTCTTTTCTACTGGCAGCTGTAAAGTGCTTCCATACTATAACTTATTATACTGCTGATACAATTACTAATGCAATTTTAATGTTCCAATATTTTGACTTATGTCTCCACATTGCATTATCTTTGCCACTCTTCACATGACTGACATTTTTTCATCCTAAGATAACAGATGTTCATAGAGAAATGTATTTCTTTGTTTGATATTTAAGCATCATTTTTGCCAGCGTAGCTGAAAGTAATAGAATAAGCATAACCAGAGCTAGCCTTAGCTTGGCTGAAATGTTATTCATCAGGACCACATAAAATAACTATTTTGTAAAGACCAGTGATCTGAAGCTGCTTATAGCCTTGAAGCAGTCCCTCAAAGATAAGTTCTTGAGTTGTTGCTCCTTGGGGTCATATATTAGTGATGCTGATTTGGTCTTTTTAACTCAGTCCCCAAATGTCATCTATCTGTACAAGAAACTGCTATTTATGGGTTCAGGAATACCTTTAAATGACTTTGATCTTTTCCTCTTGTTATTGTTTTCAGAACTTGCCAGATTAGCTTAAAATTAATCTAGTAGCTATAATGTCACAAAAATACAGACACTTGGTTTATCTCCTGAAGAGCAATGTTTGGGTTCAGTGGCAGATAGCACTTGTTTTGAAGGGCTTTGCCCTGAGGCTGCTCTGTATTCTGAGTGCTCTGAGGATGTGTCTAAATGAAATCAATCTTTGACACCTGAACTTGCATCTTGTGCTCCATTATGGCAGGAACACTCTGCAGCTCTTACATTTCCTTCTGTTTCTCTCCGACTCTGCAGCACATTATTCATCGCACAGCCCTGCAACCCACTGGGAGAATTTTATTTACCCACAGGAGGAGACTGGGCAGCACATCCCACTGCGAAGCACACAGGAGGCCGAGTTCCCCAGAGCACTTTACCTGCAAAGAGCACTCTGCCCTCATTAGTACGGAGGCTTTCAAGTGTTTCCAAATGCTTCTGTGTTTTGAGAAACAGATATATTCTGACACTTGATGTTATTTTCCAGATTTGAATGCTACTTGCTGATACTGCATAAGAAAAAATTGCTCAGTGCTTCTTTTAATAAATCGGGTAGATCAAATTCTCAGTGTACTCATCTAATGGGAGATGTTAACGGTTTGCTCAAAAGCTGACTACTGTACTCAATAAAAAAACTGCTGATGAACTTGGTACAAAATGGATTAAGTCTTGAATGAATTCTTTCCCAGGAATGCCTACAAGTAAACCTGCAGTTTGCCTGTAGCTTATTGATTGATAACAACAGCATTAATAATAATATCCCAATATCAGTTGCAGATAGTACTTCTTTATTATTTAGAAACATTTTGTGTATATTCATATTTCATATTTTTAAAAGAGAATCAGGTGTGGCAGAAATTTATTGTGGAACAGGAAAGAGGAGCTGAACTGTTAACACTGGAGTATCACCCCCCCTCTCTGAATGGGCTTTGCCTGTGATTAGAAGTAAAATTTAGATGCAGTTCTGTGGCACTTGCCCCATGCACGCACAGAGCCTGAAATGACTCACCTAGAGATATGTCCAGGTAGACAGAGACTAAGACTCAGCTGAACTCAACCCAATTTTCAAGGTAGCGTGAATATCTGGAGGCAAATGAGTCATGTTGACTTCAACAGATGGCCACATAGCTAAAGCACTGTGCAGTACTTTGAAACCACGGAGTTTCAGATAGCTTTATCTTTCACTGCACAATCATATCAATTTTCATTATATTTCTGTGTATTCCTTTCATGAGAATTATTACATTATCAAGCAGAGCAGAAAAATGAGACATAGGAGTTACAGTTTCCTGCAAAAGAAGTGCCAGATATAATAGTTTTCTCTTTATCACATTCATTTTCTTAAGCAGCCTGCCAGCTATTGTCTTTGAACGAACAAAGCTCTGGAAAGATTTCAGAATCTGAAAATGTCTTTTTCAAGCAAGTTGGTTCATTTAAGCTCTTTTTGAACATTATCTACTGCATTAACAATAATGCACTTTCAGGTACACTGACGAACATCCCATGAGGCTGTACCTAGTAACTAGGTGTTTGGTAAATGATCTAATTGACCCTAGATTTATAAGACTACTAGTCTTTTGACCATGATGCAAGACCTGTATCAGAGTTCTCCAGAGAAAAAAGTCACTTCAAACAGACTTTCTGCTTCTTGTTGGCAGTTTTGATCTGCTTGTTTTGAGGGGATTATTATGTCCACACACATGACAGGCTACTTTTCTTTTCCTCTCCTGAAATATTTTTAGGGGATGAGATTCTCATTAATAGCTCTCTGCATGGACTTATTCCTATTTATTGGCTATATTAATGAATAAATTACCTGTACGTCCTTGATAGGATTTTTTTCATCAATCCTGCCGGTCAAAGGGAAGGGGTTTGAAAGGGCCAGTTGAATCTGGCGAGTCAACAAATGGTTACAGGACTGGTGCCACAGCCAGGGGTTCGGCTACTCAGACCACGGGACTCGCTTTGAGAAACCTGGTCTACTGGGGGCTGACGGGGTCCATCTGTC
>NW_008794446.1:9516556-9519194 GCF_000699145.1 Aptenodytes forsteri | reverse complement strand
AGAGAGGTGGTGGATGCCCCATCCCTGGCAACATTCCAGGTCAGGTTGGACGGGGCTCTGAGCAACCTGATCTAGTTGAAGATGTCCCTGCCCACGGCAGGGGGGTTGGACTAGATGACCTTTAGAGGTCCCTTCCAACCCAAACTATTCTATGATTCTATGATTGGTTTTTAATTTATCTATTTATATGGGAGGAAACAAAGGCTCCAATAAACACTGTAAAACATCCTGTTATAGATTTAGACAGCCCATTGCAGCAAAGCACACCGTGCACTACACAGACTGTTTTTTTAATTGTTTAGACTGCAGATGGCTAGCAAGATATTCTCAGACAGCATCTAAAATTCTTGTCCCCCTCACTTTTCCTTTTCTCTGAGGCATCTGAATCTGCTCTTTGTCCACACAAAACAGTTCTGAATGCAGCAACGTGGCAAATGAGTTGAAACCACCCCAGACCTTCAGCAGCTGGAGGACCTATGTGAATGGCAAGGGGAACGCATGGCCCTTCACACCAGGTACAAAGATTTCCTGGTAAACCAGCTTTATTGATCCCTCTCTCTGATTTTGGAGCTAGAGGGATCTCTGCAGTTCCTGTACTGCTAGGCAGCCCAACAGGGAGAGGCTTGTAAAAAAAAAAGTCTGTTACTATTTTTTCATCTTCCTGAGAGGATTGTCTCTCAGATGGTTGACTAGTTTTACCTAAAATGGATAAAACTGCATACATTCATAGCTGTTTAGGAACACTCCACTGTGATGTCTGAAAGATCCCTTAGATGAGTTTAGTCTGAAACTGATGTAGGTTTTCCTTCACAGCTTGGATTACCATATAATTCTTAATCTTGGTTGGTCTATAGTGGAGTTTCTAAAGTGACAATGTCACTTACAGAGTGTGTCTTGAATTGTGAAAACTCTGTTCTATTCCTAAGAATTGTCCTTGAGTATATACATAAAAAACTTCAAGATTTATTGAAAATGAAGTGTCAACATAAAATCTAACATTAAATAATCTGTTTCAAAGATACAATGTAGTATATTTTTAAATTACAGCAACTGCTAGAGATCATTTGGAGTACCAAGAAAATACTTAGTTCTTGTTCTGGAGCAAGAGAGATGTTAGTCATCACATACTATGTGACATCATATTTACTTAAAATGGTTGTTCTGAGGAAATATCTCTTGGTGATTTGGATTTAAAACAGCAGAACACTGAGAAAAGAGATGCTTAAGATTAATAAGGATTTGCTTACCAGGCAGATGTTCAAAACCAGTCAGGCACAACCTGTCACTTTGTGAATGCTTTTTATGTGATTTGAATATCAGACAGACAGACATTTTATAGTCAGCATTTCCAAAGATCATTGCCTGAATTAACGGTCCTAACCTCATATTTTGGTAATTTCACCAGGAGATACATTGTTTACTTGCATACTTGCATTTGAAAGCATTGCCTTTAATTAGTCAAGCAAAAAAATAAATTAATTGAAAATAATCTTTTTAGGTCACATAGGTAAAAATAATATGAATATTTAAAGATTTAAAGTGGTTACTTTCTTTATTCTATGCTTGAACCAAGCCATTTTTTTAACAAGAAGAAAGCTTTTCCTTTCCACAAAGCAATTCTTATCATCTTGTCAATGCCATTTAAATGGACAAGTGCATGAATTAAAGCAGAATATAAAACTATGTGTTATTGTTGAACATTCTCTTCTGCAGTTGTTTTTCACTGGGTGACAGGTTGGTTTCATGGAAATGACTGGTATTTCTACCATCTGGTTTGTAGGTCCGTAGGATTATCAGAAAAAGCAGAGTAACCTCAGAGCAGAGATCCTCTGGTAGGGACACAGCTCAGTGACCAACTTGCCTGTGGCAATGGGCTGCACTGGTGCTACCCGAATTTGGCTGAGGTGCATGTCTCTGGGTAAGGCTGGAGGTTTTCTAGGTTTGAGGGACTCTTGGACACTACCCCTAAGATGGACTGCTCCCCTTGCAAGGCAAAGTGTGAGCATGTGTATTGGGTTTGCATGGCAAGGTTTTGGTAGTGGAAGGGCTACAGGGGTGGCTTCTGTGAGAAGCTGCTAGAAGCTTCCCCTATGTCCAATAGAGCCAATGCCAGCCGGCTCCAAGACAGACCTGCCACTGGCCAAGGCTGAGCCCATCAGCAACAGAGGTAGTACCCCTAAGATAACATATTGAAGAAGGGGAAAAAAACTGCTGTGCATCAGCAGCTGGAAGAGAGGAGTGAGAATATGTGAGAGAAACAACCCTGCAGACATCACGGTCAGTGAAGAAGGAGGTGCTCCAGGCACCGGAGCAGAGATTCCCCTGCAGTCCATGGTGAAGACCATGGTGAGGCAGGCTATTCCCCTGCAGCCCATGGAGGTTAACAGTGGAGCAGATATCCACCTGCAGCCTGTGGAGGACCCCACGCTGGAGCAGTTGGATGTCCAAAGGAGGCTGTGACCCCATGGGAAACCCATGCTGGAGCAGGCTCCTGGCAGGACCTGTGGACCCGTGGAGGCAGGAGCCCATGGTGGAGCAGGTTTGCTGGCAGGACTTGTGACCCTGTGGGGGACCAGCGCTGGAGCAGTCTGTTCCTGAAGGACTGCACCCCCTGGGAAGGACCCACGCTGGAGCAGTT
>NW_008794446.1:9512777-9513811 GCF_000699145.1 Aptenodytes forsteri | reverse complement strand
GAGAAAACTCGTGGGTTGAGATAAGAACAGTTTAATAATAGACATAAAATAAAAATTAAAAAAAATAAAAATAAAAATAAAAATAATAAACTCTAATGAAAAGAAAACAACAACAGAAAGAGAGAGAAGGAAAACCCAGGAAAAACAAGTGATGCAACTGCTCACCACCCGCCGACTGATGCCCAGCCCGTCCCCAAGCAGCGATCACCACCCCCCAGCCAACTCCCCCCAGTTTATATACGGAGCATGACATCATATGGTATGGAATATCCCTTTGGCCAGTTTGGGTCAGCTGTCCTAGCTATACTCCCTCCCAGCTTCTTACGCACCTCCTCGCTGGCGGAGTACAGGAAGCTGAAAAATCCTTGACTTAGTATAAACACTGCTTAGCAACAACTAAAACATCAGTGTGTTACCACATTATTCTCATGCTAAATCCAAAACACAGCGCTATATTGGCTACTAGGATGAAAATTAACTCTATCCCAGCCAAAACCAGGACACAAGTACATGAATAATGGGGGGATGGGGAATGGGTCCTGCATCTGTAGATGCTGCTTTGCACTGTAACGGATGTTTTCTAAGTTGGTGGCTGAGTTTTCTGAATTTGGATCTCTCTGTTTTGTCATGCTGTAAAGCCATCGGGCAACATATTTTTTTAACCTAAATCATTTAGCGATTATAAGATATAGCGACCCTACAGAGAAGGACCAGTGGGAGATATGGTGGTGGGAGGCCATCTTGGGCTTAGCGACCATGAAATGGTAGAATTCTCCATTCTTGGTGAAGTAAGGAGGGGGGGCAGCAAAACCATGGACTTCCAGAGGGCGGACTTTGGCCTGTTCAGGACGCTGGTTGAGAGAGTCCCTTGGGAGACAGTCCTGAAGGGCAAAGGGGTCCAGGAAGGCTGGACATTCTTCAAGAAGGAAGTCTTAAAGGCACAGGAGCAGGCAGTCCCCATACGCCTTAAGAAGAACGGGCGGGGAAGACGACCGGCCTGGCTGAACGGGGAGCTCTTGCTGGGACTCAGGAAA
>NW_008794446.1:9507870-9509003 GCF_000699145.1 Aptenodytes forsteri | reverse complement strand
GGATAACTGGTCTGCCTGTTAAAGACTGAGGCAAAGAAGGCATTGAGTACCTCAGCCTTTTCCTCATCCTCGGTGACAATGTTCCCCCCCTGCATTCAATAAGGGATGGAGATTCTCCTTGGCTCTCTTTCTGTCATTAATGTATTTGTAAAAACATTTTTTGTTGTCTCTGATGACAGCGGCCAGATTGCGTTCTAGCTGGGCTTTTGCCTTTCTCATTTCCTCTCTGTACAACCTAACGAGATCCCTGTACTCTTCTTGAGTCGCCTGCCCCTTCTTCCACAAGTGGTAAACTCTCCTTTTTTCCCTGAGTCCCAGCAAGAGCTGGGAAGGAAGGAGCGGCAGAGACAACGTGTGATGAACTGACTGCAACCCCCATTCCCTGTCCCCCTGAGCCTATCAAGGGGGAGGAGGTAGAGAAAATCAGGAGTGAAGTTGGGCCTGGTAAGAAGGGAGGGGTGGGGGAAGGTGCTTTTAAGATTTGGACTTATTTCTCATTCTCCTACTCTGATTTGTCTGGTAATAAATTAAATTTGTTTTTCCCAAGTCAAGTCTGTTTTGCCCGTGAGAGTAATTGGTGAATGATCTCTCCCTGTCCTTATCTTGACCCACAAGCTTTTTGTTCTATTTTCTCTCCCCTGTCCAACTGAGGAGGGGTAGTGATAGAGCGGCTGTGTGGGCACCTGGCATCCAGACAGGTCAACCCACCACCACATGACAGCATATAAAGGCCCAGAACTAGGAGTAGCAGGCTTCCTGCAACTGCTTCTGATCACAATCTTTTTTTGGCTTCTTTTACATCTTTTCCATATTGTTGTGGTTTAACCCCTGTCGGCAACCAAGCACCACACAGCCACTCACTCACCCTCTCCCCCTGGTGGGATGGGGGGAGAATTGGAAGAGCAAAAATAAGAAAACTCATGGGTTGAGATAAGAACAGTTTAATAATAGACATAAAATAAAAATTAAAAAAAATAAAAATAAAAATAAAAATAATAAACTCTAATGAAAAGAAAACAACAACAGAAAGAGAGAGAAGGAAAACCCAGGAAAAACAAGTGATGCAACTGCTCACCACCCGCCGACTGATGCCCAGCCAGTCCCTGAGCAGCGGCCCCCCCGGCCAGCTTTCC
>NW_008794446.1:9486559-9505004 GCF_000699145.1 Aptenodytes forsteri | reverse complement strand
CCTAGAGGTCTTTTCCAACCTTAATGATTCTATGATTCTATGATTCTATAACCTGTGTCACGTTCTTTTCATTTTGTCTTCATGTTATTCTTGTACCTTTGAAAGAGATCATTTCATTTTCTCTACATCATCCCTGATTTTGGAACCTTAGGCTGAGAAGTACCTTCAAAGTATGCTTACACTGCCACTGAGTAACATAACCAAGCATGTAATAATTACTTTCTCTTTACATGCTTACAGGCTTCACTACCCTTTTCTCATCCATTTAGTTGATGATTCTGAGCACAAGGAAGAATCAAGTGGTATGAAATATTTCCAGTAATTCTGACTAAAAAGGACAACACTTCAGTTATTCTGGTCTGAATGGCAAAAGTATAATTTTCTTCACGTTTAGACTTCATATGGAGCAAAACAGCATACCTGGGCAGCAGGAGATGAGGCATCACTAAGAATGCAAGAAATAATTTCATCACAGGAAGCATAGATAAAAGAATGTCACTCCTCTACACATTATAATTCATACAGGACAACTTAAACATTCATCTTTCTTTATCAAAGTAGGTCATGAATAAGAAGAGCACAGGGCTGTGTTTTTAATCCTAAATACTTACTAATATTTAAAAAAAATCTTTCAGAATACACTCTAAAAGTGCATTGGACATGTTAAATTGGCCAACTAAATAACATGACTGCGATCATCACAGAAGAAAACGCTATTCAGTAATCCAGCCGACAGAATTGTTTCTGCCTTTCTTTAGTATTCACCTGAAAAGTAGATCCATTAATGTGGGGACCATTAAATGCTGTTCCATTTTTCTCAGTGGTTGGTAGTTATATGGCCATTTCTATTAATTCCTAACAGGTAGAGGCTGCCTATATAAAGAAGGACCACTAGTCAGCAGGATGCTGGGCTGCAGTTTTAGGGAAAGCAACAACTCAGTGTGTCACCTTGGCAGGTTACTTGATTGCCACCCACTCAGTATCAATCAGTCCTGCTGGAAAATTGAATGAATAACTGTCTCACTGAAAATCACATTCTGTAAGCATTGAATTTCCATGGAAATTTCCATTACAGCATTTTTAGGAAGTAGAAAAGAGATTATAATTTCAATTTTGCTGATAGTCCCTGTGCTTACCCTCAGTATAAAAATATATATATATATAATGGCTCATCTAAGAAGAGGGAAATCTAGCTGTGAGACTCAGGGTATGTCTATGCAAGCACCTAATTTTACATTAAAGGAGTAGATCAGTAGACTAAAAGAGGTGGTGCTGAGCCCCCTAATCCCACATAACCTGTGGCTTAGGGAAATTATCTCGCTAGCTGTAGTCTCATGCCCTGGATCAAACATTGTCACGAAGCATACAGCCTGAAGCTGTTTGAAGGGCCAGTCTTTGGTTTCCTATGTCTATGTTCATTTGTAGTTGCAGTGCATATAATGCATCCGGGAGGGGAGCTTCCCCTTTATTTTCCTGCAAAAGAAATCCAGTCTCCACTGCCCAGAACTGCTTTACAAGTGTGGGAAATGAGGACACTCAGGGCTTCCCTTCAAGTCCACACTGTTGTTCCAACCCAAAACCCTAATGGAGATTAAGCCATAGGCTCTGAATATGAGGGAGGCCACTGGAGGTATCTGCCTTAGGTTTGAAAAGAACAGAGGGACATTTTATTATGTTATTACCCAGTGTGACAATACTAGATTTCACATAACTCCATAAATCTTGAAAGTCTGAGAGACACCATAGTCAAGACACATAGTAGCACTAACGATGACTAGAGGTGAAAGGAAAAAATTAATCTGATCACCAAGAAAAATTCCACAGACTGTAATATTTTTGCTAAAATGCTTTCCAGTTTCTTGCATACAGCTAGCTAGAGATAAGGAATGCTGGGCTCCACGGGCGGGGAGAGGAGGATAGTAAGAAAACATATTTCACAGTCAACTCCTACAGCCACGTTTCTTTCATGTGATCCCAGGGAAGCAGATCCATGGACCCTACCACCTTTTCTCTGGTTCTCCTTCCTTCCTTTACCACTTCACAGCAAACACACTAAAGAGCCTAGAGCTGTCATTCTGCTGGGACAGACACCAAGACCTTCAATTACCAACATATCTATTCCTCATCACGGCTTAAAACATGAGAGGTAATATAAGCCTATTCCTTTTGAACTGACTTAAAGGTTTGTTAAAAGGAATCAATTATTTTCTGCTTTTTGAGATCTTAATTTTAAGAGTTATTTATTAATATTTACCATTGTTTAAAGTCTCCACATAAGACTGCCAGGACAGTCATTAAAAACCAACAATATAATATAATCTTAATGAAAATAGAGTTCTTATAGAAAAAGGAGATTGGAATAGCAGTTTCAGGGGCAGTTTTCTTCATGTCTTTACAGAGCAGGACTGCATACCTTCCCCCCCTCCCCCCCCCGAGTCTACTATGCCTAAGGAAAATTACGTATATTTGCATTGTAAAATACTGTTCAGTGAGGTCAGATGCTATAACATTTTCTAGTGGTTCATATTAGTTTTTCAGAGAAAAATACCAGAAAGAATGAAATACTTATTCTATCACTGTTTTTGTTTCTTTTCATGGCTATTTCGGAGCACGAAAATTGTTAGCCACATTTCTTAAAGTATAAAAAGTGAGTAAAATTGGAAGCTTTTTGCATCCCTAAAAAATTTTGAAATAATAACATGAGAATATTGGAAGACACTTCCATGATACTGGACAATAAAGTCAATAACATTTATTTCAATTACATGTAAATGTCTAGTATTTTAGATCATGAAATAAAGAATAAGACCAATAGTTATACTGGTACCAAACTTCAAGTTCCTGTGCAGGCATAGGAAAGAGAGGGAGACTATTGAATTTAGTGGTGTTCATGGGGCTATTTGTAGGTACCAGAATTTAGATTTTCAACCAGGATAAATCATCAGATCTCACTGATTCCATAGGCATTAGAGATAATCTACAGTTTGTCAGTCCGAGTGTTTAAATCTCATATTCTTTGCAGACCCTTCCCTTGCTTTTAAAAATAGAGGTATTGGTTACCATTAATAACAGTTTGGTTGGCAAAGGAAGATCAGTTGTGTCTGAGGCAATTTTGTCTTCAAGACAGAAGTTCCCCCCTGGACTTGGACCACCTTCCTGTCAATAGCCAAATGTGGCTCAGTGACCAGATAATAATACTTGCTCAGGTTCATTGAGCATCCCGGCTACAAAGCCACTGAGACACAAGACATCACACCCTACACTTGTAAGACAAAGGATCAAGCCTCCAGTAATCACTTTCCGTTTAAAGCTGTTTTGCTACCAGGTTTCCCCATCAAGGTATGTTGTGTCATTTGGAACTGCCGAGTTGATAATTGTGCTTAACGTGTGCAGACGGTGAGTTACCAAACTTACACTGTCTGTCAGCTATTGGTGGCTTGGCATAGAATCATAGAAAGAGCCCAGGCATTGAAGCAGAATGAGGATGTTGGAAGAAGAGCGGCAGGGTTTTCAGCAGCTCTGCTATGCTCAGTGTTGTTGCATCGATGTGTCCAGGCAGAGTCAGGTTCTTCCCTTGGAAATCCTTTGCTGGGGTAGGACTTGTTGCAGGGGAGCAAAGGACTTGGTAATCATAGAATCATTGAGGTTGGAAAAGACCTCTAAGATCATCGAGTCCAACCGTCAACCCAACACCACCATGCCCACTAAACCATGTCCCTAAGCGCCTCATCTACACGTCTTTTAAATACCTCCAGGGATGGGGACTCCACCACTTCCCTGGGCAGCCTGTTCCAATGTTTAACCGCTCTTTCAGTAAAGACATTTTTCCTCATGTCCAATCTAAACCTCCCCTGGTGGAACTTGAGGCCATTTCCTCTCGTCCTATCGCTTGTTACTTCGGAGAAAAGACCAACACCCACCTCTCTACAACCTCCTTTCAGGTAGTTGTAGAGAGCGATAAGGTCTCCGGTCAGCCTCCTTTTCTCCAGGCTAAACAGTCCCAGTTCCCTCAGCCGCTCCTCATAAGACTTGTTCTCCAGACCCCTCACCAGCCTCGTTGCCCTTCTCTGGACATGCTCCAGCACCTCAACGTCCTTCTTGTAGTGAGGGGCCCAAAACTGGGGACAGGCATATCTGGGGATTTGAAGGTAGGACGAGCTTCCCAGAGCTGACCCCTCTAATACGGAAGATACCTGGGTCATGGTGTATTTTGCTTGCCATCCCTGCTTCCCTGTTGCTCCAGACTACTGCGCCTGGCAAAATGCTACAATTACAGATAAAAGAGAGATTTGGTCTCATGTAATTTGCTTACATCTGAGTCAGTACGAGTTTTTCTCACCTTAATCTGAGTAAGTGAATCAGCGAGAGTGACTGGGCAGTGCAGGACCATGGTGACCTTCTTGCCCAAGGAAGTGGGACCTCAGAAGGAGTTGTTCTGGCGCTGCTGGGCAATTGCCAGATAGTTGCATGGATCTAGGAATGTGGCCTCTTTGCACTAAAGAGGGTAGGTTTGGATGAGAGGATATGCCTCGTTGCCCTATACCTACCTAGCAGTCACTTGCGGCCTTCTGCCAAAACTGCATCTCAGTGTGGGTAAAATGGAGCTGGGCCATGGCCATGACCTTGACTGACATCTGGGAGTTTGGGGAAGGTAAAGAGGAGCACACAGGTAGGGAACCCCCACCTTCCTTCCAGGAGTGGGGTGAGATCCCTGACTCCAGGCTCAGCGCAGTAGCAGGTTGGTGCCCATCTCTGCCACGTGCTGTGAAATGCAGAGGGTCCAAACAACCCCAGTCCAAGCAAACCCAGGCACTGGCCCGCAGGTGCAGCAGGAGGCAGAAGGACCTCAGTGAGGGGCGAGGGGCTGGTCGTCTCAGACTCGCTCCCCATGCGTGGAGCACACCCCATGTGCCACCACACAGGGTGTGATGCAGACCACTCAGGGTAGCGTGTATTAAAAGGAGTCAACGTTGTCACGGCACAAGGACTACAGGATAGCCAAAGCAGGGACAGCCACTCCTGTCATGTGTCGGACAAGCATGCTGTATCTTCACCAAGCAGACTGAGATGTCAGGAGTATGGACACACACAGAACATGTCCCATGACTTGGGAATGACAGGGCACCTCCCAAAGGCAGCACAGGGCAGCTTTCCCATATGTCATATTCACATAATGCTAAATAAAAAAAGATCTGCACATGAAACTTCTTTTCTTTGCTTGTGCAGAAATTACTACTTTTTAATAAAAGAACCATTCCAGTCCTGAGTTTGGCTCCCAGACAAGATGGAAGCTGTTGAACTAATCATCTTCTTTTCTGTGTCACTCTTACTCTATGCTGATAGATGGAGAATAGGTGACCCAAACTGCAGTGATTTGCTCCTGCCATAAGGGCAATACTTTAGCATCCATAGCACCTGCATGTGTGTTGGTACTGGCAGAATAGTCCTCTGTGCTCTTCATCCCAGTACATGCAGGTTGTGTCTAAAGTATAGAGACAGGCAGTCTTTCCTTTACGTACACAGTCTTGGTATTTAATTGTTTTGTCTTTATATAACCTTGAGAGTATGTCAGATTCTCACTTTCTAATTTCTATGAAGTTACCATATTTTAGGAAAAAGTCTATTTAGTGTTTATCCAGCTGTCAGAATCGTCTTAGTGTAAAATGAGAAATACCAAGACACCTCATTTTAAAAAGCATTTTAAATCTCCAGTTTACTGCCAGTGGTTACATGTGAAACAGAAGTAAAAAATATTGTCTGTATTAAAAGTGACAGGACATTTGCAGCTGGTTCCCCAGTAATAATCCAGAATGTAGAATCATGAAACAGTACCTCATTTTAAAAAATGCCTCAAACTAGTTTGAAGGAACAGTTTCATAATTAGTGTAAACCCCAAAAAGATTTAGTAGGTGGCTTTGATCTTTTCACTTTTTGATTCTAAAATATGATAATTTTTACAAATTTGTAATAAAACAAATGTTGACAATTTTTAGGTAAACCAGCAAGTGAAAATGTTACAAGCTGATATGTTGCAATTTTTGTATCAACTCAAAACAAAAGTGTGAAATGGTAAATAAGGAACATGTGCAGTAAAATGATACTGATCATATGGAAAACTGTTTTTGAAAAATTTTAGCCTTTTTACACTTGAAAATACAGAAGGTATAAATGAGTAGTTCTTCATTGTATACAAAATGAGCTAACTAAGAAAGATTACATGTAATTCAGATTACATGACTGACACTTTTTACACCCTGGATAAAAATTTCAAAAATATCTAAATGACCTACCTGAAAGTCACTGGCAACTAACCTTCTTCATTTCTTGCATGCTTTTGAAAATACTTGAGGATTCAGTCTAGAATTTTTATGAGCTTGGAACTCACTCCTGGAGCTAGATTTTCAGAAGAGGTTAGTATTTACCTCCCACTCAAATACTAGAATAAACAGTTGTATTTCAGGAGTTCAAGAGGACAGCAAGTCAAGGTCTGCCAGAGCTTTCAAAGGTTATTTGAAATAGTAGCAAACATTTCTCAACCATTTTCATTAAAATAAAGCAAGGAAAAAAGAAATTTGTTGAGAAGGTCAAGATTAAAGATAATCTTGGAAGGTCCTCAAAACTAAATGAGCACTTGCTTCACTTGTCAATACAGAAAATTATGTTGAATTTGGGGGCAAAAGCAGGACAGATAATGGGAATGGAAATTATCTCAACTTACATGGAAGCAAAACCCCAAGACATTTAGTGAATTTTGATCAAATATAGCTATCTTCCAAAGCTTTGGAAGAGCTGCCATATCAACTTGCAGATTCTGCAGCAAGGTTTTTCTAACACTGTATTGTTTACCTTGATTAACAAATGTTTACCATGTTTAACAAAAAGGAAAACCTTGGTAGTTTGTTTCCCCTGATTTGTTTTGTGGCACTTAAAGAATGATGACTTTTTGTCTTTTACTGCAGATCTTAACTTTGTTATAAGGAATCATTCTGTGGATGATTGGCACAGCTGGCATGGTGGCACATGGAGCAGCTGTTCTGCAAGTCCTTCTGAAATAAACATCTCACACACTGCTGCCCAAAATTACAGGTACTGGATAGTGCTACTCAGGTAGCCCTGTGTTCCACAACCATTGTCTGGAGAGTGATGTTCCAGACGTCTGGAGCGTACTAAAAGTAATACCTATTCTTAAGAAGACAGATCTGGGTCACTGCAGGACAAAAAATTGGAGGACATTAAGGACATAGGTTAAGAGGAGGCTGCAGTAGGTAAGTGTTGAAAGGGAGTATGCAAACAGATTTCTTGCAGACTTTGCTGTGGATTAGATCTCAGCCTTATAATTTTTAATGTTTCCATGAATGAAACTGGCACATCTTGTGCTGACAAATTTGCTGGTGACATAAAACAAAGAAGCACAGTTGATACCAAGGGGGATCTTCAGCACTTACAGCAGGAGCTTGAAGACCCTAAGGACAAGGATCACAGGGAATGGACCAGGTGCCATGTACTCAGATCTGTATCAATCACCTTTAACTCAGGCACCTCACTCCAGCTACTTAAGAAGTCTGTTGCCCAGAAGCCAATAAAAAGAGACAGAAAGACATCTTCAGAGGGCGGTTCTGTTCTGAACCCTTGCTGGAAGTGCTTACATCTCTTCATGGTCTTACACAAGGAGCACACAAACCTAAGAAAACTAGTTGGCTGGGATGAATCCAGGATTTGGAGACAGTTAGGAGAAACTTGTGCTGCAAGTTAGAAGGTAATGAATGGAAATGATCATGAGGGGAGGTAACAACGAGCTATCAGTATGAAACAACAAAATACAATACTAGGCAGTATTAGCTGTACAGGTAGTGAAGCATCAGTGCTGTTGTAGAAGGTGCTCATGACACTTCATCCTCGGTATGGCACATAACGCTTGTCACCAATGCTCAAGAAGAGTGACTTCTGACTTGGAAAAGCTGCAGAATAGCACTGCTGGGATCAGGCAGAGTGTGAAAGGCTTTGCTTGTTTGGCCTGGCAAAATGCAGGCTGAGAAAATATATGTCTGCTTATAAATATATGCTGGGTTAAATGCTAAGAGAAAATAAAACTGTTTATGCTAAAGAACAATGCTTACACAAGAACAACTGGGGGTAATAAACTGGACACGAGTATCTTTTAACACTAAAGCTACTGAAACAAATCTACCCACAGACCTGCCTGGAACAACTTTCCAGAAAGAATAACGGGAACAAAACATTTTCACATGTTTAGAATTGAATTAAATAAGTTTATGGAGGGGATTTGTGTGTCCTGTTTGCCTGCAGGGGCAGAGAACTGGCTGCAATGACTAAGGAGATCTTATCTTCGGTGCTAAGTTCTTCTGACTATCTGTCAGTGAACACGGGAATGAGAGTTGCTGGTTGCTGAACTATCTAGAAAATCTATTCCAGCTGGGTTGCATAGCTGATGAAAAAAAGCAGTCTGTAATTTAAAAATAAAAGCCTGTATGTATTTGGATATTGAATAAAGATCAGACAAAAATGACAGTAAAAAGTATAAAACCTCCTGTGTATGAAGCTCATGATTTCTGGTTGGATTTGCCATTCTGAGGGCTGTCTCTCATTCATACTTGGGAACAGAAGCAGTTTGTCATGCCATTGCAGTAACCTCACTATCAGATAGCCAGCCTGTGATCTGCTTTTGCAGAAGTGCATACCAGAAGGAAACTTCAGATCCTTCGGTCTCTGGGAAATGAATTGTATAACCTGGGGACTACGAACAACCTCCATCATTATGGACAGCCCCTCTCTACTTCCTATATCTTTTGCCCCAAAACAAAACCATGTGTTCTTCATGGAATATGGCTATCATGTGAAGAAAAAAGAGACCTTTGAATTAAATATTTTCCACTTTCAGAGTCAAGATTGGTGTTGTGGTCTATCTCTGATGGCATTTTTTTTTTATTTTCTTGTGTTCAAAAGCCAGGACAAAGTAGGGAAGATGGATGTTAAGGGAGTTGGAAAGCTGGGGACACATTGTGGAGAATAAGTCTATGTTAGAAGTAGAGAACAAACAGGTAAATGAGAGACGCAGTCAAAAAGATTCAGGACACATAATAAAATAGGAAGAACGAATGGCTAGTTAGGAATCTACAGAAGATACCATCATTAAAGACGTGACCCATAGCCTTAATCACACAGATACCTGTGCGCTTTAATCCTTTTTGCAGTCTTCTGTCTTTTAGACTATAAACTCTTCAGGGCAGGACTGTCTTTCTAGTGCTGCAGTCAGATTTTTTCGATCAGAGTAACTGAATGTTTACAAAATGGGAAAAAAGAGTAGAAAACTTCATACTTGCCAAAGAAATAGCACAGACAACAGTTTTTTATTATGACTTCATGACTGATGAAACCTTTTATTACTGTTAAGGGAAACACCTTAATTACATGCTGTTTCTAACATAATATTGTGTACTATGAGTCTGACAACAAATTTTATTTAAAACATTAATTTCACCTAGTAACCAGTTAATATCAGAAAATGGAGAACTTTTATTGCATGAGTGAACATTTTAAAAAAAGCAAACAAAAAGCTCTCTTGAAATTAATATGAAATAAAAGGAAAGAAATATCTGTAATTCATAAATTTGATAACTTTATAGCTAATGTTTCAGCACTGCAGACTTTGTATCTATATTCTGATGCTACTTCATATTATCAGTCAAAATGAAAATTCCCATGCTTATCTGGCCTTAGGAGAAAACTTTGTGCTATGCATGTTGACGTTTTTCTGTATGAAATCCTGCCTAGGTCCTGTAACTGAAGTGCTAAGCTAATCTCCCTTTTTCAGCAGAGATAATAACATGTTAATAGAAACTTCTGACAAGTGACTTGTATTATTTAGAAATTAGCAACTGCCACTGTAATAGAATTGAAATATCAACAAGGGTAAAATGTGAAAAATTATTTTCTTCTCCCTGGAACAGCTGTTCTGTTGGAGTGTTGTGCTCCTGAGAAGAAAACCTTTGCAGAGTTGATTTGATGAAGATATTTTGAAACATACAAATACATTCATTTTATCTTTCCTTATCAGTAGCTTCAGGCAGTCCAGGAACATCAGTAAATTTCTCCAAATTCTGTGTTATTTAAGAAAGATTATAGACCATAAATATAACTTTGCAGCATAGGAAACACTGTTTAGTTGCAAAATGCAGCTCAAGAATTACCCTCTGCCTAAGACTGTCTTTGTCTTGCTGGGCATGGAAATTCAGTGGCTTTCTCCCTTTTCCAGGTATGCTATCTTAAATTAACCAGTACAAATGAAATGAGGCATGAGTGCAGCACCAGATAAGAACACAATTCAAATAGCTCAACTCCCTCACAAGTTCAGTCTGGATTCCCAAGTGCATTTTGTCTGTGCTGAAAGAAACGTGGTTTAACCACAGTCAGCAACTAAGTACCACACAGCCGCTTGCTCACCCTCCAGTGGGATGGGGGAGAGAATCTGGAAAAAAAAAGTAAAAGCCATGGGTTGAGATAAAGACAGTTTAATAGGACAGCAAAGGAAGAGATAATAATAATAATAATGGAAAAAGAATATATGAAACAAGTGATGCACAATGCAATTGTTCACCACCCGCTGACCAATGCCCATCTCATCCCCAAGCAGCAATTGCTGCCCCCTGGCCAACTCCCCCCAGTTTATATACTTTGCAAGATGTTATATGGTATGGAATATCCCTTTGGCCAGTTTGGGTCAGCTGTCCTGGCTGTGCCCCCTCCCAGCTTCTTGTGCACCTGGCAGGGCATGGGAAGCTGAAAAGTCCTTGACTAGTGTAAGCACTGCTCAGCAGTAACTAAAACATCAGTGTGTTATCAACATTGTTCTCATCCTAAATCCAAAACACAGCACTGTACCAGCTACTAGGAAGAAAATTAACTCTATCCCAGCTGAAACCAGGACACAGGGACATGACAAGAAGGACAGAGACATTGCGCAGAAAGCTTCTGCTTCACCCAGTCACCCACTGCTGCTGGAGAAGATAGTTGCTGCCTCCCAGCAGCTATACGCTGCTCTGGGACTGGGTTGCTAAGAACCAGATGCAAATGGCAGACAGCAGTACCGCTACACCAGAGTAGACCAAGCCCAGAGGAAAATCTAGGTCAGCTAAACATAACGTGATAAAAGTATTTCATCTTTTCTTTCAAAAAGTCCAGTTAAATGTATATGCCTTTTCTCAAATAACAATACAAAATTTGTTTTCTATTGTTTATGTCAGCAAATGGATCAGAGCAAGTGGGATCTTTCTCCCTATCAGTAGTTAAATAATGACAGATCAGTTAAACGCCTCCCTTCAAAAAGATTTGGCCTTCCGATCAAGAACAGAAAAATTCCTGTTAAACCCTCAATATGCTTTTATCCTGAACCATCTGATTTACACATGCTTTTGCAAACTCTGCCACTATTTATGTATCTTAGACCATGCTTAAAATATTTCATTGTACAGGCTGATATATTTATGTCACTCCTGTATTCGAAAAGCTCTAGACATACAACATTGTCAAATGTGAAAACCTGTCTGGTTTGTTTTGAAAGATATTTCATTCTAGATTACCCTTATTACCTGGCATTAAACATTTCAATCTAGAGCATAAATTCACTGAATAGTTCATTGTTGTTATAATTCCAACAGGAACTATATGCTCTAACCTCTATAACTTATCTATATAATATGCTTTTAATTTAATGTTCAAATATCTGTTATGGAAACTGGCAGACCTTTCAGATACGCCTCTGAAAACTTTGATTTCTTTTTGTACACCTTCCCAGATATGCATGCTAAAAGCCTTAGTATAAAGAGCAACCATCTGACTGTTCAAATAATTTTAAAGTTAAAGCAAATATAAGCAAGTTGAACTGCCTAACTGGTAAATTGCTAAACCAAGACAAAAGAAATCCCATCCGTAGGCCAAACTCCCTAGCTCTATCTGTCTAGCAGTTAGATATATAAGGTTTTTCGCTAAGCTCTGTCAAGAGCATCACGGGCAGAACAAGTGATACCACTCATCCATTGCAGATGGCTGACTTGGGAGGGGATACATCTCCTCCAAAGGTTGCCTGCTTCTCTCCCCCAATTATTGATGGAGCCTGAGTGACTAGGATAGACTGCATGTCTATGTGTTAGTCGGAGGGAGGTAGGTTGAAAAAAATCCTACCCCTACTGACCCAACGTCAGAGGCAGAATAGCCTTATGCTGATCAACATGTTTTAAACTGACTGCAGCCTTTTGCAAGTCAATGTCTTGCTTTCTCCTGCTCTGCCCACCATACTTGGAAGGAACTCCACGAAAAAAGCTGCAAAACTACCTCCTTATTCTCCATCAAATCCTCCCTTTACTGTGATGTTTACAGGCTAAAAGTGCCTGACATGATTTAGACTGCCAATGCACTTAGACCTCTGCTGGGGTCTATCCTGTTGAGCAACAGACCCTCAATGTTTCTATACTATCCCTTTGTTTGTAGCCATCCATTGCCCTTCCTTTCATGCTGGCATAGAAATTTAGGGGGTGGAGGCAGATATTTTTTTTTTTTTAAATCTGTGTTTGTACAGGGCTTGGTGTATGCAGGTGTCTGTTTATGGATACAGCTCCTAAGTACTACAGAAATAAAAGTAATACATAGGATTAAAAAGAATACTTGATATTGAGTTATTTTTCATTGTTAATGAGCAATTTCTATGCCAAATGGTCAGTTTCACAAGCTAAAAAGGGAGCTTTGCTGGGAGGAAAGTAGATCCTCTGTTCTCCCACCACTACATTCTCAAAAAGTATTATCTTCAGAGGCACATGTTTTCTGATGTTTTATGCATTGCCCTGGTTGGGAGAAAACACAGAGGTATTTTGCTAGAATGAAGCATGGCTTGAGTCACAGGCTCTCAAAGGCAATGGAGCTCAGATATATATATAGATAGATATAGATATATAGATACATATATATATATCCGTAAGAAGTGGCATTACATCAGGTTTGAGTAACACCAGCTCCAACAAGCCTCTCCAAATAAAGCTTGTAAAAAGGAAAGATGGTGACAAGACCTATGTGCACTGAGACATTACTGCTGCTTATGGGAGTACTTATAAAGAAAACTTCCAAACAAATGGACACCAGAGAAAACAAATTAAGACTCTTCTCCTTTTATGATCTAAGCAGAGATATTAAAAAGGGACCTCTGTGTCCTAAGTCATGAGAAAGATTTTCCTAGTTACCAATTATTATTTAGTGCTGCCAGAGTTATTTTCAATAATGGAGATAAATAATGTGAGATAAACTGACATAATATTAGAAATGGTAGATGACAAGTAGGCCAAAAACTATAGGATTAAAGAGATTTTACAGATTACAACTGCTTGTAATAGTTTGTAAACACATATAAAAGAGAAGCAAATTTAACAGGTTTACGATATTAGGTTTTTTATTTTAAAAGTGGTAAAAATGTTGACATAATCATAACACATATTGCACACACTCCCTAATAATTTTAATATCAGTAATTGCTCCCAGTGGTTGAAAATGCATGAGGTGAACCAGTAAGGCAGGTACACTAAAGTATAAAAAGATAATTGGAAAGGTGACAAGAAAGCAAAATATGTTATCTACAATGGTATATTTGGAATTTAAATTGCTTAGGATTAATTATGCCATAGACTACTCACTCAAAAATAGAAAATATATTTGCTAATGAGTATGAATTTTTTTCTGGCTCATGGAAAACCAAGCGGGAAATCTCAGTATTGTCTTGCACTAAAGTTGTATTACCCATCCATGTGCTTTTTATAGTAGAAAACAGTGGAGCTGCATCTAGAGGATTTGTAGAAGAGACCAAAGAGGAGACAAAACTATGATGCAGATAAAAGTTCTTGGAGAAAAAATCCAGATGGACATAGGGTTTTTTGATGAATAAGTTGCTTCAAAGAGGAAGACTGTTAACTCACATATGCCAGCTACAAAAGGGAAGGATTTTGAAGGAATTCTCTGCCACAGCAATAGCCATCACCTCAGAAAGGCTGAGATGCCCAAGTTTGTGGTGAGCAGACTAGAAGTTGATGTAGGTGGGACAGAATGGGTGACATTCACGTTGCCTAACTTCAGATGACTACAACATGCACACTTACTTCTGAGCTGCTTGCTTTCAGATCATTTAAAGTCATGAGGAAGAATTAAAGGCTTTTAGATCACCCCAGCTCAGACAGGTCCATGTCTCTTCTCTGACAATGAAGAAGGACCACTGTGACTAGATCAGCTGTAGCCATCTGCATTTTATCACATGAATCCCTCCTGCTCTGTGTCACTTTTACTTTGTTTTAAATCCATTTAAAACTCTGAGTCACATCCTTTGGCAAGTAAACTTTTTATTTTTGAGAAGTCAGCATAGTGCTCCATAGCTCCTGGTAGGAAACCTGTGCAGATGCTGATGTTAAGGTTGTTAGGTCTGCAACCAAGAAGATGAACCTAAAGTCTTTGTCAGGAAACAGATAGATTTCTGGACTTCTGTGTCACCTGAAAGGGGTCCACCTAGGGGCTAGAATCTGGAGAAGGCCACCTCCCTTTAGGAGAAAAGCTCTGTTCATCTCTGCAGCAGGAAAAGGAGGCACAGATGTCTCCTGGTATATATGAGTTTCCTTGCTAGCAAAATTTCTGCCCTGCTCCTAGATCTCCAGTTAGTAGAGCCATTGGGATGAATTAACAGCTTAGCTGCTCGTACAGACAGTGACTGTATAACTTTTAAGCACAGATGTGAAAACAAGCAAAACAAGCAATAGACTTCAAGTCTGCTCCCCATGCGATGATGAATATGTGGTATGCATAAGTTAAAAAAAGCCATTTGTCTCTATATCCCATTTTAATATTTCATTATTATATATATTTGTATTTTCTTTCTTATGATATACATTAGTGTCTGATGACTAGCATGACGCATCTTTTCCTCTTTCAAAATTGTTTCTAGATTTCAGTTTGCATTTTCTTACAGAAATACTTAAGTAGCACAAGAAACACTTTATACTAAACAGCCCAGTGAAATTGAACAGCTTTGTCACTGATCCAGTCTCCAGGAGTAGGCAGCAGCAGCCTGCTCACAGCTTTTGAAAGCCAGACTAATTATTGAAGCAAATGCATGCAGACGTAACTCCACAGACCTTTCCCCCATCCCCTAAATTTGTCTATACTGTCCATGAAAAACTAAATAGCAGAAACGAAACACAAAGAAACATCTTACAGAAGAAGCATCTCGTTTAGCAGATAGACCACAATACATAAAACATTATCCTCTGCCACAGAGGAAAGAGCAAGTCTGGTAGTCTCTGCTCCTGGCATAGTGTAACTGGTGTTCATAGCTGCAGCAGCATTTCCACAGAATATATGGAAAAATGAATATACTGCCTACAGCTACTCATGTTTAACACCTGACTGCACTATTTCTCTCCCATAAATACAGGATGGCAAACACATGCTGCAGCAGGTCATCATGTGTGCGCACTCCCATAGTGTGTCTATGTTTATAAAAGCTTTAAACTGCAGAAAAATCCTAACTATCTGTTTCAAATTCCAGGCGCTGTAACAGAAAGAGCACTGAGTCACAGGGCAGAGGACTCCGACATGCAAGTCACTTTCTTCCACTAAGGAAAAACAACACTGGCACAGGTTCTTCTTCTCAGTAAGCCCAGAAAGAAACCAAGCACAGAACCAGGAGGAAAAAATCTCCCCTTGTAGAGGTAGGAATAATGCTGTGCTTGCTTGCTTTTTTTTAAAATCTTTTCCACATCAGCACAATATTGTTTCTTTGACAGAAAGTGATGAGCAATCCAGATTAAATATAATCAGCCCAACTTCCCAGCTGGTTCTGGTGCAGTCAAGTTCTCTGGTTCATTTTAGCCCCCCTTTAGTTATCTTTGATAATTGCACTGATACTTTTTCCTTTCATTTTCTATTAAAAACAAATCTTTCAGCTTCATTTTTGGACCTCATTGTGAGAACCCAGGAGATGTGAGACACTTTATGACATGGGAATAAAATAAGAAGTTAATAATTAACTTCAACATCAGAGTCTTGGGAAACAGCATTGATATCAAAAAAGTACAGTGTGGAATTTTAACTGGGAACAACTGATGATGATTCTGAGCCTTCTTTCTTCTTTCCAGAGGAACAAGACTTATATAGAGGCATTGCTACATTCAAATGAGTTCATTATAAGAAATTTCACTCACAGCAGAATGATTGTGACTGTAGGATAGATAACCTAGCTAACATTAATTTTTTGCCATCTAAAAATATATGCAGTTTTTAATTTCATTTCTGATACCTGTAAGTTTTTCTCTAGATACCGATTTGCCTACTTGTAATGCAAAATAATTTTCAGATTTTCAGCTATTCTTAATCTCTACATGAAAGAAGGGGTTTGATAATTGAGGTTTTGTGGTGGTTGCTGTTGCCAGTTAACCTGCCCAATAAGCTAGTTTAGAGACCCACCATGCAATTAATAGTGTGTGAACAGACTGTTGCATCCTTACAGAGCTCCACGGATGTCTGCAGGACTTCTTGACGCTTTATCATTCTAACAGCATGCTGTTAGACCATGACCCTGAAAGGTTAAACTGGAACCCAACTCATGTTATTTTGATAATATGGACTATTTAAAAAAGTGTATTGAAAACCTGAAAAATGCTGAGATTGGGTCAGTTGCTGTATTTCGTTTGCCATTTTGAAGGGATAGTGTATCAGTTTTGATTTTTTTTTTTTACTTTAAACTTTAGAAGGAAAAAAAAAGCATAATATGAATAGCACCTTAACATGAAAAAGACTAAACTATGAATATGGACTGCTGAATGTTTATATATTCACAGGAATATTCCAAATATGGAGAATCTACTACCAGAGTATCACAGTTTTGCAAGATGTAAGATTAACAGATCTTTGAAAGTTATCAGAACTCCCTGGGTTTTGCAGTGGTGGAAAAAGTTACAGTATATGTAAAAAGGAACAGATTTTATGGTTTTACTGCAGTTATTTGTCATTACGGGGTTTGAAGTCAGCAGCAAATTAATTTTTGTTAGCAAAATAGATTTAGCTTACTTTGACTTGTGCGTATGCTACAGATAACGAAGAACTTTCTTGATTCATGCAAGGAATTTTTAGAACTTTGGTTTTTCTTTTGTTTAATTAAGGCAGTAAGTTTGGACCAATGTCTGTTGCAAAAGTTAGGATAGAAAATGACAGATTTTTTTTTTAGCAAAGGAAGAAAAATTAAATGCTATGATTAAAGGTACAGGGAGAAAAGGGAGATGAGGCTAGCACTTTGTATTAGTATGTCTTTTATAATTAATTAGTTCTATTTTGTTTACAAATGCTTCAATATTTCTGACAATTTTCCTTGTCCAGCTGGCAGTCTTCTGTTTATTACTGAGCAACCCACCAGCTTTTAAAAAACAGAATTTCTCTTATTACATGAAACTGTCATCTGGGAACTGTAATTATAAATTCACATTATATCTGGCTACGTGTTATGATATTATGAGCTGGCAAAATTCTGTGGAGACTATTTTTCCATATTTTGAACTCTAGAATACGTTTCCAATATCTGCAGTCTTACAGAAGGTAGAAATTTGCTGAAGTGGAACAAAAATATTATTTTGACTTGCTTTGGGTTTTGTTTTTCATACCTGACCAAAGCCTCGAATACTGGGTACTGACTCAGTTCCATATTCATATGTTATCAAAGCTGAAGATAATTAACAAGTTTGGAAAGGTCTGCTAAGATGTTTGGATGGTTCCCTGTGACTTGAATTTTGGGGACCAAGGTTGGTGATACTTCTAGAAGGACGTGTTTCCAATGAGAAATTATCAGTTTGAAGTAGGACTCAAGGTACAGCTGTAGAACTACGTGACCTGGGTTGGGCAGTCAGTCAGATCAGTGATCAAAATTGTGTTGTTTGTCATTGAAATCTGTGGGGAAAAATCCAAACATTATTAATAATTGCAATATTCAGAGATGTATATTATGTGCTTAGCTCACTAAATCAGACAATTTAAAATATTTGAAAAATCCATATAAAAATACAATTATTTTGTTATTTATACATCCCTTCATATTACACAAGTTGCTCTGCTTTCAGTATGTGGTACTATCAACACCAAAATGTTTCATTTGAATGACAAGCTTAGCCACTGTCGTGGTTTAACCTCAGTCGGCAACTGAGCACTACGCAGCCGCTCGCTCACTCCCCCCCACCCAGTGGGATGGGGGAGGGAATTAGAAGAGCACAAGTGAGAAAAACTCGTGGGTTGAGATAAAAACAGTTTAATAATTGAAATAAAATGATAATGATAATAAAAATAATAATATAAAAATAATAATACACAAAGCAAGCGATGCACAGTACAATTGCTCACCACCCGCCGACCGATGCCC
>NW_008794446.1:9483641-9486435 GCF_000699145.1 Aptenodytes forsteri | reverse complement strand
AGCAACAACTAAAACATCGGTGTGTTATCAACTTTGTTCTTATCCTAAATCCAAAACACAGCACTGTACCAGCTACTAGGAAGGAAATTAACTCTATCCCTGCCGAAACCAGGACAGCCACATTCTGCTTTGGTTTGCAATTGTACTGAATTAGCATTATTTTCACAACTGGCTATATGGAAGTCAGTACTGACTCAGGTTACATATTTCATATGATATCAAGAGATCTAATCCACTACTTTCTGCAAAAGGAATGATCACTTTCTCCTCGAGAACAAGGACATACAGTGTTTTATTTACCCTGTCTTTATCCATGCTCTGTTTCTTAAAGAATAGCAAAAGGTATTTATTCTTCTAACCCCTATGTAAGCAGCATGATGACTAAAGCGTGGCTTCGACTCAACAAAACCAGGGAGGAAGAAAGGTGACAGGCCAGGTTCAGGGAAATACACTATTCTCTTGTACTTGGATTCTTCTGATCCTTTAGCAGATGAGAATGCCACATTGCTTTGTGTGGACTTGAGGCAGTATAGCTGGTATCAATAGAGGTTATACTACTAACAGCAAGCAGAACAGGAGATAAATATAAGTGAGAATATATGTTTCCTCTGCAGAAGCATAGCCAGAGACCCTTTGGAGATGTTAAGGTGCATGGTATTTCAGTTGTGAGGGATTAGTGCCTCATGCTAAACCTGTAGTAACTACATGTCCTATCTAATCAAACTTCCCGGACTCCCTCTAGGTCAGTAGGAAGGGATAAGCACTACATGAGACAATCCTTTCATTCCACCCACGACACCTGCCTAAAATAGGTGGAATGGATTGCCACTGCAGCCTTTCTAGTCCACAGAAAGAGGCTAAACAACTATTTTTACGTAGAATTGAATGTTTAAAGAACTGGCCTCAGAACTCCATGTTCCTAACCATGGCTACATCTTGGAACCTAAGTCTCCAGCTATGATTAATGTAAACCTCACAGATGAGATGATAAAGAATCAGTAAAAACTGCAGCAAAAATAATTTAGTTATTTGAAAGCTTTGAAACAGTTTCACTTCATCTTTGAAATCTAAGGAAGCAAGACTGTATGAAGTCTTACTTTTTAATTTAATTTTCCTTTTGTTAAATGAGTCATCTTTTCATAAGCCTGTACCATCATTCTGTGACAAAAATGAAGTATCAGACAGCAAAGTATAAGGTCAAAGATGGGCTTTGATGACATTTGAAATTTGATGGAAGAAGCAAAGTTTTTAGTAATTACGGTTTTCAATTGGATTAGTAGTTTATTATGGAATACTTCATATTCCAGAAAAAAATTACACTTGATAATTAGTTACTTTATTATATCTAGCCACAGTATATTTCATAGACGTCACGGCAAATTTCTCAAAGTACATTTGTAACTTACAAGTCTAAGTCCCACAGAAAGTTAATAGCTCTTATGCTACTAAATGACAGATACTTAGTTTTAATTACTCGTGTTTATCCCAATTGAAACTGCAAAAACCAACTGATTTTAGGTGACCACAGATTTCACACCTGTTAATATATTCAGTGGTAGGATATTTTGGTAATTTACTGATGTGTAAAATACACATTCTAAATGCAAAGGTCTTTTCTGTTGAAGGCCAGCTAAGACCATGCAACATTTTAAAATCCTCAAAAAAGGACTGCTTTCGTAAAAGTGTGACTTTCACCCAGAAATATTTTAACATGGATTAGTTAGGATTTAGAATTAATGTGAGGAGTGTAGAAAAACGCACAAGGTATAATCAAAAGGAGGGTGTTTTCTTGGCTGAATAACACACTAATGTTGAGATTAAAGAAAGAAACATCTAGGGCAAATTGAAAAGTTCTCTTCAATTTTACAACATCCAAGTTGGGCTTGAAAATTCAACCACCAATTCAAAGAACAACAAAAAAGTGAACATATTAAGAAAGAGCAATACAAATCCATATTCAGGTCAAGAGGCAATGGGCACAAACTGAAACACAGGAGGTTCCCTCTGAACATCAGGAAACACTTTTTTACTGTGAGGGTGACTGAGCACTGACACAGGTTGCCCAGAGAGGTTATGAGGTCTCCATCCTTGGACATATTCAAAAGCCGTCTGGACATGGTCCTGGGCAACCAGCTCTGGTGGTCCTGCTTGAGCAGGGGGGTTGGACAAGATGACCTCCAGTGGTCCCTTCCAACCTCAACCACTCTGAATCTGTGAAATTGGGGAGCATGAAGTTCTCTAAAAGACTAGCCATGCTATACATTAAGAAATTCTTTAAATGCCAGGATAATACGGAGAGTTCATCCCTCAACTGTAGTCATGCTTTCTCTTTTTTTTGTGTATTCACTTCCTTTCTTCCTGAATGGTTCATCCGTACCCAACTCCTGCTACCAGATAGGTAGGCTTAGTCACAGGACAATGCACAGAGTATTGTACTTAAGAGACAAATTAGTTTTTCAAATGAGCAGTCATGGTTTAAATAGCACCACCACCTCCTCCTACTATTTTTTTCTTTTTAATACATTCCAAAGAAAGTTATCAACAAAATTCCTTACACAAATCAGAAGGGAGTAGGGTTCAAATAATCAATATTTATGTGGCCAGCCTAACCCTACTTTGGAACTCTAAAAATTGCTTTAAAAATAGCTGCTTCTATAGAAGAGTTTGGGTTGGAAGGGACCTCTAAAGGTCATCTAGTCCAACCCCCCTGCCGTGGGCAGGGACATCTTCAACTAGATCAGGTTGCTCAGAGCCCCGTCCAACCTGACCTGGAATGTTGCCAGGGATGGGGCAT
>NW_008794446.1:9462324-9483324 GCF_000699145.1 Aptenodytes forsteri | reverse complement strand
CCTTCTTATGCTGAGGGCTCCAGAGCTGGATGCAGTACTCCAGGTGGGGTCTCACCAGAGCAGAGTAGAGGGGCAGAATCACCTCCCTCAACCTGCTGGCCACGCTTCTTTTGATGCAGTCCAGGATATGATTGGCCTTCTGGGCTGTGAGCGCACATTGCTGGCTCATGTGCAGCTTTTCATCCACCAGTACCCCCAAGTCCTTCTCGGCAGGGCTGCTCTCAATCCCTTCATCCCCCAGCCTGTATTGATACGTGTACTGATGGACTTGTGCACCTTCAGGTGCCTTAGATGGTCTCAAACCTGATGTTCTTTCACAGTGGGTGGCTCTTCATTCTCCCAGTTCCCACCTTTGTCTTCTGCGGCTTGGGTGGTGAGGCTCGAGCACTTGCTGGTGAAGACTATCTGAAAGTCCTCTAGTTTGCTGAAAGCGTGAGTCCAGTTCTTGAGCTTGGACTGTTTGGAAATACTGGGCAACAGTTTACAGCCAGAGTACTGAAATCCCACACACTGTAATGTGAATGTAGAAAAGAAGCTAAGGTCCTGAAAAGGAGCATCTACTGCAAGTGCTTTGTTCACAGAAAAGCCAGCCCCAGAAGTCATATCTAGGTAAAGAAAGTATCTTACCATCTCCCACTTGCTTTGCCCAATCTTTTGAATGCCCCAACTCCCAGCTTAGACTCTGGCTAGACACGTGTCTGCAGGGCTGCTACCACCAGCTTACACTTATTGAACAGTATTACTCTGCCCACAGCCACACTTAACCGCCTCTGTCTTACTGTTGTGCTGGAACAAGTGTTAGTACAACCACAGGCAAAACTTAATCACGCTGAAAATAAACGTATCAAAAGTACTTAAGCTGGCTCTGTCACCTAGAGGAGTGTAACTTCAACCAAACTCAGCTTCCAAAGATACCCCAAAGATAATCTATTATTTGTCCACAGTCACATATAGATCTACAGACATACAGCACGGAAGCAAGAGGCCAGTTCTGTCGGAAATGTGTTGGTAATTCAATAAATCAGACCATAAAAGGGAGCAAAAGTAATTGCTTTGGAACTATGCTGGAGATAGCTTTGATGTGGGATGAACCTCTCATTAGCTAAAATCAACACTGTTAAATTTCTAAGTAGTCCTGTCAGCATGATTTCCTGGAGTAACAGTGGCCTGTCCTCAGTTCAGTTGGTGTCTCCCAGCTCCTAACTCAGTAATGTACTAACAAACAAGGACCTCTCCAGTTTTGTCAGTCAGGTCCTCAGAGTATCTCTCCTGGCAACACTCTCTCCCACTGTAGTTTTGTAATGATACTGTAAAACACTACTGTGTTGCTGCTTGGGACTACAGCTCAGGCACCCAAACCATCTTTTCTGATATGCTTAGAGATAAAAGACCATTTTTATAACTGTTTTGTTACATGATAATATCACAGTTATGTTTTCTCCAGTTTTAGTCCCCTAGACCATTGTACCTAAAGCCTCCTAGCAACAGATCTATTATAATGAATCAGTTTCTTTTTGATGTGTAGATTGCACACATATATAGAGAGCTGTATATCTTTTAATGTAAAGGTTGCTCTTAAAGTTGGGCTCAAAATGGACCCAAAGCTCCACAATGAAGTTCATTTTCTCTTCAGAGTATTTTCAGACAAAGGCCTTTTTTTCCCTTTGAAATTATACAGACCACAGTGAAGTCATTATGTATGATTATAGTACCCTGTACCAAGAGAAATAACAGTATTCAGGGAAAAAGAAGAGCCCTGCCACAGTCCTGATGTTCTTGAATATTGCAGGCAATGCCTTTCAATAAAGCTGGTGGTCAGATAATCAGGAAATGATTGAGTAAAATATTGATAAGGCATAAAGATTTATTGGAATATTTTAAAGTCAATTTTGGATAAACAATTTTACAGGATTTCCTTGTTGTTTGGAAATATTTGGGGCCCAAAGAACCTGACCAGCACATGTAGACAAGGTCAGGAAGAACGAAGAAGGACTTCTTCTTCATTCTGTTCCTTGTACAGACTTGGGAACTGTTCCATCAAAGAAAAGAGAATTGCTTACCAATACTTCTGAAGAGATCTGGATGATGGCCCTATCTGACCTTCAGGCAGCAGAATCACAGCCCTGGTATGCATCATCAACAGTCAGTAATCTTCCCCAGAGACTCCCACTAAGCTCTGCTCACATGAGACTCAGAAACCACAACAGCCTCTATTTTTGATGTATTCCTTTTCCATGGTCAAATTAGCACTTTTTACTCAAATATTATTGTAATATTAAGATTATACAGAATCATTTCTGAAGAAAACAAGCATTTATTTTTGGTCACCAGCTTTTCTGTTCTGGACTCTATCCATGTAAATTCTTTGTATAAATGGAAAAGATGTGACTGTTTTCCTTGTGGAATGTTGGCCATTTAATGGCGGTGAAACTATTTTTAAACAAGATGTCATATTTAATCCTTTCTTACAACTGATGATAAACTAAGCAGTTTTTAATTTCCTGCTACATATCCCTAGGACACTTAATAAATTGCTTGCATTGGACTTCTTCCAAAGTTCAGAAATCACTTTCTCCAAAACGGACATTCTAGATGTCTTTAAAATGTTCATTTAACTCTTCACTCTGTTTGCCCCTTCTCAGAACTGTATCTACTGCTCCTTCTCAAAACTGAGATAAGTATAACCTAGATTCCATAGAAAGTCTTGCAATTTTTCCAAGAATACAAAGAAAAGAATTCTTAGCAATAAGGTTAATCTGAATTATCCAAGAAACTTCTGCACTACAGCAACTAAATAACCTATTTAGTCCTACTTAGATGCATGCTAATAAAATACTTACTTGAAAATAGTTTTCCTGAAAAATATACAGTAAATATTTTATATATGTGTGTGCATATACATATATATGTTATCTAAAAAGGCCACGAGTATTTGAAGGTTTTTTGCCGAACTTTCCTGAGTTCTAAATGGAAAGCTGAACACCTTGTAAGAATATGTTTTGAAGTGTGAGGCACTCTCTTTACTTCCTGTTAAAAAGGAAACATTACGGCTTTGAAACATTAGTTCAAAAAACATAGCAACATAACAGTATTCTGAATAGTCAATATAGGAAGGCAAAGCTTAGGAAAACATTACTAAGTCAATTTATATTTTTCTAGACTACGCTGTTTAGAACCTGAATTCTTGCAAGAATAATATGAAACCTTTTTTTTTTTTTTTACCTAAAGGTGGTCTTCCGCCTCTAAACTAATCAGAAGGTTGAAAACCTGGACATCACAGTGCTTTCTAACACTATGAGTTCAGACAAAAGAATACTGCCTACTGGGCCATTAATATCATCCCATTTGGGAACGTAAGTTTTCCATGACAGATACATACATTCTTAGATCATGTACCCATCAAGTGTGATTCCACCTGTCAAAATCATAGGCCAAGGCCAAACAGCCACAGGTAGCTCATAAACTACATGGAAAACATTGTTATCACTTAAAAAAAAAATTATTTTGCCAAGTTCATATATTCTAATGGTGATTAATTGTTTTCTTTAACTAGATGACGATTAGTGAAAAAAATGTTGCTTTGATGTCCCAGAGCCTAAAGCAAAGCAGAATCTAGGCAAAGAAGCTTTCCTATTTGTACTCATTAATAACTGCATTATTTTAGAAGGCTTGACCCAAAATAAATTATTTCTCTAAATACTAACATTAATTACCTCACAATACCAGACACAATGTAGCACTAAGCCAAATTCATTGGAGGCCTTTATTCTGAATTTCAGATTTGAACAAATTATCTTTCACCTTCTCTTGAACTAAGACAAAATAAACAGTGTTATAGTTTATGGTTAAAGAAGAAAAAATAAAGCAAAATATGAAAATAATTTCCTTTCTCTTCCTCACCATCCACCACCAATCTCATCCAGAATTGTGTTTCTCTGCCCTCCTGGGAGGTACCTGCGACTTGCCTCTTGTTACAGCTTTTATTACAAGAGCAGAAACCTTTCATGTAGGAAAGCTGTAGAAGCCAGGTTCAGCATCCAGCTTGCACTGCTGTATCTGAAGTGTTTTACTGGTGAGCTAAACAGCTCGACTGCAAAGACTGAAGAACAAAGGAGGTGGATCAGGAGAGCAGGTACAGGATCTCTCTATCAGGTATACAGAGCCCGTGTAAACACCACTGAGGGACATGATTATAGAGCAGAGCAAATAGGACAGCATGGACACAGAAACTCATCTTGGAACTAGGTGCTGTTTTACACCAGTGTAATTTTCACCAGTGTGGATTTTCAGCTTTACAGGTTTGTGTAAGGCTAGGATTGGAGTGAATGATGCTCCATGGTTATAAGGATGATACCATTGAGTCCAACTAAGCATAGGCTAGCAGGGCACTGAGCTCATTGTGGTTAGTATCATCATCATGGTACCAGGTGGACGGCAGACAAGTTAGAGTATGCACTCCAGCTCTGATGTGGGCAAAACTGTCCATGGATGTACCCAAGGAGTATTACATACATTCACAAAACAGCTGGTTTTTGTATTTGCTTCTGATTTATGACTTTTCAGTAGTAATCAAGCCCCATCACTGGGTTGTAAATTACTGTATTACAATATTAATAAAGCCACTAGCATGTGGCAAATCCAGAGATTTGTTTTTGTTGTATAATGTAATCAAATAAGAACTGCTTCCATACAATTGAACAAAGCAGAAAAGAAAATTGTGAGACCTTGAACAACTATGTTAGGTGAGTTTCATAATGCGGGTAGCCAACAATTTAAAACTCTTTGACCTACAGTAAGGATTTAGGGATGGTTATTATTTCATTATCTCAAATTGTAAAGATTTATCATCTTATTCTAGAACAAGATAACAGGAGTGAAAATATTATTGAAAGGCAAAAACCTATTTTCATGAATTACTTTGAGGATGTAATCCTCATTAAGAAAGAAATTCATAAGTGGAAAATAAATCCTTCAAAACAATTTTCACAGCTACTCTCACTAGAATAATTTAGACTAAATACCCCATTATATTAATGCAAAATAGTTTTTATTATACAATGGATACTTTTAAATAAAACCTTGTAATTTAAATACATTCAGGAACTATCATAATGCTTCAGGAATGTATGAGTACCCTACACATAGGAAAGGACAAATGGGCTTCATATGTTATTGACACTGAGCAAAAAGATATAAATAAATGTAGTTTACATATTGTGTAGGTTGCATGTAGGTATCTATGTGCAGCACAGAGAAATGGCTTGGAGGAGATCACTGGAGTTTTCAAGTAGGTTGCATGTAGGTATCTATGTGCAGCACAGAGAAATGGCTTGGAGGAGATCACTGTAGAGTTTTCAAGATTTTCTTGGGTTCATGCTTTAACATGGATGTTTAATATTAATTACTACTA
The DNA here is from genome assembly GCF_000699145.1 of Aptenodytes forsteri. Classification (NCBI taxonomy): domain Eukaryota; kingdom Metazoa; phylum Chordata; class Aves; order Sphenisciformes; family Spheniscidae; genus Aptenodytes; species Aptenodytes forsteri. The sequence goes on along the minus strand of NW_008794446.1, from coordinate 9,477,914 downwards.
TTATTTTTAGTTTCCATTTTCCCATTAAAATATTCAAGGTCTCGTATCACCTTAAATATATATACAGTCCTGTTCTGAAGAGCTTACAAAAGAAGAGGTCTTGTTTATCATACATACTTTGCTCTATCTGCCACAAAATGAAATGCATTTTAAATGTTGATTTTTGTACCAAGTGATTCTCATTTGTTTTCTATTAAGGACTGATATCCTTCTCATTTCAAATAACCTTTTATATCTCCTTTAAAAGCCTCAGATATTTCCTTCTTGTACTGCACATAGGGATAATATGAATTATTATAAGCTTAAAAGCCAACAATAAAGTTTAATTCCAACACAGCATCTATTCCCCTAGTTTATTACTATTTTTTTTCAGTATTCCTGCTATATGATTTCATCACAAGTCTTCCAAGGATCAGCCAAACTACAATCTAAGTACTAAGTATACTATATTTTCTGTCTTCAAGAATAGACACTTTTTGTTACAGTTAACATTCCTCCAATACTTACAAATAATTACAGGCATAACTGAACTTTAGGACCCATATAATACAAAAAATGTATTATGTATAAGCTGTATTAAAAACAAACAAACAAAAAAAAGAGGTTTAAAAAAAAAAAAGAGGATTCCTCCCGAGAAGAGGAAACAAGGCAAGTAAAGGGATCACACTCCTGGACTTCAGAAGAGCAGATTTTAGTCTGTTCAGGGATTTGTTTGGAAGCATCCCATGGGAGACCATCATGGAGAGATGAGGGGTCCTGGAGAGCTGATCAACTTTCAAGGATCACGTCCTCCATGCTCTAGAATGGTCCATCCCCATGCACAAGAAGCCACGCAACAGTGGCAGGAGGCCTGCATGGGTGAAAAAGGAGCTCCTGACAAAACTCAAACATCAGAAAGAAGCGTACAAGAGGTGGAAGTGGGAACAGGTGACCAGGGATCTCTAGAGACGCTGTCTAAGCATACAACGACAGGGTTAGGAAAGTCAAAGCCTATCTAGAGTTGAATCTGGGGAGGGACTTGAAAAGCAAGAAAGGATTCTACAGGTATATTAGTAGCAAAAGGAAGACTAGAGGAAATGCAGTCCTGCTGCTGAATGGGACAGATGACCTGGTGACAAAGGGCTTGGAAAGGACCGAGGTACTTAGTCCCCTCTTCACTTTGGTGTTTACTGGTAAGATTTTTCTTCAGGAATCCCATGCCACTGAGATCAGAGGGAAAGTCTGGAGCATGGAAGACTTACCCTTGATAGAGGAGGATCAGGTTAGGGAGCATTTAAACAAACTGGACATACATATGGTCCACGGAACCTGACGAATAGCAATAGGACAAGGGGTAATGGTTTTAAACTAAAGGGGGGTAGATTCAGACTAGATAGAAGGAAGAAATTTTTTACAACGAGGGTGGTGAAACACTGGCACAGGTTGCCCAGAGAGGTGGTGGATGCCCCATCCCTGGCAACATTCCAGGTCAGGTTGGACGGGGCTCTGAGCAACCTGATCTAGTTGAAGATGTCCCTGCCCACGGCAGGGGGGTTGGACTAGATGACCTTTAGAGGTCCCTTCCAACCCAAACTATTCTATGATTCTATGATTGCAAGGCCACTCATCATCTTTGAAAGGTCATGGTGCTTGGAGGAGGCTCCTGAGGACTGGAAGAAAGGAAATGTCACTCCTATCTTTGAGAAAGGCGAGAAGGGCAGGAACTACCAGCCCATCAGCCCTACCTCAAATCCCTAGAAAAGTGATGGATCAAATACTCCTGGAAGCCATTTCCAAACATATGAAGGGCAAGATGGTGACTGGGAGTAGTCAGCATGGATTTACAAAGGGAAAACCATGCCTAACCAATCTGACAGCATTCTGTCATAAAATTACTATCTTGGTGGACAAGGGGAGAGCATTGGATATTGTCTACCTTGCCTTTAGCAAGTGTTTTGACGCTGTATCCCATAACATCCTCATGGACAAATTGATGAAGTACAGGATAGGTAAGTAGGCAATGAGGTGGACTGAAAACTGGCTAAACTGCCAGTCTGAAAGCCTTGTGATCAGTGGCAGGAAATCCAGCTGGAGGCCAGCCACTAGTGGCGTACCCCAGGGGTTGGTACTGAGTCAATATCGTTTAACAACTTCATTAATGAGCTGGACAATGGGACAGAGTGCACCCTCAGATATAAAATTGGGAGGAAAGGTTGATATACCTGATGGTTGTGCTGCTATTCAGAAGGACCTCAACAGGCAGGAGAAATGGGCAAGTGATGCATCCTTGCATCAAAGAAGACCAGGAGCATCCTGGTCACCATTAGGGAGAACATTGCCAGCAAGTTGAGGGAGGTGATCCTTCTCCTCTGTTTAGCACTGGTGAGGCCACCTCTGGAGTGCTGTGTCCACTGCTGGGCTCTCCAGTACAAGAAAGACATGGCCATACTGGAGTGAGACCAGTGAAGAGTCACAAAGATGACTGAAGGGATTTAAGAAACTGAAGCCTCTGACATACAAGTGACTGAGAGGGGCCGTTCAGCCTTAAGAAGAGGATGTTCATGGGGAATCTTGTCCATGTTTATAAGGACTTGATGGGGGGTAGTAAACAAGACAGAGACAGACTCTTCTCAGTGGTGCACAGTGACACAACAAGAGGCAATGGGCACAAATTAAATTCAAGAAATTCCACTCAAACTTATGAAGAAGCTTTTTATTATGAATGTGGTCAAGTACTGGCACAGGTTGCCCAGAATGTCTCCATCCTTGGAGATACTCAAAACCTGACTGGAGATGGACCTGAGCAACCTGCTTTAGCTGACCCCTGTTGGACTAGATGATCTCCAGAGGTCCCTTCCAACCTCAGCTGTTCTGTGACTCAGTGATATTTACAAACACTGGGCCTCCTTTCAAAATCACTCACAAGTTTGAAAGAAAGCCAAACTATATGGTCTAACTGAACATTTCATGCACTAAAACAAAGGGGTGTTTTCTCCCTTGTGAAAAGGAATGAAGTTCATCAGAAATAAACATACAGACAAAAGTTCACACAAACAATTTGTTCTATTCTTCTCAGTCTTAGTCCATCATTAAAAGGTAACAAAGCTGTCTTTTCAGATTTAAAATGTGATGCTCTTTTTGAAGGCTATTCAAGAGCAACAGCTGGCAAAGAGGGTTTAGGATTCACTGAGTTTCAGACATTATATATCACAGCTGTGAACCCTGAAAGACTATTGATCCAATAGCCCCTTCTAATTGTTAATTGAGGCAAGAATTGCCAAACTGACATGACAGTAAAACTAATAGTTCCAGGCACCCGTAGAAGTCTCACAGATTTCCACTTTAACTGTAGACTCAAAAATTTTATCACAAGCATGGGAGAAATAAAATCTGACATAAAAGTACTTAAAAAGTGAAAGTGGTACTTGATTAACCAACAGATTATTGTTTGTGAGACTTGCAGGTATCTTTGATAATCTAGAGAGTGCTCTTCTTCAATAACACTTTACATTTTACAATAATGTTTTACAATCACAGACAATGGGGCATATTTATGGATTAAAGTAAAATCAATTAGAAACTCAGACCTCAGTTCTCCAGATTTTCCCCCAAAGGTCTTCATGCTACAATGGTTACAGTGAGGATTAAAGATCAAGATTTCAAACTGATTTGTTACTTATTTCTTTTATGGATGATTGATGAAAAATGCTAAAATCTGGAGAGTTAATATATTGAGCATTGTAAAGTACCTAAGTTAATTGGAATTTTAAGCCACAATTTTTTCAAAAGTGATTTACGGCCAGATTTGCAAAGACATCTAGATAGAGACAGAGGTAGCCATAAGCAATTTGTATGTCACATAACAAAGTAACATTAAATTCTCATTGATCACCCATAAATATTTTAGGTAATTATACAACTGTTAAAATATGCTCCTTAGACATTTAGGAACAAAGAGATTTGGATAGGATAGCCAGAGACATGCAAGTGATTCAAGAGTCTTAACTCCAATGGCAGTCTCTGAGACTTAGATTCTAAATGACTAAGTCACCTTGTGAAAATGGGACAGGTTTCAAAGTTACTTATGTGCTTTTGAAAAGGCCACCCCTTTTGAAAATGAGTTAACATTTACCCAGCCTGGTCACAGTAGCCTGAAGAACATTAGATTTCAAAATCACAAGGACAGTGATCTCACCTTAAAAATCTGTTTAGACATAAAAATTAATGCTTATATGTATGGCTCAGTCTGAATGCTAATTACACAATTTAAAAGCAATGTTAAAAAAACCAAAAACATTAAGGCTGCAAAATTAACCATGCAGAGATTAGCAAATGTTAGAATTAAGGTTTGCCTGTATAACTTTAAATTTGTTTTCAGGTGCTTAGGCGCCTTATTTAACTGTACGGTCATATATTACTTTTCTCTGAGGATCTACCTCATTCAGAGAATGACAGTGCCCACAAAATTAATCAAAGTTCCGTACTTAATGGGCCTGTAATGTGATTGCATGCAAATTTATATGCAAATGGCCAGTTGTGCATCTAAGTGGCTACTTGTATGTGTCATTATCTGATTTGCATGCATAATCACTGTAATTATACACAGTTTTAAAATGTGAGACCATAGTGTTTGCAGCTGAAAAATATGACTTAATTCATGTATTAGTCATGCCTACTAATCAATCATTTACTTACAATGTCTTTACATTAATCAGTTGCTCTTTGCATAATTTACATTGCCTCCTTTCCTACAAGATTCGTCCTGTTCCTTCCACCTAATCATTGTGTCTGTCATTTGGGAGGCAGAGACTACATGCACCTCTGCCAAACAGCAAGCTCCCTATCTTATGCCTGCAATCTGTGATCTATGCACTCTGTTCTCAGTTACCCTGTATAAATCCAGACCAATTTTATAAACTAGGACAGATCTGTGCATCAGAATTAGTTAATAGCCCCTTTTCCAAGTAATATGGGGATTACTCCCACTTACATTTCATGAAAATTGTCAAAAACACCATATCAATTCTGAATTTATTCTCCTAACTGGCCCCTCCACACTGTAAACCAAGATTCAAACCAGGAGTTTTATAGTCCAGAGGCTGAAGAGTGCAAGAAAAACATGAAGACGTTACTCCTCATCAAGCAAACATGCTGTATTCAATTTGTGTGACCTGCTAATCTCATTTTATATTTTTCATTCACTACATGCCAAATCCTCAATATAGGCTAATCTATTTTCTCAATTACTTGAAGTATAAATGGGAAGACCAGATGAACTCTACATTCTCCAGGGAATAGGCAGTTATTCTTTTGTGATCCATATGTCAGTCTGTTCTGCTATATTATGCACCATTACCTGTATAAATTCCAAATGATAAAGGACAAGATATCAGCAAAATGTACCATGCACATGATTTTCATTAAGTCTAGGAAAGCAAATAAAGTCTGTTATGTAGAGAACGTTGCCATAAGATAATTATTACACATGCATTAATCAGAGAAAAACTGAAATGGAATTAAGATGTCAGCACTGATCGGCATCATTACAACATCTCTGAAGGCACTGTGATGCAGAAAAGTGTTCAATGTTCCATTAGGAACCTTGCGATAGAATAGCTGTGCATAAAAAGGGATCTCTGAGGCCATGAAGTTCAGTAATCAGTCAGATACTACTTTTCATAACAAATTAAAGTTCATCTTAAAATTAGTCTCATAACAACAGCCAGGTGGCAGCATGCTTCTGTGATGACGTCCGGTGAGACACGTCAATGATATAATCAGACTGAAACTAAAACTAAGAGAAAGACAATGTGGTCTGGGAAAACGGGATGCAACTGCACTGCACTGCGCATCGACACTCCACAACTCTCATAATCAACTTGGAGCCAACTCAGAACAGAGACTGTACAGACAAATGAGTTAATATGTGACCATCTAACTGTGAGTCTGTTTTTACTGCATGCATTTAATTAGATTGTTACAGTTAAGGAGGTGGAGCATCTGTCAGGATAATCCTCATGATACGCCTTCTTCAGGATAACTGTATTGAGCTGAAACAGAGAACTCTCCCCCGTCTCTTCAACCATTACTCAGAATGTCCAAATTACCCGACGAATATGTGGAACAATTTTATCTGCACAAGAGCTCTCTTGTTCAATCATGGGAAGATAAAACTAGTGGGGTTGCAATGTGTCCCTAGAGCTAGTCATGCTGCAATATTGTTTGTACCACTGGCATTATAATGGTAGTAATCCTACTCCCCTCAGACTTTGTCTTGGTGGGAATGGGCATGATAGAAGAGCACAAAATACTGTGATTCGGTTTACTTTTTGTGACTACCTAAGTAGTCCTTATAACATCAGTGCATCACTGGGAACACATCTGCAAGTAACCATACTGGAGTTATGTCATGGACATGTTATAGAGCCATATACTAACGTGTGCAAACTATACGCAGCATTAAAAGACCTTACTTTTTCAAATAATGTCAGTAGAAAGAATTTTTATTTTTTTTTAATATATTGCTTAGGATTCATCTTTCCTCATTTTATCCCCATTTACACATCTAGCCTTATTCAAGCCCTCTACATAGTCCAGGCCCTCTCTATAATCAATGGCGAGAGATATTAATTGCACAAAGGAGCAACTAACTATGCCAGTTTAAGAAAAATGCACTATATTTGGTTTAATTTCACAAGCACTTATTGTGCTGAGTCATAGCAGAATTTTAAATTAACAACACAGTAAAAAACTGTTAAAAACTATATTTCTGAATGATAGCTGTTTGCTACTCACTCTGAAATGACTACATTACACATCTACAGACTAGCTTGTGTGCTGCTTTCACCCCTTTTATTGCTACTTCGTTTCCATCTCAGTCATAAAGGAAACACAAGTGTTATCTTTCTGCTCAAGTCAAATTAATTTCAATTCCCATTATTCTATCAGCAACCGGATAAAAACACCCTTTTAACTTGTGAAAAGATCTATGCAAAGCAGTAAGAAATAATAAATGTATATCGAAATTTTAAGATAAACTGAAATATGCACAAGGAAACTTCCAGGACTGATTCATAAAAGAATGATGGGGGAATACACAGCTCCTAACATCTATTACGTGAGACTAAATCTATTTGCTCTTCTTTACAAATACACTCACAGATCCTGTTAAGGCAGAGAAACATCATGAATATGTAGGTGCGCTGCCAGGCAGACAGACTGATTAAGAAGAGTTGTGTGTGTGACAGAGGGCTGCTACCACTGAAAGGAGACTGAGAAAGCACGGCATTTTTGCTCGTCACAACACTAAAAAACAGTGTCCCTTTACCCACTTGTTCTAGAATCATTTATACTCCGTTAAAGGTTTTAACAAGTTTTTGCTAAACATTTATTGAAAAGAAGCATTTCTGAGGCCTTCCTTCCTTTCCCAAAGATTAGAAATTTCCCAAGGAATTTTGAAAACAAAGTTCTAAAAAAAATACTGAATCCTGCTAACAAGTTGTCTAATATATCTTCAAAAAACAGCCTCCCTAAAATTGTTGATAGATCTAGCTGTTTTATTTTTCATATTTTATAGACATTTTTCTCTTGTGAGTACCTTAAGTTACCACTTGTATGTTTTACTTCTTCACTAAACCAGGCACCCTGGACAGACCCTTCTTACAAGAAAGTTTACATGTTGTATTTGATTATGCTCCTAAAATATTGATCATAAAGCAAAATGAAAGGACCTTTTTCACTCTTTTAGAACATCTAGGACAGTCGCTCAAAACTACACACATTCCTGAGACATTTGGTATGGGAATGATACTGAGAATATGGATCTTGCAGGCTTTTATTAGGAAACTTCAGAAAACTTTCCTACCTTAATTATAGGAAAATGTTATTTTTTTAACCTCAGAATGATTTGTGCACATAATAAAAAGCAACAATAGATAAACCAAGTACTTCTGTGCAATTCCTTCAATTTATTAAAAAAACAGGCATATAACCAAAATATTAATAATGTTTCCAATAGTTAAAACAGTGTAGATATAATCCACTGACTATTTTATCATATTATTTTAAGAGATTTTTTTAAAATTTTTTTATTTCTTGACCAAAAAAAAATCTTGTATTTGGATGAGTAATTTCTATTTATTTACCGCAGTGCACTTGCTCTCTTTTTCCCCCATAATTATCATCTTTCCCTTCTTCCTTATCCATACCCCAATTAAAAGACTTTTTTTCTTTTGAACAGCATTTAGCTCCTTAAGAAATATCAAACACTACTTGCTTACAACTTTGGATCTACCTCTAGCTTTATTGCTTAAGTTGACTACTAACTGACTCTCTCCAACGCTTTCTTCTCCTGTGCTCCGTTCTCTATTTAACTATGGGTTGATCTATGAATACCCATGTGTTATTGAAGATATCATCAGCTGAACATTTTGCACTGGCCATTTTATTATTGGATGGGTGTTTCCCCATGCCAATAGAAGTTGTATTCATGAATCTGCAGACTGAGGTGTGGCAGCTTCCATTCCTTGCTGAAATGAAGAAATAAACCTGTGAGAGTTATCCACAGGCAATCAAGCTACAGTCAATCAACTAATGGCCACTTTTCATGTGAGCCTATTAAGTGCATCCCTGCATGAACGAGTATGAAATAATGTCACTTACCATATCTGAGGCAGACGACAGTTGAAGCAAGAGGAAAAAGTGAAGGTAATCTCCCAGAAAAGTATTTTCAGCTTCACAGTGTGTGCTTTTAAAATAAACCAAGTGTGGTAGACAAACCTTGGCAAATTAAAATGCAAGAATCTCTACTGTTCCAGAAAACAGCTTCTAAACTATGATGAGAATTTTACTTGGAGATGTTAAGGTGTGTTATATCAGCTGAAGATTTTTATTTTAAATGAAATATCAATAAAGTGCTTGATGGGCGTGCATAAAAGGAAAGTTTTTCTTTCTGATTTAACTCTATGTCTAAAAAGTCTATAACCCAGATCCTCATCAGCATCACAGCCAATAAGAGGCCCCCCCCCCCCCCCCCCCAGCCAATAAGAGGAAAGGATCCATCCCAGCTTACACCACGTGATGATCTACTTCCCACTCCTCCTCCCAAAATGATACTGGGTATTTAGAACCACTTATTCCACTTGGTTCTCCAAATAAAAATATTATACAACAATTTCTATGCAATTGTGATAGTTTTCATGTCTATATAAAAAAAATTGGTGGAGGCCACACATGGAATATATTAGATTACTTCCCTTTACCTTATTAAAATACTATAAAGTTGTCTATTACTGTAGTCTCTAAAGATTCAGTTTACTTTCCTTTAATAGTTAATATCATTAACTATATCCTAGAACCCTACATTCAGTTTGCTAAAATTAATTGTTCTGTCACCATATTTTGGTAAGATTGTCACAATGTAATTTTTTTATTATATTTGCAGTTGTTCATATCACTCTCAGGGGTATGCACTCTCACCTCACGTGCATACCCTGATGAGAGGTGCATAAAAGCTCAATGCTCGATTAGTAAGTTGTTGCTAGTTGTAAATCACGTCCTCAGATTAGTTGCTTAATACTTGGGGAAGAAATGGGTAGTCAAGAAGAAAGGTCTGCTTGCATGACAAGCAAGAGGCAAAGTTAGGCAGCACAAGCTACAAGTAGGGAAGTGAATCCAAGTTCAGCTGTTCAAAAATAATTAGATGTCTCTAACTGGGCTGAAGGGAACTGGCTGGGAAACAGCTTCAGGTCAGCTTCTATCTGATTTGAATCAGGTATTTGAACCTCACCTTCCCACCCAGGAAAACACTTTATCCATAGTTAAATTACAGGTTAGGATCAAGAGTCATCAGTACCTTGACTGAAAATTTCAGAATTTTTATGCTTTCCTGTCATCTGAGATACAGAACTTTCCAAATGACCCCATGTTAATCATAGCCACAGAAACTAAAAAACTTTTAGCTACCCTTGGGGAATGGAAAACAGGAAGGTTGTATCAAAAATGAAATCCCAATAATGGGCCTAATACAGGATCCCAACCTAAGGAGTAAGCCCCGTGCAGACAGTACTAGTCATTATTCCTATTACGCAATTATTCCTATGCAAATTATTACATTTCATGTGAAATCATTACATTTTCATTAGTGCAGAAGCTGATACTTAATCCTGCCGAACGCTAGGCAGTTCTGCGCATGCTGAAAGCAGGCTGTGTACAGACTTCAGCTAGAGCTTTCACTAGAAACTCAGCCTACACGATATGGGTGGTAGAAGGAAAAGGATTTTGTTAACACCAGTTTTGCCTGAGTGTTTAAAGAGAGCACTAAGGGCCTCCTTATATATCTAGCTTTTGGCTTCAGCTTTTTTTAATGGAAATGCAGATTCAGTAGTTGCTGCATTCTCTTGTTCAGAATGGTTGCTGTTTTCATCAGCTCACTGAAGGTTGGGTGTGGAGTGCTTGAAGTGGGCTACCTTAATGTCACTTTTGCCAACATTTTTTAAAATCCTCTATATCGTGGCTATTATGCATTACATATAAATATGTATTGCTTCAAGCAGGTGGTTAGTTTTCATTGTCTGTTGCTATGTTTTCAATTCTCATAATTGTAAAAATGATGGCTTTATTGCTTTGCAATTGTCTTGCTAATTCATGACACTGCCTAATTGTTATTGTATATCTGAAATAATTATGTAAAATCTTCAAAAATGCAGAAAATTTCAATATTATAAAAATCTTACATAAAAGCAAAACCCAGCTGTTAATTCAAAACTGAATGTAAATTTCAGACATTTGGCACCTGCATTGGTTTTACTCCCTGAACATATGGATGAAACTTATTTTAATCCACTCTGTTTCTCATACAAATTTTAGAAATCGGAAAGCAGCTATGATTAATAAAAACAATTTTGAGTGAAATTACAGTGCCTGCTGAATGCCTTTTTGGGCATGTGGGCAATGGCAAATCAATTTCTAGTATGCTTTATGACAGCTGAAAGTAGCTGTGCAATCCTTAGCTGAAGCAGTTTAATTAAACCTTGGCATTTTAACAGAATAAAAGAAAATTAACTACCCTATTTCATTTCCCTATAGTGTAAACAGAGTGCATGACAGGCATCTGTGAGATATATAATTAATCCCACTAGTCAAAAAAGACTTTCAAGGATAGTTATGAAGACTTCAGTTCACATATACAATAAAGTTTATATCCCAAAGATGCTCATTATGTGCCCCTCAAATTACTTAATGAGATGATTTATTGTTGTATACACTGCGAAAGAGAAATGTATGGCTACATATATAAGTAGATGCATTATACATATGTACTTGCAACTTCAAAGAAAGATGACTAAAAGGAAGATAGGAAAACAAGAAGCAACTGCACCTAACAAAACTGGAGAAAAAGTCTGCAAAACACATTTCATGTACTACAAAAACTTGGTTTAAGGAAGGAGTTGTACTTTTCGTTACATTTTTATAAAATATTTAATGAAATATTTATTCATTGGTTTGAAATAAGCATCAGTGAAGTATGGAAAAAGCATAGCATATTTGCTAATAACATTGAATGACAGCAAAGTATGTTATTGAACTGCAATTTATTTTTAAATTGATTTTAATAAAGCATGTGATTCATAATCAAGCCAATTTTCAATTAAGTGATAATTGAATGGTTACAGCAGGGTGACAATGAAGTAGAAGCAGCAGAAAGGGGAAAAAGTTTCCATGATATATCCTGAAGTGAAGAAAGAAATAAGCATGTAACAAGTTTTCAGCTAGCCAGGAAATGGTTACTGCAATTCGAGATCCTGTAGGGTGTTTCAACTGGCCTCCAGCTGCCGCCCCAAAAGGACAGTGGTCTCCCACAAGTCCTATCATCCCACATCTGTTAGATCCCATGGCTGTCTTGGATATGACAGACCACACCACGCTCACTTAGTTGTGTAAGCAAATTAATCAACTCCCAGATCCCCACTGATGATAATGGAAGCTTAAACCTTTAGTTTACAGTTAGGGTACTTGCATGAAGGTTTCTTAATCTCAAACTGAATCCCACCCTTAGAACAGAAGCAAAAAACAAATAATAGGGATAAGCATAGGCCCACATACAAGTGTCTAATGTCATTTGAGATGTCTTAGGTGGTCCAAGAAATCCGTATGGGGCTGGCAAAATGACAAAGGACATAGAGGGAAGCTGCACACTGCTGGAGTGGCAGCTGGGTGCCAGGTAAGATACCTTTAGGGCATATCAAAGAGCACTAGACCTATGGATAGCCAATTGACATGACTCTTAAAAGAACATTTGCATGGGTATTAGGTGCCTAAGACAAAACTGTGGCTAAAAAAATCTTCTCTCTGGTGCACCTAATCTTATGGGGTTCCTGATTTGATGTAAAGCTCCCTAGTCACCAACAGTTCTGCACTTACGTGTACTCAGAACAACTCGGCTTCCACAGCTCAGTGCCAAGATCCCACCTGAGCTGGAGTAAAATAGATCAAGCAGCCCAAAGGACCAAAAATGGAAGCTCTTCCCAGAGCATTCCGAGTGCTTCTATTAAAGACACAGAGGAAAAGTGGTGGCTCTGCTTCTCTCAATATCTTATAGAAATAAATGGACAGTTGACTCCCTCATCACTTAGGAATATATCCAATAATGTGTTCATGCAAATAAAGTTGAATTGATCAGCAGATACAGGAAAGATGGAGCCAGACTCTTGGAGGTGCACTGGGGTAGGATGAGAGGAAGCAGACACAGATTGGAACTGATTAGATTATCTAATTGGAACAGATTATCTGATTAGATATTAGGGAAAAAACATTACCTTGAGGGTTATCCAATCTTGGAACAGCTTGCCCAGAGAGGTTGTCTACAGACTTGGAGGTGTTCAAGGCTCAGCTTGACATGGCCCGGAGCAACCTGACCCAATTAGACCTGCTTTGAGCAGGGAATGGACTAAGATGACCTCCAGAGCTCCTTTTCGATCTGAACTACTCTATGGTTCTATGAAGGTAATTTTAAGCATACGGCTTCAGATATACCTATACTTAATTCCCACTAGAATGCCTAGAATTTCAGTTAATCTTCATAGCTAATGGAGACTCTAGTTGCCAGTATGAAATATAGGAACCTGCATTAGGTATCAAAGTCATACACAATGTACAATCAAAGATAGAATTCCCATAATGAAATCCAAAATAACACATAGGTTAAGCAGAGAGCTAAGAAACACTGCCCACAGAAGGCTATCTAACCTTTCTTTCCTTCACTATTCACCAGTTCTAAAGAATGAAACTAATGTGCTCACAAACTCAACAGTGGAAATGCAGATTCTAGAAATAACAAGTTAATCAGGAACTACATTTATGCCTTTCATAATACTGAAGGTCAAAAAGTTGAAGCAGAATTGGGAGTAGTCGAGGTTTATAGGAGATTTTGAAACATTTTTCCCACTTTATGCCTATATAAGCAACTCTTACGTTTTTTATTACATTCATCCTAAATGAATTTATATTTTGCAAAGAAAATTTATATCCTGCACTACTTACACAAAAGCAAAACCTATTTGGTTGTCCTTTTCAATGTCATAGCTGTTTTTTGTTTAAGAAAAAATATGTATGTTTAATATTAAAATTAAGGCTGAGATACTATTTTTTTAACAGAGAAAATATATTAAAAAAATTTGTGATTTAATATTGGCTTTCTTCATTACTATTTCATCTCAATTACTGTTACTGAAAATTCTTGTATTTTCCTGGAACTGGGCTTTAATTTTGCAGAGACAGCTACAATTCTAAAGTAGCTATTTTATTCTGGCTGCCATTTGCTACAATTCCTTCTTTTTCAGTGGGAAAATGTCTGTCTTTTTATTGTGTTTCAGAACAGCAGAAAAACAAGGCTGACGGCTCTCACAAGCTAGTGTATTTTCTTACAAGTCATAAGTGATCTGTCACACAGGAATCTATCTGAACTTCTGTAAGAACATACAGTAGAAATTATTCTATGAGTACATAAGGGAAAATTTGGAGTGTAACGCGTCACTCATCTCTCATGGAAGAATACACTTCTAAATATCAGTGTAGCCTCTAGATTAAAAGGTGGAAGTGGCTTTAATTTGGTATAAGCAATTCTGAAAGACTCCAAATTGTATGAGGATTTCATAACAGTCCAAATTTTTCTTGTTTTAGTCAGGACGCAAACAATGGTACAGGACAGACGGCACATCACTATTCCATGTGTGAAACTGTGGCATAAGACCTGATGCACTTGTAATGAATCCTATAATGATTCTCATGAACTATTCTAAATGGTTTTATCTTTAGGTACTATCAAGGAACTTCTCTATGCATTACTGTACATAAACTAATGGTCCACTCTGTAAATATTTAACCATGTATATAACTGAATATGTTCAGCACAACAGCTGAAGTGAGTTGTATATATTCCTAACAGCCTACAAATAGGGTAGAATTCATGACATGTTCATGCTAGTTCTACTATGTATTAATTTGTCTCTGTATTGATTGTTGTAATGAACAATATTTGGTTTCTTTATTTTTATTTACTTTCCTTGCGCTCCTTACAGGGACACGTGTTACCTATATTCTTAAAACTAAAAAGTAAGTGAAACATAGATGCACATAACAATATAAATTAAACTTAAAATTTTATGACAGATGTAACACGATAGCAGAAGTAATTCCAGCACAACTACTACACAGTAAAAGGATGATGTAAAATAACATTCCAATGTAGTAACATAGCTGAAGCACTAGATTTATTATTACCTTTACTTTTACCCATTACTTGGTACATTTAAAAGACATACAGTGGGCATGCATTCATCTGGATGACACAAGAATTAGTGAGTTAACAAAACAAAGTAATTCCTCTTCAGGACTATAGGATGTTCCTGCTAAAGTTTGAATAATGGCGCAAAAGAAATTTCAAAAGTACTGATTACCACTACAAAGACCCCAAAGAATTCACATTTCCCTATATAGTGTCCTGGAAGGACATTGTTAGGCTGACAGTAAAGTCCTGAAAATAAAATTGTTATGCTACATGCATGTCCATGGCAATTTGGCAAGAAACAGAGTACAATTTAGACAGAAAAAAAAAGAAACAAAAAAACCCTTAACAATGTTGTAAACCCAGTTTTCAGAAGGACATTAAAAGGCTTGTTTACAACCACTGCTAGAATACCTATAACAGAGATTTATCTTCTTTGTACGACTACAGAAATAAAGATTCTAATAAGTTCAGGAGATAAATCAATTTTTAAAAAAAGACAAGTAAGTCTCAGTTATTGTATTTAACCAGTTTAAATATAATACATTATATAACATATGTCACTGAGAAACAATTACTTTTTCAAGCAATTGCCACCCTACTACAACTGCTTTACAATAATACTTTGTCCTGGTTTTGGCAGGGATAGAGTTAATTTCCTTCCTAGTAGCTGGTACAGTGCTGTGTTTTGGATTTAGGATGAGAATAAAGTTGATAAGGCACCGATGTTTTAGTTGTTGCTAGGTAATGCTTACACTAGCCAAGGACTTCTTAGTTTTCCATGCTCTACCGACTGAGAAGGCTGGAGGTGCACAAGAAGCTGGAAGGG